>NC_054070.1:1946394-2270793 GCF_017639655.2 Falco naumanni
CCACAGGACGGTCGGCCCGTTGCCCCCAGCAGCCCTGGCGCTTCCGAGCTGTGGGGGGAGCGGCTGCCGCGCTCCCGGCTGCGGGGGCACAGCTCTGGCCACAGGCACCGGGCAGGTCCCCAGCTGCCCTCGGAGCAGCGCACGATCCCAGCACCCTGCACAACAGCGGCCCAGAGGCAAATCACAACGATGACGTAACGGTGCCACGGCCCGCGGGTTTTTCAGACTAAATCCCACGGATGCAGCTGACTGAGCACCCCGGTCACTAGAGCCACGACTACGCCAAACCCACCTCCAAAGTGAAGATGCCCGCAGTGCCCCGGCTCGGGGGGTGCGGAGGCTGCGCATCTCCTCCCAGATGGGCTCAGGACTAAGATCCAAACCCCGAACAGTTTGAGAAAACAGACCCAAAGGATTATGGCATGGGTGGAATCAGCGCGTTGTTCCTTACTGAGGGAACAAGGCTGCACGTCTGGGAAATGGGTGGGTGTCCTCTAGTGGAGTCAGCGTGGCTGAAAACAACTTGCAGTATTCTTACAAGTTGTAGTGTACAACCTTTCTCCATTTGCAGATGATCTGTGTTCCCAGGGGACATGCAGGCTGATAACCCCTGATAAGAGACTTCATTACCTATGAGGCATCTGGAAATAATCCCTCCATGTGAAAATGAGCCCTTGGCTCTCAGATGCATCTGCCACCTCTGGTCAGACTCACCTGAGCAAGCCATCAGCTGGCAGCCAGATCAGTGGTCCCTAAAGCACTTTGCTTGGATCAACTGACAGGACACATTCTCCACTGCACAGAGACCGCAGCACACCAACGCAGGCACGGGCATGTCACGCTACAGGCAGGAGCTCACAACTCACACCACACTGGGGACACTTACTGGCCCCAATTAAACATGGCTGCAAAGGTGGAAACACAGGGGCGGGAGGGACCTTCCAAGCTCCTGCTCAAGCCAGCTCTTGCCATTCCAAACAGCCAAGCAGAGCAGTACCACGTCAGCGCCGCCTTCTGCATCACCTCTGTGAGCTGGTGCAGCTTAAGGCAGGACAAGAGTTTGGCTCCCAGCTTCTGTGCCACTCGCTCCCTCTGGGCTGTGCTGGTGGCTCCCGGCAGGGCTGGGGAGCTGTTCTGCCACCGTGACACCAGCTGATCTCCAACGCGCCCCAACCAAGCTGCACCGTGCAGCAGCCAGGGAGAGGTGAAGCTCCTCTCCCCTCTGCGGTGTGGGAAGCATCCAGCGTGGCAGGGAGCTGCGGGGCTGCCACCGGGAGGGAACAGCAGCTGCTTCTGAACTGGCTGGGAAGGGCACTCTGCCTTTATCCACTTCCCTGCAAAGGCAACGACTAACGAAGACACTTCAGCATAAAATTAGTAACAAGATGTAGCACACTTATTTTTAACAAAGTGACCTTCATCAGGCTCAGAGATCTTTTTGCTTAATTTTTTCCAAAATGAAAGCCAAGTCAATCATGAAATGCCAGGAGATGATGTTAACTCTTTATTAATAAATTGATTTAGAATGGCTTAGCGAGGCAGGATTAATGGATCTGATGGGCAGAAAGGACTCCTGTAATCTTCTAGTCTGACCTGCTGCAGAACACAGGTCTGGACTTCCTGCAGTCCACCAGTCTAGGCAGCTGCAAAAGGGTATCTTTTTAATCCACACCGCAAAGAGTCTCTGAAAAGTCACTACATTCTGGTCCAGTGATCAGCCTCACTGCGAACACCACAGTCTGTTTCCAGTTTTGTTGTAACTGACTTCCCCCTACAGCCCCCGGCTGTGTCAGCTGAAGTTGTTTAAATATTGTGTTTCAAAGTATTAATGACTCTCTTACTCATGACTGCTTTATTTTACAGTATAAAAGTAATAATGGGCTTGATTCTGAACTTAAGTTACTCCCAAACCCACACAGAATAAATTCATTCCTGTAATGGTTTCAATTTTACATTTGCGTAACAGAGACCAAACCCTTCTCCACAAAGGTACAAACCCAGCAAATCCACGGCAGAGCAAGTCAGCTGTCCGTGCTCCTCTGGGCCTCCTGCTATATTGTGCAGACGCTCTGAGCAGCTCAGTATGGAATGGTAAAAAAAGCATCAGCTGTAAAGTGCTAGTTTTTTTGGAGGAGCAAATGAAAAGTTTGATTACCAAAGCGTGTCATATGTCTGAGCCCAGCTCTGCACACTGCTTGTCTGATATGTGGTTAGCTAACGACTCTATGATGTCAAGGAGGAGCAGCTGACTTAGGGAGCGGAGATTTGGCAACTTGGAGACCTTCAAGGAAAAGAAAAACAGAACAGAAAAAAAAACACAAAGAAATTAAAACCCTCCCCATCATAGCTGACGTATCCCCATTTTACCCCTGCCATCCTGCGTGAAACAGGCAGGTCAGGCAAGTCAAAGGCTGGGCGCAAACTGCCTGAAATCGCAGTGGTGGAGCTGGGCTGCAGAGAACGGCCTGCAGGGGCTCCAGGCACGACCTCCTGCGCCTGTAACCCGATTTCGAGTGCTGCACGGAGGGGATGGGGATGGAGAAGAGCAGAAATGCTGACTCCAGCACCGCCTCTCTGAGAAAGCAGTGTAATTACTGTTTATATTGACAACTCTACTGCTAATGGATGCCAGCTAAGCACTCTCCTAAAAGCAAAGCTGGGCACCAGCACAACCCTGAACTTTGAAGTCTGTTTCTACTAAGAACGTGACTTAGGACCTGATCTCTCCACCCCTGCACGCTCCCAAGGACAGCTCGTGCTCAGTGTCCACGGTGGCTTTGCTGGCATGCCTCCTGCAGTCAAAGTGGGTCACCGGAGCACTAGCCAACAAAAACCTTCACCACATCAGATATTTGGGAACCTACAACGAACTTTATGCTCTTAGACTGTTCAGAAGCTCAACTGTTATCAAAAAGGAGCTCCACACATTCCTTCCTTCTCCACAACCTCTAGTAATGAGCCAATATTCCCTCCTAGCTTTATTAACACACATGCCCAGCCTTGAAGGCAGCCTCTGCCTAAAAGCCTTACCCAGCCTGTGTTAACTGATCCAATAAAAGATTATCACCTCACTCTAAGAAGCTTGACTGTGATAAAGAATAACAATGTCCTGAGCATCTTTTGAAATCCAGGAAGGAAATGGCTGAGTATGCTTTCAGAAAGAGCTCAGGACACATGCTTGAAATAATAGCCCCAAAATACGGGTCTGTGAGGACTGGGAGGGAGAGAGCCACGTAACAGCGCTGGGAATCCTGCCCCTGCACTGAGGCACGCACTGCAGAGAACAGAGCAGGGTGTCAGTTCAAACACTTCAGAACAACAGTTTTATTAGGGCTTTTGCACAACACTGACACACAAGAGCCTAAAAACACGTTGTCCAAACTAAGTGAACCTGTGGGAACAGCTCTTCAGTTCACGTTCTTATTGCGGGGAAAACTTAACAGTCCAAATCAAGATCAGCATGAATCAAGCTGGAAGAACAGGAGATCCCAACAGCCGTACACCCAGCCTGCCTAAGCCCTGGTGACCCACCAGGCTTGCACAGCTAGAACAAATCACCCTTCAGAGCCTGTGGCTCGCAGAGAGGGAGAATGGCAAGCATTCGTGCCCAGCCACACATAGAGCCACCCAGTGCTGGGCCAAAAATCACACACTGAAGCCTCTCAGACCGAAGAAAAACATTGCATAATTAAGATTTCTTCGTTCACATCTGCTTGACAGTTTTCCAGCCACATTTTGATGGAAACTGTTCTAACAGTCAACAGTTTAAATATAAAACGTTCCACATACTCTGGTTAGTGGAGTACAATTGAGTAATACCCTTCAGTTCAAATCTCTTTTTCTGAAATGTTGCAATATTCATCTCCCCCCTGTACGTTCTGGTGAGAAACGTGCCAAATTGTTTGTCTTCCTGTGGTCTCCACTGGGAAGTTGAGACCAGACTATCAGCTCTCGGGGACTGTAATGCATTGACCTCAAACCCCAGGAGCTGTCCCAGCTGCCAGGCTATGCTGTAGCCCACGGCGGGACCACTCTCTGTCCCCTGCTGACGATGGGTCGCTCTGCAGGATCCGCAAGGCCAGAAAAAAAAATAATAAAATGAAGGCAGAGGCTGTAACCTCACGCTGGGGACTCTCCACCAGAAGCATGATTCCTGCATGCTGGCTCCACTCTCAAAGCTTTTGATGTATCTTCAGTTATTTCTGAATGTAAAACGCATTATGCTTGGGAACTTAGGCATTTAATAGAGCCTGAATACCTCCCTCTGTCTCACCTCTAGATACAAATGGGATTTAGCAGCGCTTTCCTTCTCTATGGGCAGCAGCAGGAGGGACCGTGAGTTTAGATACACAAAATAGTGTGAGCTACTTGAGTACGAACTACAGAATTATTAACAGCAAGCACGTAGCACCCAGAAATTCCAATTCCTGTGATTTACCTACCGATTGCAACAATGCTAGTAAGTTGTGCAATGAGCTGGTGCCATGCTGGGGAGCTCTCATGGAGGGATCATATATCACAGGAACAACTAAATGACAATACCCTTACTCTCCTGAGTGAGGACAGGAGTACCAGCACATCAGGCTCTTGACCTTTCCTATCACTAATGCAACATCCTACGTATCAAAACATGGAAATTACAGAAAGCCCAGCCACAATATGGTAATTCACCTTTTGAGCACATGACAACGTCTACGAAAGAGAATAGTTCAAAAGAAATATGAACAGCGCACTCATGACCACTAGAGAAAGTGTGATCTGTGCCCTCAATACATAACAAACTTATCTTGCTATATACATGAGAACCCAACGACGGCATGGCACAAAATTAACAGCTGGAATAAGTGCAAATGGAAGCAATTCTGGGTAACTTCTGTTTTGGAAGGTCTTCACGCTTCCAAGCTAGGCTGTTCTAGTCTTTCATTGATTTTCGGTGTGAAAAGTATGCCTAGCAGATTTGCCAGTGTCAGTAACATGCGGCCAGCTCTCAGCTGTCTCAGATGAGAAAGAATGAGACAGATTCCTACATTAATGCATCTTTTACCAACACAGCGACAGAGGACAGCAGCTCTCAAAAGCCCCAGAAAAGATGCAACCAACCTTGGTGAACTGGTGAACAATTATGTGCAGGCAGTGCCTCTTCATGTCCAGGGCTTGGGTTTTGTCAGCTGCCTCTAAAATCTAGAGCAAAAGCAAGAATGTGATTTTCTTTCTGCATAGCTCAGATGTGCAGCGCACAAACGCTGTTCTGACTCAGGGGAGGTAATTCCTCTGAGCTAGGGAAACATCTCAATTTTTCATGACAAACCTGAATCTTTTCTGAACTATCAAAAAATAAGCTTTGGATTGAAAACATATGGAGTCCTCAGGAGATAATCAGTAGGAAACTGCAGATCTGTTCCAGAGCCGGGTTCCCTCACGTGCCCCAGCTGAGACTGGCAAGAGCCAAAAGCAGTTAATGCTGGAATTGATTCTGCTCGTGTTGCTGAGGGTTTGGTCTGCCTACCTAATAGATGGCATTTTAGGCTTTCTTATCACAGAGTATTTTTTGCTAGCTTAAACTTCATTGCCAGGTCCTATCAGCATTACTGATAAAACAAGACTAATGTTACCTGCACATCCCCATTTGTCCTGGTACAGGTGTCTACCAAAAAAGGGTTTGGAGCTGAGTGCTGAGCACATGGCACATTTAAAAAGACAGTTAGAAACACTGGCCTACAATGGGGATGAGGAGCTCAAAAGGAACACGCTGTTGGCCAGCTGAGCAAACGCTTCAGCACAGGAGCGCTAGTGACACAGAAAGCAGGTAAGGAAAAGCGCTGCTGAAGGTCACACTCCTGCACATGCATTAACCACGCAGGGCCACTGTCATTAGCAGGGTTTATGCAGTCTCAGTGGATGCCAGTTTGGAAGTAACTCAGTGAACCTGGTGCTGGGGGCACCCACTTGACTAGACTCTTTGGCTTTCCTGTACCTAAGTCAAGCGACTAATTAAAGATGCTTGGGGACAATTACCTGGAGTACATTCTCCACTGTGACATTCATTTCTAGATTCTGCTTACAATAGGCTTGTAGTCTGTTGTTGGAGAAGCCGTAATAGTAAGGTGCAGCAAAGAGGTAGCTATTAATCTCGTTAAGGGAAAAAAACATAAAGCAAAGGTAACAGCACTGACTGCAAACACAAATCACAGAATCCCAGACTGGTCCGGGTCGGAAGGGATCTCGGGAGAGATCATCTAGTCCAACCCCCCGCTAAAGCAGGTTGTCCTTGAGCAGGCTGCACAGAGTGATGTCCAGCAGGTTTGGAATGTCTCCAGAGAAGGAGCCTGCACAGCCCCTCTGGGCGGCCTGTCCCAGTGCTGTGTCACCTGCAAAGGAAAGAAGTTTTGCCTCGTCTTCAGAGGAAATTCAGACTTCTTGTGTGTCAGTTTGTGCCCGTTGCCCCTGTCCCTGGGCACCACTGAAAGGAGCCTGGCCCCGTCCTCCTGACACTGGCCCTTAAGCTCTTTGTAGACATCGATAAGATCCCTCTCAGTCTTCTCCAGGCTGAACAGCCCCAGCTCTCGCAGCCTGTCCTCACAAGGGAGATGCTCCAGCCCCCTCATCGGCTTTGTAGCCTCTGCTGGCCCCTCTCCAGCAGTTCCCAGTTCCTCCTGAACCGGGGAGCCCAGCAGCGGACCCAGCACTGCAGATGCAGCCTCACCAGGGCAGGATAACTTCAGCAACAGAAGTTAAAATGCAGTACCTGTTAATGCAGCCCTGACAAACAATCCTCCCAGGCTGGCCCTGGCAACCTAGAGCAAAAGGAAGGTAAGCTGCTGTACTAGACAGATACTTCAATTATTTCAGATTTAAGGATACAGGGAGTCTTCAGGAGGCATGTTTACTTCTCCATAATAAATATATCTAAGCATAGATTCAAATGCTTGCTTGCTGGGAACCATTTCACCTATAGAAATGTTCACTTGCCCATCTTCTGGCATGAAAGAACGGAACATGGCTTCAAAGTAACTGGAAAAGGAAATAAAACTGATGTAACATTCTGCAGACAGACGGTTTAACCCAGTGTTGTTCAAAGGCCAGCTTCCAAAGAAGCAAATTCAGGTGACAACCTTGGCAAAAACACCGCTAAATTATTGTTTCATATATGTGCCTGTGTTCATTCTGCCTGCGAGAGAACTCCAAATATAATCCCCCTAATTTCCATCTGCACCACCTGAAATTTGTCTGTTTCTTGAAAATTAGGACACACGGTGCTTTGATTTTCATCTAATTTGCATAAGACCCAGTAGAGAGCTTAAAGCATTATGAATTTCCTTGGTATCTCCAGGCTGCCAATCATGCAGGGTTGTTTTAAGAGCTATGAAATGCTGCTGGTAGAATACCACGGTAACTAATGCTGAATATTATTACTGGGATTGGGCAAAAACTGTGACAGTATTTGAAATAGAAATTTTATGCAAACACTTAATGTTTGGCAGGACATAAAAGGTGCAGGTACGCAGAACACAGAAGCAAGGGACAAACACGCTGCACCCATATACTGAGGAGGGAGAACAGTACCATCTTCAGAAGGGTGAACTACTTGCCCCCGCAACAAAGTATGGGAACAATCTACTCTCCATGACACACCATTTTTGTGTTGTGCTTATTCATATCCAGTCTTAAGTATCAGGAAGGTAGAGAGAGATTCAAGTTTCACATCATTCAAAACACACACTCACTGTCCGAAGACTTTCTGACCTCAGAGGACACCTGTTGCTTTCAACTGCACTGAACCCACCTATGCTGTACACCCTTTTCCCCTTCCTGTGATTTTACAGATTCTTTGCCTCGCAATGCAGCTTTTTACATATCCTCTAGAGAATCTCTACAGTTTTAATTTCTTCCTATCTTTCCTTGCTGGGTATCAAATTGAAAAAAAAAAAAAAATTAATCACTGTTGCTTAAAGGTCTATTACACTCATTGAGCAAAGCTGTATCTTACACTTTACGCAGAAACAAAGTTCCTCCCTGTCATCTAAAAAAGGCAAGAGGACTCACAGACTGCACAGCACTGCATTTTACACATACAATATTTATTACAGTTTTAGTAAACAATGACTCACCTGGAGCGGGCAGCTAGGATTGCTTTATGGGCTGGCCGTGGGTGGCCGTCTAAGAGAAGGATGATATCACAGAATTCAGTCCCGGCTCCTTCTAGGTAAGCCTTCATGTCTTGAATTAAAGATGTTCCTGAAAGTTAACGTAATGAAACAGTTAAAGAAATGGTAAGTTACAGGTGACCAGGTAATGGGCCAAACTAATATAGGGCCAAGCCATAGCTCCAGCCCCTCTTTCCCTTGGGACCTGTGGGGTGAGTTTGAGGGTGGCCCCTCCTCACAACCTTAGAGCAAAATGAGCTTCATCCTTCCCCATCACAGTCCAGTACCTACTGTCCATCCCAGAAACAAACCTCACTTTCAAACTCTGCTCTGCTTTCAAACTGCTGACAGCAAATGCCAGCAGTAGCCACATTGAAAAGTCTTCTCTATAGATAAAGAAATCTGATCTTCCCCCACTCTTTTTATTAATTTCCAACCACCAGGGATACAAAATTTTGTATCTTAATGGAAAAGCTTTCCCACATCCTCAATAAAGGCTTCTTTTAACCAACATTTTAACAAACCTTTGAAAATACACAGAAACTGAGAAACAGAGCACATTCAAGTCTGATCCAAATTCACTCATATCTTCAAAGTTTATCTTTCAACTTTTTGATGTTTGGGTGTCTCACACTGTTCCAGCTCCGGATATAGAAGCTGGCTATGCCATCTTCCTCAATGGCGTATCCCTCTTCTCCCTGGGAAAGATGCCAGCCAAAGGCTTTCTACTTGACCTTCCAGGACTGGCTTCCCCATCTTTCTCTCCAGTCCCCAGTCATTTCTGTGCAGTATTCCAAATCAACACTGCCAAGGCCTCTGAACTTTGTGGCCTCAGTGAACTTCACTATTACATTTTTTGTGTGTTAGGATGATAAAATCTTGAATAAGACTAGTCCCAAATCAGTCCTTGATGAATTCCATAATAGAATTGTAAATCAAATCTTCTTCCAGCACACTCACAGAATGAAAATGAAAGACATGACCATTAGCGCAGGTTATTTATCTTCTCAGTCTCCTCTTCCCAGCCTCCCTATCTTCTATTCCTTCCCCTCTGCAGCTGAGTTCCCACCAACTTGCCAGCAGCGGCTTACTCACAAGATCTTCTTCCTTACTCCTGCTCCTCTTTGGTTAAAACCTATGGGCAAGCCAGCTCCCTCCTCAGCTTTGTTACCTTCCAGTCCACTCAAACTGAACGTCCACTGCCTCTTCTTTGAATCATTCTTTACACCCTTCTGCACCTCCTGCCTCATCTCTCTCAGAATAGAATCAGGATATTTTATTGCAAGAAGAACATGACTAAATTTAACAAGACCTTTCATGTATTTCGACGGGGATACTGTTCTGATTGAAGTTCACTGGAAAAAGAACCGGCATGCCCTGTCTGAGTCTTGGAAACAGGTGAAGCACAGTTACACCAGCTGGAGAATCGGTGGTCTGCACTGGTCTACTTCCTAGGCTGTTTCCTACACTAAACAAACTATTAGCAATGCAAAACCAGCACAACTAATTACTTTATAAAGCATAAAAGTTACCGATGTCAAGTGGCTGATCGGAATGTGTTCGAACAGGAGGTTGCTGTTTTCTCCGTACAATCTCCACTATGAGGGATGAAGAAAGATGCTCAAATTCCTTCATCATTATTACCTGATTAAAATGTGATTCCTTCACCACAAAGTTCAGGCAATGTTCCTTAAAAAAAAACCAGTATTAATACAAAAATTACACTTTATGAAGTCATCCTACAGCATCACACTGTTACCATGTCACACTGAAACAGACATCCTTTTCTTATGACCCTCCACACATGGATCCTGCAGCTGGTATTATGGAACAGTGACCTCCTTACTAAGTGACTGTTTAGGCTCCTACTTGAACAGGAAATTCAGGACAATTCTAAGCATCTAGAAAAACCTGACTAAGAAATAATAACAAGGAAAAGATTAATTGTCTCCCATCTACCTTCTCTGAAGCTTTCTAAAATGGCAATGTCAGGAGACACCAAAAACTTCATGGAGTGAACGAAGATTGACTGCTATCTCAAAATAATTCTTTATACAATTAGATATCAAAAGTTAATTAGAAGCATGAAGAGATCTTAACTCTTAACACTCTCCATTAAGGGTACAAACAGTTTGTAGGATTTCATTGTGTGGATTTTGCTGTAACCTTTGCTGTAAAGGTTGCAAGCAGTCTGAAAGGGCTCTTATAGGTTTCTGTATGATAGAAAAATTGAAGTGGTGGAAAGGTGAAAAATGAACTAGACCTAATGCTAAACAGCTAAAGGGACAAAAAAGCACTTCATTTGCCACTGTGAACCAAGGCTTTCCCTCAGGACACTTGAATAAGCAAAAAATATCATCTATACCAGCTCACCATAAGGTGAGTACAAAATTCACCCAAAGAATAATCATTCTTGTCCATTTTCTGCCAAGTTATTTCACCTGGGATCCAAAGTGATGTGTCAAGGACCCATCTGTAAAACATTTTAAACAATGACTAGGATGCCAGGAAGAGCAGCCTTCTGCAGATGGCACCTACGCATGAGGACTAACGCGCACTTAAGAAGACAGGATGCCAACCCAAGGTGATCCTGACCACATGGAGTGGCGTGGAAGAGCCCCTGTCACCCTGCTGGTAGTTAAGGCAGGCGGAGGAGTTGGCTGATCTGAAATTACTGGCACTAGATCCACCAATGCTGAGATACTCGCTTGAGCTTCTGGGCAGCTAATGGAATCACAGTCCTGTGCACCCAAGGCTGTGCCAGCATTTACAGACTTGCTGCTGACTCTGCTGCTGCCCTCCTGGATGCCTTTTCTTTACCCAAATCCATTGCACAGAGTGCCTGAAGAAGTGCTGGGGCATACTGGTTTCTCTAGCCTCACTCTGATTGCAACCATCAGCGCTGCAGCGTGGTCAATGGACGTGCACAGGCTGCTCCAGTAGGCATTCTGTGACCTAGCACTGACTCCTGCACTTGGGTGGGGGAGCTGCTTCAAGCAGAATTGGCTCTGGCCACTGTTGGTGGGAACCAGACCATCACAGCAAATCACGGTCTGAAGCCTGGGGCTATCAACTCTATCATGACTTTTGGCAAATGCGTAAAAGCCCTTGACCCACTACAAAGAAACAGAGTTGCAGACACCATTTTGCTATTCAGATCAAAGGCATGAGAACCGAATTTCGTTATTTTCATCAGACCAGGTCAAGGAACCTGTTTGCAGTCTCTGCATAAAACAGTGGGACTACAAAATGCACTGGTTCCATCTTGCTGCAGCAAGAGTGAATTGATGAAGAGCCAAAGTCACTCTGCCCTTTACATCCTACAGGGCAGATACACAAAAATATCAAACATTTAGTGAAAAAACCCTACATAATAACCATGAGCAACTGCAGGACAATCCACACGAACATATACTCAAGCAACTGTAATTACAGGAAAGAACCGGATTTGCAAAAGCCGATAGCTTTTCCAAAATATTAATTGCATAAATTTTATTTTTAAAAATTTCTTATCAGTTACTTTGTATGCAGGATGTGATTACCTTTAGCTGATCCAGCTGAAGCTTGTTAGCATTTTCACACACGATGAGCACATTCTGCAGATCTACAGATGCTTCAATATATTGCAGGCAGAGCTGTTCCAGTCGAGAGAGCTTGAAGTTTAGGGCTAGTTTGTACACATCCATAATAAGCAACACATCCTGCACATGGCCTGAAATGACAGGAGATAAAAATGCTGGAGAGCCTACAGAAGAGGAATCTTTCTCAAAGTGTTTATTTTTACATCAACCTGGGCATTCAGAATGGTAGAATGGGCAGCAACCGGAGTATTCTTACGGAGAAAAATGTTCCAGTGCTGGTTAGACAAATTCTGAATTAAGATTAAAAAAAGGAGTTTCAGAATTTTGGCATAAAACAGCCACTCAAAAAGATCTTTTGGACAAAGATTTTGTGACAATCTGGATCACAATTTTTTAAAACCCTCAAAATAAAGTGAAGTCCCTAAAACCACCAACAAGCTCCGAAACTAGCAGCCCGATTTTCCAAAGTGCTCAGCTGCTAACAGCTCTGCTGAATTCCTTGCTTTTTACGCAGTATTAGCAATCAGCTCCCTGATTTTGACAGACCCTTATGGCTGCACTCTGTGCTTGCGCGTGTACAGATCTGAGGCTCGTCTAGAAAAGAGGGCTGGCGTAAAAAGAGGGGCAGCGTGGACTCTCACAGGCCACTGCAGCGGGGCTACTGGCACACCAGCTCAAGGAATCATCAACCCTCCATAGCCTTTGCTTTCCTCGCAGGAGATCTCTAGCCATCTGCTGTAACTACTCCTTGACAGAGAGAAGCCTTCTTGCATGTCATGTGCCCTCCCTGTGTCTAATCAGAAAATCCTGTTTGATAAGCATGCCCAATTCTATTATCTCAGCCTCTGGATGGATCCCCAAGGTGCTGCTCTCTGAACTATGAGGAGCAACTAGGAATACAAATGGTCAGGACAGGACGGGGCCATTGGAGGATCCCAGCAGAAAGGTAAGCACCAGGGAGAATATTTGATGGGCTGGGGGAAGGGTAGCAGGCTGCCTGGAAAGCCTGTAACAAAGAGAAGAGCTCAGCATGATAATAATCCTTTCCTTGGTCTGATCCTGTCCTGAGGTGAGCGTGCTGAGGATCAGCGAGCCAGCTGACAACGGGATCTGGCAATGTCAGCAGACACCAACGAGAAGGTTCCCTCGTCCCCACTAATTAGGCTTGCTCTCAGACACGCTGCCTTGGAGGAAATCCTTGGGATAACTGCATACAAATCACTATTTTCCTTAGAATTACCTTTTACAGAAAGGAAAGATCCCGGACTGTAGCTGAAGCAAAGCCTGCAGTGTGCTGACAGACGCAGCTCACTCCACCTTGCTGTGCCATATATCTGCAGCCCCCCCGGCCCCCCCAGCTGGAGCTGCCCCCCGCTATCCAGGCTGACTCCCACGGCCCAACAGACCCCATCGCTCAAGCACAGCCCTGAGTTAGATCTGCTGTGTGGGAGCCGAGATCTCTGCCTATAACCTCCCAGCCTGCAAGTGTTTTTAACTCAGGGATCTTCAATGGATGCATCAAATGGATTTTTCCTTTCTCGAGGCATTCCTTTGGGTTGGTATTTTGAAAAGAAGATAAATCCTAGCTTGCTCTGCCTTTCTGCGTGGGCTCAGTTTGCAATGCATCAAAATAATACCAGAAAAAGGAAATAAGCCAGCCCAGGATACACACTCCTTCCAGGCAGGTTGCTGTAATGTTCAAAATACCACAAGACTTTTGTTTGTTTGTTTGTTTGGGGGGGGTGTGTGATACATCTTTTGGAATGAGCAAAAACCTGCTTTTCCTTCACGTTTGAAAAGAATTTGGAAAAAAACAAAGCACTGTTAGTATACTCTGACAAAAATCTGCTTTTTTTTTAATCTCAGGTAAGTAATTAAGAGCAGAACTGATCATCTGCAAAGGCTCAATCCTGCTCTGTAGCAAAATAAATGTTTGCTGCCCAGTTGCTAGTATTTTTTTTGTATCCTGCTGTTCTACCTTTGCGAGGGTATTTTATTTTATCCGTATACAGGAACTGCATGAGCACCTCGAAGGGCTGTGCCTCAGCCTCTCGGATGGGTACTTCCAGCAGCGGCTGCAGGCGGCACAACTTGACATTCCCACCAATCCCATCCTTCTGACATGTCGCATGTCCCTCATCTTCAATATCTTGCTTTGATTTCTAATGAGACAGAAAAAAACCACTTGTAATGTGGCAACAAGGCTGTGTCCGCTCACACACATTATTATCAAACTAGCGGAAAGATCCTTCTCATGACTGCATGCTCTTCAAGACCCAAGATTTCTTTATCTTCAAGATTATCTTCAAAACAACAAGGAATTCATAGTCTTAGACTTACTGTTCCATATCCTGTGACAAACACGGATCAGAATGAATGTGAGCCCCTGGATAAAGCTCAAAAGCAGGACCTCAGAAAAAGGGGAGAATGAATTCCACTGAGCTCACAAATCTGCCCTCAGCAGGAACAGCACCTTTCCTTGGAGGAGGAAGATGTAGGAGCAGGTTCCACAGTCCCCTGCCTTGCAAAGTCAGAGCTCAGTGCTGCACAGAAGCATTTTAAGCCACTGTTACTTTCAAGTTTCACTTTGTCGGCCTTTCCCTACAGCCTTTTTCAGTGAAGATGGAGGGCTGTGGGGCAGCAAAGCAATTCACTAAAGGGCAATGAGGCATCCATATGTCTTACTGCAGGTTGTGTGCTACCACTTCCTCAAGAGCAATAAAATGTTTGCTGCTGAAAAGCTGTAAGTAGTTAAAATTAATAGACAATGAACCAGAGGCACCAGACCTTCAACTCTGGAAAAAGTCAGGAAATGCTAAAGTAAAGGGAACAGAGCCAGCCTCAAAACCTTAACACTGCCTTCCCTCTGATCTGTCTGATCCACAATGACATGCAGTTTTTACCCTCCCCTGAGGGAGCGACAGGCGTTCCTCCCCAGGGGTATTCTGCTATGAGAGCTCCCAAGAACCATACTGCCAAATCCAGATAACTGGATTAACTCTGGCTCCTCTCTGTTACACTCCTTGCCTGGCCTGATGCACATCCAGGAGCCTACGCTAATACTAATTATCCTCCTTCTTTTACTTGCTCAGGAGCACCTTATCACCAGATGCTGCTCCAGCCCTACGTCTGTCTCAGCAGATGTTTTTTTTCCTGACAACTTTATTTCCAAAATTGGGCAGAATACATGTTACCTTGCCACAAGATTACTTTTCTAAAACACTCACCTGTTTCAACCTCTCCCTTGCCTGTATGATTTTCTTTTTCAGCCACTTGCAGCGAGCTGTAACAATTGCGGTATGCCCTCGGACTCGTTCTTCCTTCTGTCAAAGGCAAAGGAAGAACACATACGAAACTTTTATACCCAAATCACACGGTAGTGGGAGATGGCAGGAGTTGTAGAAACCTGGGCTGAACTCCGGGTTACTACACATTTAGTCTAAGTTAGAATCAAAGGCAACTTTGCATCTGCTCTGCACGTACAGATGAAATTCAACACCTATTTTCTCTAAAGGCTAACAGCAAACACCATTTGGAAAGTCTTTGTTATGTTCACTGAGTGGAAGCTGTTGCGTGGGTTCAGGGTCACAGATACCACTTCTTATTGTTGCATCTGATTTTTGGTTTAATTTTCTTTTCAAAACAACAGTATGGGTTTTTGCTATAGTTCTTCATAATCTACTTCATCTGTTGTTGAGGATCTGTTGTCTGATCTCTGTAAAGTGTTTTGTAACTTTTTTTTTTGCAAAAGGAATGCAGGCAAGTTCAAATTTCTCATGTTTTTCTTCAGAAAATGTTCTTTCTAAAATTTTATAGCTGTTCTCATTACCAGAGAATCATTTCCCTGTGCTGCTTTTTCTCATTCTGTTTTATTTTAGTAATTAAAAATGGCTCTTGAAATGATACATGGATCTGCAAACCACTGACCTGCTCTTTCCAGGACACAGTTGGGACCTCAGAGTACAGAGGTCGTTAGTATCTTTTTCATATATGTATAATTTTTCACTATATATAATGTGCTCTGATAAATTCAGGTTATGTCTCAGTGATCAACAGCTCTTCACAGTTTAAAAGTTTCTTCTCCTTTGCAGCATTAGAAATTTATCTGGGTTAGTGTAACTTACTAAATCAGACACAATTTTCACCAGTGACACTGCTCTTAAAAACTTCATGCCCAGGGTTTCTGGCACAATCATTGCACAATTTGCTTTTCCCTGGCAAACATGCTACACATGCAGTAACACCCCCATTGGCACCTTTTCAATAAATTCTACTCACCTCTCCCAAAACAAACTCCAAGTCACTGAACTGCCTGTTTTCCCATAGCCTTCCATAATCTTCATGTAGAGTGCATTTAGGGTAACAAGAAAACTAAAAAAATAAAGCCCCACAGAAGCAGAATTAATTTCAAACGGCTATATCCAACAGCACTGTAGCTATACACACTGTCCCTGGATTTTCTTATTTAACTCAACCTCACTATAGTATATAAAGTAGAAAATAACAAGCAAACAAAACACATGCAAGGGTTTCCTCTATAGTAAGGGTAATGAAAGATAACAGGGAAGAATTGTGTCTCATCACAACTTGCAGATTTCAAGATTTGGTGTTCTTGGGAGAGCAGGAGTCTCACCTGCTCTCAGGACTTGTCTGAGGGTCCCACACAATAAAAATAAACTCGAGCGTAGGGGGGATTTGACCTGATGTGAGTATCCTGAAATTTAAAATTCCCATAGTTTCCAGGGGGGCGGGAGTGTTGCACGAAGGTAAAACTTCAATACAAAATGCTCTGACCCAGGAACCCTGAACGTGACAGTACACGAAGAGCAACAGTCAGTGTTCAGTTAAACATTCTGGCAAATCCTGTCTAATACATTTTTCAATAATCTGTCAAATTAGGTTGTCATGACCTCTGCTAGGACTTTAGAAGGCACTGGAGAGCTTGGCCTTACCAAAATTTCTGTCCAGATAACATTTCTCCAAAGACTTTAAAGATATACACTAATCTTTGGCAGCCGAATCTGGAATGCAAAGGCTGCCTGCAGGAAGGACGTGAAACAAAAGCCATCAAGCTCATGGCGAGCCAAACCAGAGACTGTCACACCCAGAGACAGAAGGATTCACGCAGAATTGGTGTGGAAGTTTGAGCATGTTTATCAGTGAATTACCTGGAACCTGTACATTTCTCCGCTTCTAATGTTATTGTCGACTGTGCCACCAAAGATGTACATAGCGTCTGAGATAACAGCTGCAGCATGGAAGAGTCTCCCACTGGGTAACTAGGGAAAGAAAAGGACAAAATAGGTGAGAGAATAAATAAAAGCCGCTGCCTTCTCCCAAGAAAAATGACCTGCAACAGATCAACAGTGAGAAGGGAAAATAAATGTAGTCTGAAGTGACACAAACGCTTGCATCCTAAGATTGACATTTATTATGTTATAGGATTGTTTCCTGGTGTATCTAGAACACACTTTACAGTCATATTTAAAAAGACCCGTTCGTTGCACCTTCTAATCAGAAGGCTATGTACACAGCGCTCTACATATCGTGATAGCTACAGAATATATCATTTACCAAACTCAGACTCAACACTGACATAGAAAAATAAAACGCACTTCTAGAAACAAAGATTCTGCAAATGTTATCACCAAGCAAACTCAGACCTTATTCTGAATATTGTGGGGAACTTGAAAGGTACAGGATCATCTGACTCAGCAGGATGCTGAGCTCCAGGCTGTAAATGCATGCGTTCCTCAGGGCTGCCTGGGGCTGAACCACCTGGCCAAGGAGCCCCTCCAGCAACGCCAGGATCTGCACAGAAGCCCAAGGCTGGAGATGTTTACAGAGTTGGCACCACAGAGTCAAGTCTCCTTTCTCCATCATGCCAGATCCACTGAAAATAAAGCCACCGCACACTGTAGGAAGCCTCAGCTATTTATAGGGCTGGGTGATCCCATCAGCCCATGCAACACACTTCACCAGGGAACTGCAGAATCAGATGATTGTGAAGCAGGAAGGAGTCACTGCCAGGCAAAGCTGCCATGACCCTCCTGCATGGGACAGACCACATCATTTTCTCTGGAGGTTACACATAAGGTATCTGATTAAATTAGCATCACTGAGATACCTCACATAACATCTTCAAGTGGTGATAGTAACTTCTTTTTTTTTTTTTTTCCTAGTTTGATCAGGCTTGTTTTGTCTTCCAGGCAGCGAATCTCATTAAATCTTTGCCTACAAAACAAGAAGCCCTCCAGTATAAGAAATCTTCTCTTCTTGTACGTATTTATAGACACCACTCAAGTAAACTCAGACACGAAACAAGATTATGTTTATCTGACGAGACATATTTTCCAGGAAACCATGCTGACTGGCATTTTTCATTACCACCAACTTACCCCTTCTACCGCAGCATCACACAATGGTCTCATTTAGCTTGTTACTCACCAGACTTTCCATGACTTTTTCTTTTCTTCGGACTACAGCTTTTAAGGGTACAATCCCCCATGCAGTAACTAGGACCTGTTTAATGATATTTTTTTTCTCAGATGTACAAACTACAGATTTGGCCACCTTAAAATGCACATTTGCCTGTGCCAGTTTAACAAGCCATCCAGATTCCTCTGGGTAAACAAGATACCTTCTGTCCGCGCCACACTTCACGGCTACTTTAGCCAAGAAACTTTAAAATTGGTGCTAACAAATACTGTGATGGGAAGATTATGAAATAATATTGATTTATTAGTACATTACTGCTGGGCTCCTGTTCGATACCCCTCCAAAAGACGATGAGATTAATGTCAAATACAATCTTTTTTAGATGGCTTCTATTTGTTCTTAGTAGTAATCTCATTAATTAAATAAGATTTACTGACTGAAAAAATCAAACATATTATAGTAGTTTAAAAATACATCAGTGACCTTTATCAACCAGACCTCCAACCTCATCCCAAAATATAAAGTTTCTTGCTGAGACCTATTTCTACACAACTAGATGGGCTGTGTTACAGTATCTTTCTTACAACTAACTCTCCAAACAACAACAAAAAAATAATAAAAATTAAACAGAACTACTCTGTCAGAGATCAAATGCAGGCCACCTGATTTATACTTATTCAGGTCACTATCCCTGTCTTTTTTTTTTTTTTTTTTAAATACTGTAGCTTTGCTTTTCATTGAAATAATTCCGAGTATTCTCTAGTATTTGCTTTTAAAAAATCAGCCACTGTATTTGAACAACCATATTTTTTTCTATCAAAAATCCTTAAAGCATTTTAACAACTGGTGCCAGAAAGAAAACATGAATCATCTGAACACTTAACCAAGTTAACACAATACTTGCTCGTCGCATCGTATTTAACTCAATCTGTTTAGGAACCTTATAAGGATGATTTTTAATTTGCAATGTTTGGTACCAGAGTGGTCAAGGAACCAGAGCTTTGCCACTTACTAGTAACTTAAGCAATCAAACAACTCGACTTTTTAAATACGCTTATCACATATTCCCTTCACAGTCCCACAAAACTTTGTTTTGATGTGGCATGTCCTGAATCGCTCGAAGTCAGCGCTCTGTTCCTGCTGCTTACTGTTTCACTTGAAGCTAAAATCCCTCCAGTGCCATCCCTGTTGGTCTATCCTTTGATCCTTACCCATCAGCTCCCAGCCAGCTCCGCACCCATCCCAAGGCAAAGCTCCGGGCACTCCTTTGTATGGAGCACAACTGCTTCTCCTCACCTTCCCAGCCTGTCTTTCTGGTCAAGTGAACTATCTCAGCCATGTCCAACAGGGTCACAGCTCTGCGACTGTGCACGATCTTCTAACTCCTCCTGCCTCCTAAGCCAAATGTGCTTGGGAGAGGTAGCTGAGATGAGCTGTTTCCACAAGGGGAGAGCAAGAGCCTTCCCAATCCTGTCGTCCACCAGATGCCTCCTCCCACACCTTCACTTCTCTTGAGGCGATGGCAATCCTTCCCTGACGCACCTTAGCGTAAATATTCCAGATAACAGGGTGAGAACTGCACTCAGTATTACACCGATTGTAGCGAGGAACAGAGCCATTGCGCTGCAGAGCCAGGCCTGTCAGGTATGCCTAACACTAAAGGCAAACCAGTGCACCTACCAGTAAAGTCCTCCCGATACAGTACCAACTGCTACCTAAAACCATCACTGTGCAAATGTAACTTGAGTCTGGCAGGTGAGATAATCTGTGCGAAACTACACTTTTGATTTGCGGTAACTGTAATTTCAGTAAGGGTTTCTGCTGGCACAACTCCAGATGGTCACAGGTGAATCCAAACAGCTATTGTCCTTCTCATTCCCAGTGCATATGGGAATGCTAAAAATCACAGATGATGATGCACTGCCAGTCTGAACGTATTTGTCAGCTCTAGATCCTATACTTACCTCTCAATCAAGGTGATCTCCTTACTTTATTAGCCGTCTCTGACAAAAAGAATTTTAGATTCAATCCTGACACCTCTCATGATCCGGGCTGGCACCCCTCTGTGAGCTGCACTCCCCTGTTTCATCTGTTGAAGTGTTTTTTCTATTTAAGGTTAATGAGATTTGCAATCTGAGGCTCTTTTCAAGCTGGAATCTTTGCTTTGAAAAGATCTCATCAGTTACCTTTGCTTCCCCTTTCAGTACACCTTTCCACACCACCAGCATGGTTTGAGCCATCATTTTCAAAAATTCAAGTATTTCAGAAGTGGGGTGGGGTTTTATTTTTGCATTTCTTGTGCCCAAATTCAGTCTGTATCCTGTCTAGACAGCACAAATTGAGTTTGTCCTGTGATGCTCATCAGGGTTCTGATTTGACTTACAAAGCTGTGCATTAGTGTTGCTTCTCCCTGTGCTAGAGTGCCGAGCAATCATTCAAATAGTTGAGATTACAGCCCTGAGCATCATCTCTGGGGCTGATTCCACATACTTTGAAATAAACTTAGTTAAATCTGTGCAAACCCCTAAACTCATTGATTTAAATTTTGACCTCACCAGGAATACATTCAGCTTCACTTGAAGTCCTTAATAAAGCTGAATCAGTGTGTAAGTAAAATTAAATCAAATGAATAGTTCCCACTCAGAAGTCAATACTAGTTTCCTATATGCAATTTAGAACTCGGCATGTGCAGAGTCAAGGCTTAAATGGTTCTTAGATTAGAGTTCAAGCTGAAATAGCTCAAGATATATTTCAAGGAGAGAAAAAAGGAGAGGAGGAAAAAAGCGTAAACAAGGCTGGAATTTATTTCTCTTTCCTGAAATACATTTAATTTGCATTTTTGAAGTCTCTTTCACTTCCCAGTGTTTCTTTACCTCCAAGTCTGCTGTAGGTGGTTGTTTAACTGTTGTTATGCTGAAATCTAAACCAAATACATCCTGAGATTTTTTTAAACCACATTCTTCCAAGGGCAAGGAAGGAGCTCCTTCTGGGGCAGATACTCTCTCAGCCACTTCTGGATAGGACACCTGGTTACAAGATTTAAAAACAATAGTATGTAAAAGTATAGATGGGAGGCATGAGAGACTGGATAGGGAGCAGCAGGAGCCCCCCTGCAGCTGAAGCTCCAGAAGATCATGCCCTTGTATCCAGAACATTCAGAATCAGTCCAGAAGAAGCACTGCGGTCTTGCTTGGAGCCTACCACTGTGACTGAACAATCTCACAAATTAGTTGTCTAATTTTCTTACGTTTTTTACAATGACAGAGGTATACGGCAATTAAAATCTTATGCACTTATTGCTTTTTGTCTGCCCTCTTCCTCCCGCGGTTCTTCATGAGAAGCCGAGGGTTTTGTTTACTGCAAGCAGGAAGAACGGAGGCCATGAACAAGGAAGGCAAAGAGGTATCTGTCAGCTATTCCCACAATCCTGAGACAGACTTCCCATGTTTTGGCTTGACGAAAAACCAGGGCAGCTGGACCACTGCAAAGTGACAACCCGTACTGTATGTCAAGGCTGACTAACATCCTTGGAAGCTGATGAAGTACAACCTTTCCTACGGCTGACAGGTTACAGCGCGGCGTGAGAACAGGCAATGTGCACAGAGCTAACGCAGCCGCCGCCGCTCCGCTGGAGAGCCGTGCGCTCCTCAAGGGCCAAGCTTTAGCTGGCTCTGTTCATGGTCCAGACACAACTCTTCTGTACCTCTGTCAAGAGATCTGGGTCAGTTACAAAAATCTATCTTTTCTGTAGCGAGATTTATTCTCTTAGCTCTCAAGAACGTACTAGCTATACTATTACTGCAGGCTGTGACTACTTCTTGTTGGTTTTGGTGCTTATCTTCTACCTCTTACTAATTTCTCAAAGTATTCTAACATGTTCTCAGTGCTTTTTCAGATTGAAATTTCAACAATATTGGCAACACTAGGGAATGGCTAAAATCAAATCCACTGCAGTTGTTTCAAGGCTTTTTCTCATTCTTTTAGCTTCTGAGAAGCTGCCTTATATTTACAGAATAAATTTTTAATTGTATAAATTTAACTCTCCTCACAGTCATATATGAATGAGTAGGTATTAAGGAAGCTGACTGTTGCACTGAACTCCAAATCTAGTAAAAGATGCACTCAGATCTCTTTCACAATCTAGGAACACTGATGAGCATCTCTATCCTCCAATACCACTGAAAACTCTAAGCCAAAATGAAATAAAAAGACCTAAAGCCATCAACAAACAAACCTGATGAAGCAACATAAACTCAAAGGTTAAAAAAATAATAATCTATTTTTCCTCTGAAACTAGAAAAAAACCTTATGGTTTAGAAAAAAAAGGTCCAAATGAGATGTCACTACTGGTAGCTGTTTATAAAGAAATGCTTCCAGACTATCATACCAGGCAACAGCATAAAACTCTCAAACAGATGGGCAGACAGAGCTTTGGATATTCCTTAAGTTCAAGGAGGTTTAAGGATTTAAAATGTTTTCACGTGCTGGGTGCAGAAAATCTATATGCTTTTCAGACAAAATTGGAACAGACTCATTTTAGAGTGAATTTCCAAGACATACAGCTCTGCAAATGAACAAAGAGAAGGCAAATGCTGAAGGACTTTATTATGCCTTTCCTTAGACAGTTACTCCTTTGAAATTATGGCAACGGACTCATCCATCCCGGCTTACGGCTGTAGCTACCTGAGAGCAAACAAAGGGCTGCTTATAATCCACGAAGCACCTATTACTGTTAAAAATCTGGCATGATATGAACCTAGCAACACAGCCTAGGCAAAGGCTTCTTTCACCTGTGAGGAGGAGCATCCAGCCAGCTCCGTCCCAAGAAGGTTACGGAGTGAAGCCTCCTGGAAGCTACATCC
The DNA here is from genome assembly GCF_017639655.2 of Falco naumanni. Taxonomy (NCBI): domain Eukaryota; kingdom Metazoa; phylum Chordata; class Aves; order Falconiformes; family Falconidae; genus Falco; species Falco naumanni. Next base: position 1,969,420 of record NC_054070.1, read on the forward strand.
ACCACATGAAGGGGGTGACTAGGAGCAGCCAGCAAGGATTTACCAAGAGTAAATTTTTCCTGACTAACCTGATCACCTCCCACAAGATACTGAACGGCTACACAGATTAGAGGAAGGCACTGTGTTCTCAGCAAGTCTGTGGCTGAAACCAAATTGTCTGAAGTTCCTCATATGAATCAGTTAATACAGAAAAGGGACTGTCATGGATTGTGGCAGGGCACAGAAAGTTAGAGACCACGACGAAGAAACCTACAACACAGAATAAATCACTAGATACAAAAGCAAAGTCACAATAACAAGTTTGTTGCCATATCAGCTCTTCCAGAGATTTTGCACTTCTGGTTACGGCAAATAATAGTGGTGGGACAGTGGACACTATCTGACATTCTGCTCTACACTGAAGATGAGATTTTTCCATTTGACATTCACTGGAGAATACAGCATGGAAACAGGGAGTTAAATTCTTTAACAATGATATTCAAACACATGCTGTTATAACTGCAAAGGTCAGAATATGAGACAATCTGTAACTTACTGAAAAACAGTAAATGCTCTTTCCCTTAAAATCATTCTAATATACCAGTTGCAAATTTAAAAAGTAGTGTTCATGTATAATTCATCAGAAAGGATTACACACAGTTGAAAGAGCGAGTATTGCCAATTCCAATGAACGCATCTCAAAAGATCACACACTGAAATCTAACAACAGATGACAAAAATCAAGTGACCAGCCATTTCCTCCTTTTTGGCACCGTTGTGTATATTCAAAAATCAGGTTACCATAATAGTACTTTAGGGATCTTAAATCTGACTTCCTGCACAGAACAATCTATGAGACTTCCCTGTAGTAGTACTGAAACGGAGCCATTCTTTTAGAAAAGCTTTCTTTTTAGAAAATAGCAAATCCTGGTTTAGACATAGTGAAGAATCTACCAGAAAGCTCTGATAAAATGTTCATTAGCCTCATTATTCACAATTTGTAAACTTCTATTTCCTTTTCTTTTTTAGTCTGAATGTTTCTAGTTTCAACTTTAAGCCACTGGATCCTGCTTTATCTTCTGTCAATAGATTAAAAAGCCTCTGTTCCCCAGGTAACCAGTGAAGAATTAATTTCCTAAACCTTCCCTAAAAGAGGCTGTGCTTCACAGCTGGTCACTGTGCTTCCCAATCTTCAGTCATTTTCAGATTTCTTCTCTGAATAAGCTCCTCGATTTGCGGACACAAGATGGTGAGATATTATACTGGAAGATCTAGCTAATAAACATAGGGGTAATGTATTTATGGTACTGAATGATATTATGCTATGTCGGCTTCTGGAGCCAAGAATATCATCAGCACTTCCAGCCATTTTACATCGCAGGGAGCTTGTTCTCAGCTTCCCACAATGACTAAAGTTTTGAAGTCATTGTTTCCAGGGATACTCTTAAGGGAAACCATTAAGCACAGACCACACACCCTGTTCTTAGATGTATTGCTTTACACACATACTGAAATACGTCTTGTTTGTGCACACCTTAAGAGGAAATCCAAATCACACTGAGTGGACTGTTCCTTTAGCTGTTAATTGGCAAAACTCTGGACAAATAGTAAATAAGAGGGGAAAGCTGTGATTTTTTGTTTTCTTAAGGTCACTGACAAAAGTTTATGGCAATGCAAGGATAACAACCAGTCCCTAAAGGACGTAAGCAGAGTAACTACTCCTCATTCGAAACTGTATTTCATATCTTTCAGTTATCCAACTTCATACCCAGTTAATGTGAGTCATGTTAATACTGTATTGTTCTAATTTCTTACCAGTGAGTGAGCTACAGAAATACATTCCTTCTGCCTATCATCCACTAAGTCTCCATTTTGCTTATTCTAGGAGAATTCAATAAAAGCATGTAATATACATCCCTTGGAAAGGTTATGAAGGTAGACCTGAAGAACATAAATAGAGTTGTGCAACAATATTAACTATAGTTACAGTGACAACCAGATTTTTAAAAATACCAACGTTTTCAAGATGTCTCTCTCCAACTTATCAAGCACAAATTTAAAAAGGTCACTGGTATGAAGATTCTAAATTTTTAACAAATATTTTCTAAAAAGGATGCAAGTCTGAACACTATCTATTATTTATAGACATAAAAAGTACCAGTCTTCTCTTTGGACTGTGAAATGCTAAATTTTATCTCTCCTAGCAAAACATGATACCCTGACAGCTACACATCTGGAGGCAGATCTTGTTAGGGGCCTCACTGCAGGAATTCAGGGTTTTGTTCACATAATAATGACGTTTCTTTTGCCTGAAGATACCTCAACAGGCGTAACTGATCTCTGCACAGGGAGACTGTGGCAGACTCATCCACAGTAGGATGACTAAGTCCTTTTAATCCTTCCTAGCTGCCCACAAACCACAGCACTGTAATCCATCTGAAAAACTCCAGAACTGTGCCTCAAAGTAAGCCAAGAGAAGATTACCAACACATCAACCTCCATTTTTGCTTATTAAAAGAAAAATGAAGAGCTTTGAAAGTTAGAAACTTTTACTGCTCTTGGCATTGAAAGGCCTAATTGTGAGACTAAAATGTTTCACTGGCCAAGTTTGAGACAAGCAAAGACAGTTTGCTCACTAGTACCTGCTTGCTCACTAGTACCTGCAGTCAGTGGGAATATAACGGCAACTCACCTGGTAACAAGGGAGTGATTCACAGTGTCACTACCCACCAACCTCCTTCAAGCATTGCGAGGAACAAGAATTTTCTTCCTCTTCCTGTGACACCTGGTCCCCTACGAGGCAGCAGCTGTTTCCAAACATCACTTTTGATTCTGCAGGACTGTGTTCGCAAATGTGCACCCCTCCTAGACCTCCAGCTCCTCCATCACTCCCTGCAGAACACTCCTCTGCTGTAGCACAAACCGTAACTGCTGCATGCATGCGTGTCTGTCTGCTGGGGAGCAACTGTGCAAGATGGGGCATTTTCCCTCTTACTGCCTGCTGATTTTTTTATGCCGTTCCAACCACCTTTAGAAAGCCAAGGATATTTTGAGTTCAATACGAAAACTCGAGGCCAATAAAAAGAAAAATCTATTTAAATTATTTTTTAAATCCTCTGATAGCTCTGTGAAAAGGAAATCCAGCACCTCAGGAAGCTCTGGCAGTGTTATGCAGGAGGCATGGACTCAGACGTGATACTCCTCTGGCTGCCTTAGAAAAGTAGAACCCCCAACTGTGAAGATCATCTAACAGTAAAGATGCAGAATAGCTCTGTGTGCTCTGTAAAATATATGCACATATATTACAGTGTCAAGACGACAGTACGAGAAGCTATGGATTGCAACTGTGCAGTTCAAAAAGCCTGTCTTGATACTCATTTTGGAGACATCCTAAAAGCATAAAATAGGAGTTCCTGGTTTATTTTTAAGTACCGACCTGTTCCACTTTAGTTTCCCCTCTTCTATCAACTAAGCCATTTTCCGATCCTCCACGACACAGCGTGGCACTGTCAACAATTTTGAGAGACCTGGGCAAAGAATTAGAACAGGTCCATTGCCAGGCTTGTTTCCAGGTTTTTGTTCTACCTGTTTACCCCAAATCCAGAAAATGCAGGACTGCCTCAGTCCACCTGCAGTGCCTAATACTTGACTGCTGCCTGTCCTCCAGAACTGCTTCTACAACCTTCCCAGAACCCACCCTGTACCACTGCTATTGATGCTCAAATTGTGCCACCTTTTCCAGGTAAAAACCTCAAGATTTTTCAGTCTCATGCAACTTGTCACCTTCCACACTGCCCATAACAGGGTAGCAGGGGGAAATACCTTTTCTACCTGACAGCCTATTTCTGTCACTGGCATGCACAGGTCTGACAAGTCCAAGCCACTACCTGGAGAAAAGCGTCTCGGGGCTGGCTTAATCTTAGTTCAGAGGATGGGAAGGACTGGAATGGCAGCAGTCACTCTCCTTCAGCATAAGACATCTCTTCTGCAAAGCACTGTAAAAATCACTGCTGAATTAATAGCTGAATCAGCACCAGGCCTTCTTATTTTGGACTCCAGAGGCTTTACCCACTCAACGCTAAACTCCAAAAGAATTAAGAATTATGGAAATGCATCACATGATGATAAGTATGAAAGTTAACCTAGCTACAGTTAAGCAAAGCTCTATCGTGGCATTTCTAAGATCATGTAACATAATACAGAAAAACACACAAAGAACACATGCTACACAATCCACCCATTAGAAAAAGGGGAACCCCCTGACTGTATCAAGAGCCAAGACAGATTATCCTGCTGCACAGTAACACAGGTCACCATCACCTCACACACAAGCAGAATCCTTCAAGCGCTGAGACAGCACTGCACTCATCATCTTCTATTTTGCTTGAACTTAATGTGAATAATTACATTCATAGACACGGACAAGAGGAAATTTCAAGTTCAAAGTGTCCTGGGAACAGTAAGTACAGTATTACAGACTCATCGCCACTGTTAAAAGTCTGTCAAAAGCTCATAGAAACTTCAGGAAAACGATTCTAAGAAATGATCCAGTTATCACTCCAGAACACACAAAATCATTTAAAACTTCCTTAAATCGCCAAAGCTCTCTCAGATCTTGCAGTTTTGAAGAAAATTTATTCTCACGTGTTTCAACTGAGCTTCAATCTTACTTTTTATTTCTACAAAATGAGTCTCTAGATGCTATAACTGTGAAAGAAACTTCAAAACACCACACATGCAGCTAACAGACACCTGCCTGGATTACAGACAGCCCAAGAAAAGAGCTCTGAAGTATGAAATGAAATTTAGCAAGGGGTAAGTCAGGTAATAATGCTGTTTTACAACACTGTCAGGAGTAGTTTTGCTCTTGAAAGCAATAAGCAATCATATGAGGAAGAGCCAATGACTGAGGAAGTCAAGTGTCAAATGACAATGTTGCTAGGATCAGAACGGGATCTGTATTCCTGCAGGCAGCTGTATCTTTAAAAAGTTGGAGATGCAGTTTTATTAATTTGATGTGAAAATAAAGCAGCTTTGTCAAAGATAAAATAGGCTACTATGAAACACTTTGTCAAATATTTTTTTCAAATGAGGCCCACATGCTTTGTTAATTTAAGAGCAGTGGATAAATGGTATTTTCCTATTCATCAAATGCTGAGTTACATGTCTTTGCAAACAAACTAAAATACAGTGCGACAGTCAAGGATGTGAGCACTTGTCATACCAATTCTAGAAAAATTAGTAAATCTGCATTTGATTATAATACACATAATATTAATCTCTAAGTTATAACCTTGATCTCGGCAGTTTAAACAACACACAAAGATCAAGTATTTCTACCCTGCAGATTTAGCTAACACACTCTAAACCTACTATTAAATCAGCTAGTATTTTAACATGGTTTAAGGTAAAATCTATTAAAATTAACAAATACAGTCAACATGACCATTCTAAATTCAGGAAATATGCATAGTTGTACAGGCTTCAAGAAACCTACTTTTTTGTGCATTCTGGGAATGAAATGACCAGAGGCCACTGAAACCACATTTACTGAAATGTGAACTGAAACGTGTACTGAAAGCTTGCAAAACCTCAGCACTTCAACATGAAGTACCAGGACATCCCAGAGATGGTATCTATGAGTGCGCTATGAAAAAAAAAAATTACATTTTATCACACAATCATTTAATTGTAATGAGTAGCCCAAGAGAAATATATTAACCATTAACTTTTTTTTTTTTTCCCCCCAGTATTTTCGCGTTTGGGGTTTTACTTGGCCCTTTGTGGTCTACTGCCTTTTTATGTTCATGTAAAGAACCTACATTTTTTAATTTATCTACCTTCTTAACACAAATATGTTCCAAAAAGCCATTTCTGAGCCTCCCTATGATCGCTATTATTATTTTACAGTCGTACCTCTATAAGCACTTTACACTTGACCTAAAAGGGAAATGCTATTCTGTATAATTACAGAATTTCTAAGATTTTACGCACACAGGCATTATTACCGTGAAATAATCAAAACCTTGTCTAGTTTTGAATTCTGCTTCAACAGCATCACAAAGTCAGCCACACAACCACTGGCCCGCACAGTGAATTCATTACTAATCTTTGTCAAATAACGATTGACTCATAACTTGAATTACAAGTGCTTTATGGCATTGCTTTTAACAGTACTAAGCAAAGTCTTAGATGTGTCGACACTGACTAGCTTTTAAACTATGGCCCACAGTATTCCATCTGTTTAACCACTGGTGGGAAGGAACTACTACCATTTAGCTAAATGTCAATGTCCTTGTCAAAAACACGTCCGTAGCCTGACAGTAAAACCACGTCAAAAAGAGACGGAGCATAAAAGGAAAAATCAAGACCTGAAAGTTTTACCTCGCTGTCTGGGCTGGGCTGGATAACTTCCCAGGTCTGAGAGTCCACATCGTAGCAGTGAAGCTCGTTGGGCAGCGTGTTGTCTGCAGCACCACCAAACACATAGAGATGCCGGTCGAACGCAACCATTGTGTGGCCGTACCTCCGTTGTGGAGGAGGAGGGGAGCCTCGAAGTAAGTGCTCGGTAGGAATTCGTGTCCAACTGAGACATTAAACATGAAACAGTGTATTTTTTTACAATTCTTTTCTGCAAAGTAAGTTTTCTAACACTCAGATTGCATGAATAAAGAAGAGGAGCTCTATTACAGTAATTACTGAACCTGCATGAGACAGACAACTAATCCTGCAGGATTCCCGGAGATTTATGTCAGCTCCATGTTGCTAAACTTCTAACTGAAAATGTGATAAAGGCAGTATGATTCCATGACCCAGATGTATTTATGTAAAACCCAGCAGCTCAAAGACCACAACTCAGGGAGGAATCAGTGATCTTTTTAACACATGTTAACAGCTACCCCTTCTAAGTAAAGGGCACCGTCCTGATACCATATACCCCATTTTGGTATCGCTTACTCACTACGACAGCACGATTTCAGCCAAGGTCGTTGTTGCAGTTGTGGTTCCACTCCAGCCAGTAACCAGACAGACCAGGCTGTCAAAACAGGCCAGTGCATCTGCATTCCCACTTTATAGCATTTTTAACCCATCAGAGGGGCCACATTTTCAGAGCAGTGGTTGACATTCTGAGAAAGCCACACCAACCATCTCAAATTGAATACTCAAGATTTTAAAAAATACTATGCATTTTACATTTCCAAGTGATTTCACTACGAATTGGTATTTCACAGGACCTCTGGTTCTAGTCAGGCATTTACAGAACAACTTTCAGTAAGGTAGTATTCGGCATCCCATTCTGAATACACTAAGATTCATACTCACTGTTTAATCTACTCTATTTTCATCTGCTGAAAAAGACCAATCTGATGCATGTGAGAAAACACCTCATTAAAACAGTCCATATTTTACCTTATCCACCCTTCCTCATCATGAGATGCAGTATTCTTCCTCAATACCCTTAGGTATGTGCATTTCTCAACTCAAGTAGTCAAGGATTATCTGGATTTTGCACAACTTATCTGTCTACACTTACATCTTTTCTTTGAATTCAAACTGAAAGAGATTATTGGTAATCTTTGCTCCACTCTGGCCAGAGAAAACAAACATCTTGTCTTTGCAAACAGCCACGGGAAAATTACAGCACGAAGGAGGAATTTCACCACTTTGTTCAATCTGAAAGATAATGAAGTTCAAAATTACAAATGTGTTACTGTAGTGCGCAGCTATGCATGCTCAGTACGCTGCAGGACCGTGCATCAGCAGATAAGACAGACCACATGGCAGCAATGTGTGCAGACAACCAAGTCCCTGTAAATCTGGCTACAGGTAATCAACTAATGCTGTGCTTAAATGTCTGCACAGACTAATTTTATCATGGATGAAAAGGATGGGAGGTCACATTTCTAAAGCCCCTGCTACTGTAAGGGTCAGGACCCTCATCTTGATAGCCAGCCAGCAAAGCTCCCAGCCTACGGCAGTGGTTAAAGTGGGAAATGCAGTCCCTCTTTATAGGGGACATAGCAAAGCCACCGTGGGCAGTCCAGGTCCAGTTCACAGATTCACAAGCGAAAAGTCACACTTTAATATACACTTGGTTTTCCATATACACAAATAAAATCAAATTTGAACTGTTTCTTTTCACCTGTGTGACAAATACATTATGATGAGAAAGTACTGCAGTCCAGCATAGGAAATTTTAAATAATTGTGCATGAAAACCAAACAGGAAAATTCTATGTGTTAGCTGGAATTAAAACTTCTTACCTCTTCCCAGCATGTTAGTTCTCTATCCTGTAGCCCAATAGTCCACATATCATTTAACCTATGTTATAACACAAAAAATGCATTATTTGAAACAGTTTATTTTCAGTAATTTTTAGCTCATGGAGTTGAAAGGACCGAGACCCTATTTTACTGGCCTTCCTTCTTCTGCACAGGAAGAATCTCCTACTTCACTAGCAGAAAAAAACCTATTAGAATCTTTTTGCCCTATACCTCAATTCTATACACCACCCCAGCTGGCTTTAGCATCTTCCTGGTTACAAGTACACTACAGTTAACAGCTGCACACAGCAACTCTGCCTGGAGCTTAAGGATTTGAACTATTTAACCTTTAGGATTTTTACAGAAATACCCCTTATTACCCTGCTGCCTTCTACTCATCCCTGCTAACCCCCGAGACTGACCACAGTAATCATTTATGTGGCTGAATCCTACCTTAAATACATAGAGGACAAAGTGGGTAACCTGACACACTGCTGACTACTATGTATCTGACAATGCTTTTCCCAGTACAAGTTACTCACAGTAACTACAGATGCTTCCTTTGTTCAAATCTGCCGGGAGGCTCATGTTCCACAAAAAGACATTTTTTGATGTGATTAGACATATTTAACGTAAATTAGACAGCTCCTCTCATCCAGTCCCTCCTTCCAGCTACCCAGGGTCCTTGGGGAACCCCCTAAGCTGGAACTGAGCAATCCCACAGCGTTATGCATCTTTCTCCAATTCCTCCCCCAGAAATAAAGAAAACATCCTATCTGTTTTTCCAATTAACAGCAGTTCTCCCAGAGACTCTGAGGAGCTGGTAACTTTTCTGCAGATTCTCCTTAGAAGAGGAGGCAACCCAGCACACTGAGGCAGCTCCTAGTTTGTGGCAATCTCTGTATGCTCTCACAATGCAAATATTGTGCACCAACACAAAGTACTTCTCAAGTTCATCAAGACAAAAAAATATTATGTATTCAAAATTGATTCCTCCCTGATAGACTAACAGAAAATGCAAAGAGATGCCATCTGGGACAAAGCACCAGACTCTCCTAACTTCTCAGTATCACTGATTTCCAGTCTTTTCTTATCCAAAATCTCACCACCCTTCCACCTAAATAATATGACATACTATCAGAGAAAAAGCTGACGTGTTGCTCTTAGTTCTGTCATACAACTTCAAAGAAAATACATACTCTGTTCTGTAAGCCATCAGCAACATCAGAAGACCCACGGTGGCTATCTTTTGAGAAATGCTCATTTGCCAAATTTCAAAGATCCTTTAGCATCTTTACAGCCAAGAAGAGTGTCAAATTATACACCCTATAGCCATTCTGAGCCACCATATTTTTAGGTTTTAAACACATACTTATTTTGAACATGAAACGGTGAATTGCAAAAATGTAATGCTTAACAACAGGGGGGGGTTTGCAAAGCTAGTTATGTATTAAAGCACTTGGTATATGAAAACATCTCTATAAAGCTGAAAAGCAAGGGACTGGGATTTTACAAAAGCACCAAAGGAGAGAGCAATCCCACCACATACCGTGCATTGCCATCGTATCCTGCAAAGATCCACAGCTTGTCACTATACACTGTTGCGCCATGAGCTGACCTCGCAACTGGCAATCTGCAATTGAGAAAATTAAAAAATTCTTAAATTGCCTGCAGAGGTGCTATCAGAAGAAGATCTGCATGACAAGTAAAATGCACGTGTAAGAAGAATAAAGTCCCCTACACAAAATGGCTTCAAGTCAGGAAATCGCTTCTGTCATTCATCCTCAAAACACAAAACAAGCCTCTGACGGGTATGTTTTAGAATTTTACACTCTGCTTCCTTAATTAAAGAAAAATTACCTTAATGAATACAGAAAAAAACCAACTGGGGAAAAAAAGCCCAACTAATCCCTTGCCAAGCCTTAAATGCCCTTAAAAGTATTTTATGGAAAGTAGCTAAGTAGCGGGACAATTAACAGCACTATCGTTACGGCAACGTGGCAATCCACTCATGCTATTACATCCAGTAGATGTAACACTAGCTCGTCTGAGGTCATTTGTGCAGTATGCACACCTGTAACTACAGGCAAAGACAAGGACATTTGAGTTCGAAAATATGAGTAAGAACTACTCTCCTAAATGTCCAAAGTCAGACAATAACGAGAAAGAGAAATTACTCACGTTGCCTCCGTTCTAAAACATAGCATGTGCTCATCAGCGGCGAGCAACGGTAACTTAAGAATGGATTGTGCATTCCTCATCCCTTTCTACAAATCACAGAAATAAATGTTCCTTTACCTCTCCCCACTAAAATCAGCATTTCAGAAACTTCAAATACACAATGAACTTGTGGGTAAAGACACAGTATGTCCCGTATGTGGGTGTGGTAAACATTGAGTAGTTGGGTCAAAATCAGTGTCACAGATAACATCCTGAAATGGGCACAACACATTACTGGTTTTGATTTTGCCTTGGAAAGCTGGAACTCAGGAACCTGTCAAAAGATCCAAACGTATCTCATCAATTTATTCATCCGCTTCTGAATTTGTGTGAACACACATCACCTTAAGGTGCCTGAAGGTAGTGTGTGCATTTCAGAGCACTCCAAGTCCAACTTTAATCAGAAAAGAATGTGTAGCTTTAACTATAAACAGGCTTCAAATCGGTTTCTGATAAAACTAAATTGTTAACTATGAGGTATCAACAGATTTTACGCTATCCTTGAAAAAGAAACAATTCAAAAGAAAAAAACCCCTTTCCTCTCATCCCTTCTGTCACAGAAAAGAAACATGGGGAATAAATTTTGGTCAAATTCCCAAGGTGGTACACTACAGAATGGAGGCCTTGCAAAAAAACTTCTTCAGAACAGAAGATAGTTTTCAGAAAAAATTAACCAAGAAAGTACAGCAGAAATCGTCCTGCAGCCTTACTATTAGCACTGTACCTAATTCTAACGATGCAGTTTTAAATGTCTCCTGAATTACGCTCAAGTCCCCTTGAAGAGTGTGGTAATGATGCCAGCTCCTTACCTTCCTTCAGTCTTCCACTCTGTCCACTGCCCAGTTGCAAACTTATATTCAAAGAGATCATTTTTATTCTTCAGGTTGGAATTGGAATAAATGTCTCCAGTATAGCCACCTGGGCAACAATAATTCCATCAGACTCAAGTGCAATAGAGCATACGCACTTCTACTCGTTATATTAGAAGAAAACTTAAGTTTAGATAGCAGAAGGAGAAGGTACTTGGCTAACGGACTACTACAGGTGGGAGACTTCTCCTCTACTCCTACCCTTAAAGAAACACTATGGTAATGAGTTCCAAGCCTTCTTTACTTTAGACAAAACAGCAAAAGTATTTCTAAGCTAAAGTCGAAATCACAGTCAGCCATAAAAAGTACTGGATTTGCTACTGAATAAGTTCTTTTTATACTTCCTAAAAATATCTCATTCTTTTTTCAAAACAATAGTACCAGCACATTTATCATTCTGAACACACACAACTGTAATCTGCTGCTGTCTTACCAAACACAAACATGCTGCTCCCATAGACCACAGCTGAGTGGTGATACCGTGGTGCTGGCGGGGTCCCCGTGGTAAAAGCCCTGCACAACATTTAGAACAGCAGCAATCAAACATTCCTGTCATGCTTCAGGCACTCAAAGCTATCTTGCAGATTCAAAAAGCCCCAATAGTGAAAAGTTACTCTACTGTTCCTGAGTGTTTTCACAGTTCTCGTTCCCTAATTATACTAAGATTTTGTGACAGACTTATTACTATAAGCATAAACTGTTACAAACATGATGCTGTTTGGCAGAGAGAGCAAGTGAGGCACAGGTTAAGACAACAGACTGCACATTCCAGAGCAAAGGAGCAAAGCAAAGACACCCGTGAGCCCCCCAGCACCTCTCCTGCCCTGAGGGTCTGCAGTAACCCAGTCCCTCTGCCTGCGCATCCTCCCAGTGCTCTCACAGCCTGTACAAACAGCGGCACCCGTGGCACTGCCCATCCCTGTGGTGCTCAGCACCCGCTCGCTGGCAGGAGCTGTGTGGGGGCACTCAGTAACCTCCCGGACAGCTCAGCTGCACAGCAGCCTGCAGAGCTCAGCTGGGACAGCCCCAGGGCTGGGGGTGACGCTTCCCCTCGCGTGCTCTGGTAGAGCCCCCAGCTTTTACACCCGGGCCCGAGGAGCTGCAGACAGAAGAGGCATCGCCCGGTGCTGCCAGCAGCGGGGCAGAGCCTGGAGCGCGCAGCGCGGCCCACCTGCACCACGAGCAGTCCTTCACGTCGAAGCGCAGCAGGTCGTTCAGCATCGTCTTCCTGCGGGGAGGAACGGGAGGCGGCTGAGCCCGCTGACCTCGGCCCCCGGCCCCTCGGGCCTGACGCCCCGCAGGCCAAGGCCTGCTCCCCCCAGGCCCGCCGCGGCCTTACCCGTTGTCCCCACCGAAGACGTAGATGGCGTCGCGGTAGGCCACCACGGTGTGCTTGCTGCGCCTGCGGGCGGCAGAGAGCGGCGGTCAGCTGCCGCCGGGACACTCGCCCTCCCCTCCCTCCCCCCTGCGCCCCTCACTCACCTGGCCCCCACGAACTCGTCGCAGGGCGGGAGACGGCGCCACCGGTGCACCGTCTCGAAGGGCCCGAAGTTGAGCGTGAGGTACTCGACACTGTCCGAGCAGCTGTGGTCGAAGTCTACGCTCGGCGCCACCTTCGAGCGCCCCGCGCCGCCCGCCGGGGCCCCGGCCGCCGCCATGGCCCGGCCCAGCGCCCGCGGCGCCGCCAGGCGGACTACGGCTCCCGGCGTGCCCCGCGCCCCCTCGCCGCACGGACCCAGCATGCACCGCTCGCTGCCGGCCGCGCAGCGGAAGGCCCTGGGTTCGAGTCCCGCGCCCGCCCTCAGCGGCACCGGGGCCGCCTCCGCAAAGACTCGGAAGGCAGGCGGGTTTATACATGAAAAGCGTTGATTTGTCAATACAAAAAAAACCGCCCCACAAGTAAACTCACAAAGTCCCCCATGGACAATATTCATGAAAGTGCATAAAGTCTCGTTGCAGAGCCTCAGCCCAGCTGCTCTGCTGGCTGGTGACAACGCAGCCCGCGAGGGTGGCAGCCACCATCCCACCGTCCGGTTCTAGTTTAACAGGCAGCTTGTACCTCCTGGGACGGCGTTGGTAACCCTTAAGACTATTGCTTTAGATTCTTCTCAACCGTAGAAAAGGAGCCAGAGGGGTGCCCTGTGCCGGCAGCAGCCCTGGCACATGGCGGTGGAGCCCAGTGTTCCTCGCCCTCCGCGAATGCCACGTTCCTGGGTGGCTGTTGCAGCACCTGCCGCCGGCAGCCTCACACCAAACACAGCTCTTGCCTACGGATTCCTCACCCAGAGTCCAGCACCGTGTGACGCAGGACAGAGGGGCACAGGAGCTGCCCCAGGCCACCTCCCCTGCAGACGGCTGCTCTCACACCCTACTTGGCCTTTTTCTAGGGGGGAGCCTGAATCACAGTACTTCTTGCCAAAACCCATCCTGCACACCACCACTCTGCTTGCGACCGAGTGTGGCCCACTGCCACGTCGTGCCCGCCCAGCTCAGCCTACGCGCCAGCTATATGCTGCAGGAGGGACAGAACAGAGCACTGGTCCCCAAAGGCCACTTCTCCCCCAGTCCTTCCCTTCTCAACAGATACCCTTCCTGGAAAAACCATTAACACCTGCCAATCAATAGTTTCTAACCAACACACCGACAAGCTCCAACAGGAACTCTACAAGACACTGGCCCATCTACTTTTTGGACCTTGCAACTGCAAAGAAATCCTTGGGTTTCTCAGTTCAGGATGAGGAACAGTATCAGTAGTATTAAGTCGGTCTCATTTTTCATGATCTTATTTAAACCCGCCATCCAACTTAAACTAAAGTGAGCTCCCCTAAGGCACACAGCAGCCAACTCCCACTGGAAAGCAGTGAACCCCACCAGCACCTCTCCACGAGCTAGACCTGAATGTGTTCCATTTACTGCTGACACCCCAAAACACACCTTGATGCTTCCAGATGTTTGGTGTTCTTACCTCCAAGAATGGATGACTGCTTTGAGCTTTGCTGCTAACACACAGGGCAAAGAAGGATGGTTCTACCTCCTCCCAGGGCGGGGATCAGTCACTTTGAAGACACTCGATCCTTCCTGTACAGCTATCAGGATACACCACTGCGGCCATCTGCTTCTAGTTGGGTTTCCTCAAGAGACTGCACTGTTTAGTTTAACTTGTTGGCCCTTTTCAGTGAAAGTTGAGAGAGACAAATTCCTCACAACAAAATTCCTAATAGACTTTAAAAAAAAAATTAAAATAATGTTTAGGTAGAAGAAAGAACCACAGCATCCCCACTGAAGGGAAGGCCATAGCACGTTTAATTATATATTCTTATACACCAGAGAATCCACAGGGAAGAAAGACACCGCGACACAACTGCTTGGAAATCAGAGCTTAATATACCTTATTAGACACACACACACATGCACACACACAAACATCAGGCTTCCAATCCTGCCTCTCACAGAGCTATTCATACAAAACCGCTGAGAACCCAAGGACCATTCAGGTCAGTCTGCAGCGAATGGTGGGGATTCCCCGCTAGTTGTGCCCATTCTCAGACACAGCACGAGGGGTTTGGGTGGGAGAGGGGAGAAAGGTCTGCTTTAGAATTCAGAGTTATTTTACCATTTTCCCCACACTTGCTAAACAAATTATGCCACCTTTGGCTGTTAAAAAGTTAATTTATTATCCCCTCCTGGTAAAAAAGTGAAAAGCTATACTCTGTTAGACCAGTAAGATACAGAATCACTCCAGCTCTTTGGAGGTTTTTAGATACAACTTCAAAGCATATTGTTCCACAAAGGAACAGCAAGTACCTTTCTTAAGAAAGGAAACTCTATAATGGGTCAGCCTTTTCTTTTACGCAGAAGAAGATGTATCCATTACAGGACTCCCCTTCTGTCCAGACGACTCCTGTGAAATACCCTAACATCCTCCAGGCAGCACATACAGAAAGTTTCCTAAGGAGAAATAAGTCTTAAAAAAAGTGACTTCAGGAAACAAGTGCAAGTTTCTTTTAAATCTGTTTTATAAGGAGGATACCAATGTACATTTTAATAGTTTTATTTTCATTTTCCCCAAGGGGGAACCAAAGGCAGAGAGGTGTTGTGAGATACATCACACTGTTCTTATGGGTAAATCAATTTGCAAATGTTATTTTACCACTCTATAAAAATACACACAGGAGTGTGAAGGAAGCAAAGTAGTTCAGAGTGGCTGTCATGGAGCAAATATGTTAAACACAGTCAGGTCTTTTTCCCCTAAAAATTGTGGCTTCTTATGTTCCATAAACCCAAAGTCTTTAGTAGCCACGTGCCACAGGAACAGAAATTTAAGTGGTAGCTTCCTTTGAGCATGTGCACACAAAAGCGTTAGTAAAGAACTGCTCCCATGGGACTAGGCAGCAGATGTGAGCAACAAAGCCCCATCCACAACAGGAAAGAAGATATGCATTCAGTTTTATTATCTCAGCTTCCCATCCAAACTCCTGTAAACAGTTTCCATACCATTTAGGCATCTCTGATAGAAGAGTCTATAGTTCTATAAAAAGAAGTCACGCTGTAAGATCAAGATATTTACCCTGTATGTGTTATGTGAGCGCAAAGAGGAACAACCTTCCAATTTCTCAAGATACATCCAAGCAATCTGTAAGTGACCCAATTCCTTTCTCTGTCCAACTGTGCTGTGGGAAACTCAGTTAAGTGCCTCTTCACAGGTACAGTTTGCTTTTAAAAATATTAAGAACAATTTTTTTTTTTTTTAATCTTTAAGAACTTCCTGGAAAGTTACTGTGGAAAATGAAAGTGCTCCCATGGTGAGACGAAATGTGCAAAGCTCTACAGACTTCTGTCCTTGTTGCTTTCTTAGTATTCCATCCCTTAGCAGATTCATGTGAAGATGAGGCTCAATGCATTGCAACGAGGCCATCATCCACCTGTAACAAGCAGGCAGACACTGGAAAATGTTTTATGTTGAATCATAAAACGTGGAATAAGCAAAAAAAAAAAAAAATTGTTCAGATATGATCAGTGTGGTCTCTTGCACGGGTTTATATACCAATGGCCTGTAACACTCGCTTTTCATTCTCATTGAGATGGTCTGAAAACATTGCATAGCAGGGCTGCTGTGCAAACTGACAGAGGAAGTCAGTGAGATAGGCCTGAAAGGAAGACAGAAAGACCCAGTTAGCATCATGTCACTTTGGAAATTCTGTTTCTTTCACATATTGGAAGATAAACCTCAACACACATCAAGTAAGCCAAAGGGACTGCAGGGAACAGACAGGCGATGCAGAAGGAAGGGTGGCAGCAGGGGGGAAGGGCTAATACACAGCTGCCAGGTGGTGGTAAAAAGCAGGAGCAAAGTATCATACAGGGGCTGACTGGATGGGAGCACCTCCAAGTGGAGCATGAAATTCTGTCATGTTCGGTCTCCAACCTATTTCTGACTTCAGCAAATAGCTGTGAAGTCACGGGTATAAAAGTTTCAAAACCCTCTGTTCAAAAAGCTTTGTTCATTCACATTTGCAAGTTACTGATATTGATCCAATAAAGAAAAATAGCTCCAGGCATTCCTTGGATACTCAGCACTTTCCAAAGTAATTTCAATGAACTGAGTACCTTCAGGACAACAATCAGTAACTGGCGGTTTGCAGTCTTCTTAAAGTACAACATTAAAAAAAAAAAAAGTTTATAAAGAATGATAGAAATCTGATTAAAACCCCCTCATTCTAGAGCATCACCTGGAGATCTATTTGGTAAAGAGGGTCCTTTAATGCATCTGGATCGTCCTCTTCATCATCTTCGTAGTAATCCTCATCTGTCAGAGGCAAATCAGCAGGTTTTAACATTAAACAGAGCAAAATATCTCAGGAAGTAATCTATTAGACTATTGTTGAAATCCAAAGATTAAAAAAAAATAGTAATTGTTTCAGCACTGCTGGGTAAAAAAAAAAATAAAAATTGTATCCAGAATATCCGCTTGAGCTCACATGACGAGAAAATCCCAGAACAAGACGGGTCATAGCAGGAGCCTCAAGGAACACACAGGTGAGACAAGCATACCAGGGATACTAGACAAGCAGGTTTGTTAGTTACGTGCACTATAGTCTTATGCCTTGATCTTATGTCACAGTGACCCATTTCCAATTCTGCGCTAATGTAAGTAGTCTCCCTTATTGTATTTGCCTGTAAGGTTCTCCCTTCTAAGACTCTATGCAAACTGGAGAGCAAAGGAGATGATATACCCATTCCATCATCTTTATGCAGCAATTATTTCTCAACGTCACTCCACAAACAAGCTCATCCATTTCTACTACACTGTCATTTCAAGGTCATGTCTACATCTTTGAACATCAGCTTTCTCTTTAGAAGAAATACCTGCACACATCTCACAGCAACATGAAGCCTACGCAGCATTTGAACTCAGGTGAAAAATGCAGTTATTTAATCATCGTGTTAATCAAAGACATGTCCCTCTTACAGAAGGTCCTTATTCAAAATCCCAGTGTAGTGTTTCCTTCCCCTTGCCCACAGCCTTTGTTGAGCTGCTGTCAAGGAAAAAAAACTTTGACTAGGATGTCACCTACTCTGTTTTTGCTTTAAGTAAGCACTTTAAAGCTGTTACTACTTACCATATTTGTTTGTGGAAAGAATATCTGATAAGAACTGTCCTGCTAAGCCTTCATCTTCATCCTCATCCTCTTCCTGATCCTCCCACATATCATTTGAATCATCTGTTTAAGCAAAAAAATAATTCTTCCAAAAATAATCCAAATCCAAGAGGTCCAGCCTGTTGACCACTCTAAAGAGGACTGCTAGTTTTCAGCAAACATCCTGCTTGTGTAGGCAGATGAAGGGAAACACCTGCAACCTTTACTATCCTTTTGGAATGAGTAACTCAGGAATTGGAGCCAAGCAAAAAGCAGCAGCAAGAATGGATGCTTGAATCAGGGAGGAAGAAAGGTAAACCAGATATACCAAGAAAGGATGATTTTATTGGCATACGGTCAGATCCCATCTTCCAAACTAGCTCAAAACAATCTTCAGGTATGAGAATACACAATACTGATCTTAACCTTTGGATCACTATTTAAGCCTTTGTAATTACAGGTATATTATTTACTATTGTGAGTTTCTTAATTACTGAAGAGATTACAAAGTAGATTTAAGCCATGCAAAGAGACAAAGCAAACCTAGTATTTTACCTTGGCTCCAATCTGCAGTTGTCTGTCTAGATGCATTTGCTTCCATTGCATTAGAGAGTTCATTTATTATTAACTTTAAGATTTTTACTAACAAAGGAATGTTTGTCCAGCGTTCAGGATCTGTAAGAGAATAAAAATATATATTCACACTGCTTTTAAGAAAACGTTAAAACCAGGCCCTTTTTTATTGTGGTGGTTTTGGGGTTTGTTGGGAGAGGCTTTGAGAGGTGTTGTTTGCTTCTGGGTGGTTTTTTGGTTGGCTGGTTTTGGTTTTGTTTTGTGGTGTGTTTTGGTTTTTTGGTTGTTTTTTTTTTAAATTATACCATACATTTAACATGCTCACATACAAGCAAAACTTCCAGGTTGGGAGGAAAAAGGAACTGACATAAAAACCTTAAATGTTCTTCCCATATACCTTCGCAGCTAGGTTCCCAAAGACCTTAATGGCAGTATCAAATATTGCATAGTTTGAATGAAGAGAAGGCATAGTTAAAATCTTCACAGCTGGATGAATTGGTGAGTCTACTCAACGAAATCATAGTCACAGACGACTTCATTAAGCATTCTTCTCTGAAGTATGTTTACACATCTAGCAGTGCTTTCAAGCAAATGAGCAGCACAGCACTCCCATGCATGCCTCTACCCTTTCTGAGACACTGTAAGCTCCAGCTTTTCCTCATCAGTGTTCCTGCAGGGCTTAATTATTCCATGGGATAGCTAGTGTATTTGTCCTTAATTACAAAAGGAAAGATCCTATCAAAGAAACTGGGAGCACTGGTTTTAATTCCTATTGATATTAGCATTAATCTTAGTTTAACTCAAATGCCAGCAATTACCATTCTCTCTCATCAGATGGAACAGGATGACGCAAAATAGCAGTGAATAACTCTCAATTCTATAATCACCTCATCCATTTGTATTAAATCAGAGACATCAGGAGTCTTTCAAATCAGTTGTTGGCAGAATTAAGGCAAGTAATGGATACGTAAGTACACGATGTACGGATTAGCTCTAAAAAAACAACATGCACCTTCTGTAGGAAATATCTCCCACAGCTTTGTGTGATCTACAAGATCTATTTTAAGGCCTTTCATAGCATACACTAACATGGGAAAAAAAACCCTGTTAAATACAGCAAAACGATTACTTACTTTTGGCTGACTTTGATCGTGTCCGTATTCCCTCATCCATATTAAATATTTCTTCTCCCTTTACCCTAATGTCCTGAAGTCGCTTGTCGTCTGTGTTGATGCCGTACTGAAGGAGTTTACACAATGCTACAGAGCTGGAGAGCGGGGAATAGGAAAATTACAAATCAGAATTTTCCTAAACTGTAGCCCTTCAGTGAACTATTAATAGGGAACACATCTCCAGAGCAGACATTCAGATGCCCTTTTTACTACACGTTTGCCAAGAACGAACATTACAGAATTTTCCTGTTTCTCCTGATCTATGCCAGCATCTGATACGCGACTCATATCCTGATTTGCACAGCAAGCTGAACACTGACAAAGCTTTGGATTAAACACTAAGAGACCCTGCATACACACATATAAGGTTTTTCCAGTTCAGAAGGGCCACAAGGTTAAACACACTCCTGAGGCATCACATGCAGATGATGATGGAATTAAGAGGAAAGCAGTGGTAAGAAAGTAGTAATTTGGTTGATCTGCAGCTATGAACATTTCTTCTACTCTTCTCCAGTCTCAAAGCTCTTTTTCACTTTGGTCCTTCACAGCTCTGCTACAGTCAGACCTTCTAATTTGCTCCTTTGGTATCTTCATGTGTTCATTCCATCCCTGCTACTCAGATTTCTGCTCCACACTTTCAAGCCTTCTCCATTTCCAGATCATACCGAGACCGTGACTACAGGTTAAGGATGCCAGTTTATGCTTGGCACTCTTAAACCTCTCTCCTGGCTCCACAAGTCTCAAACTGAAGTTTTGGAGCTCTGTGAAACTCACTCTTTTTGTGCTTTCACTTCACACTGTCCTTTCCTCCCACACTATGGCTCTCAATACCCATACTGCTGGTTTGGACCCAGATCTTAAGATGCCACCCTTCAGTTGCTCAAAATTTCCCCATCCTTTCATCATGCTGGTCAAGAGCAAACAGCCACTTCTTCAACCTGCCACTCACAGGGATGGGGACTGATGCACACACAAGGTACCAGCTATCTTCACGTTCCTTTTACTAACTCTATACACGAGGGTCTCCTGAGCAGGCATTGCTTTTCTTCAATATGCACAAAAACATTTAGCATTTTCTAATGCACAATAAGCATCACTGTAAACAACACAAATCAAAGTGTTTAATATACTGTAGAGCCTTGCCAAGTCTTGGTACACAAACAGCTCTAGTCTCAGACATTGTGGAGACAGCTCTGAACAACAGTTTGACCTTGTTCTCCCCATCGGCATCTGCCTGGGCTTTTTCCTGTGGCCATAAGCAGTCACATGGAAACCTGCAGACAACGCTGTTCTGTCAAAATGGGGATAAACCACTGCTTTTAAGGATGAAACAGACCAAGTGTGACCAAAACCAGCACCAGATTCCCAAATCAGACTGCCTCTTGTTCTGCATGATCATTCACAAAATTCCACTTCAAACATGCTTTTTCTCAGTATTTATTTCACAGGCCATGTGACTGCCTTAATAAAAAAACCCCACACCAACAGATACTAAGAAGTGAGTTAACAGCTGGTAAGACCCCTAAGGGTGGTCTGTTAGGCTTCCCATTTCCAGAAAAATCAAAGACAGCAGCTTCGGTAAAATTTAAATTAATATAGGGCATTTTGTGCTTTGGAATATAGTTCTCAGCCTCCACCAGAAGACAAATGTGCTCCTACAGCAAAAGGGGGAGAAAACGGTTTCAGCTGATTTCTTTACTGACTTTTAAGAGGTCACTAAATCAACAAGAAATCACCAGATTCTCTTAGGAAACTCTCTACAATGTCCTGAAACTCTACAATGTTCTACAAAGAAAATGTCATGTCTGGAAGCTATTCTCATCCCATTCACAGAAGTTCAATCTCAAAAGCACTCCTGTGCTTGCAAGAGTCACCCCCTTCCCCCTTGGGTCACCCTGTTCCAGTACAGAAACACCAGGCACCAAGAGCAGCACTTAGAGGAAGATCAGAGATTGCCCCAGTTATCACAGCTCTCCTGAGCTGAACTGACAGTGCAGGAACCAATTCTGTCCAGTGCTGGCACACACTAATCCAAGCCTGAACCAGCTCCCCCTTCCCTCACACCCAGTGTGTTTAATTACAATGGGATGATCAGTCAGCTAACGTTAACGCGCAGATCCTGCTTATGAAACATCCCACCTGACTTTGCCTTCGTACTGCCCATAGAACAAGTGCTGCCGGCTCATCCATTCGGCCATTACAAACTCCAGAGCAGGCTTCCCAGTTGGTCCGGGGAGACTACACAGGAACTCCAGGAGTGGCTCCAGTTGCGAGTGAACCAAGTGAGCAAACACCATAATCAAGGACTACAGGAGGAGAAAGGAAATGTTAGCCGTACATAATTTAATAGCTGAAAATGTTTTATCAAATATTCAAGTAACTGAGCTCCCTGCAGAAGTGCAGACTGTGATTACCAGCCCCAAGAGGAAGAGAAAGTGTTAGCATCTGCAAGACACTGTCTGCTACAAAAGCAGGCAATAAACTACTACAGTCAACAGCAATATGTTTTAACCACCCCAAAATCACACAGAAGGAATAAATTTACTCACAACCATGCCCCAAACTAACAAACCTTAAAGCAAAGATGAAAAGGCTATTTAAAAAAATATCAGAGGCTGCATTTGACTTCTGACTAGCAAAAATATCACATGGCAACACTCAGACATTGCAAGTGCCCTAGTTTGCTCAATGGACCAGAAGCTGTACACATGGCTCTATACACAGAGCTCCAAATCTAGGCATATCTAAGCAGAAATGCATCTCATCATCAAGTTAAGGAACAGAAGTTACTGGGCCAGAGCCAGAACCCATATTCTCCTCCCCTTTCATGACAGGGGTTTTCCATCACCACCTCTGTCACAGGACCACACATCGTCATTCAGGCCTCTTCCAATTCCAAGTGCACTTTGAACACAAGTTTCAGAGAAAGAATTGCAATTTTAGAAAGGTTTTGGGGGGTTTTTGTTGTGTTTTGTTTTGGGTGTGGGTTGGTTTCTTTTTTTTTTTTTTTTTTGTTGTTGTTTTGTTTTGTTTTTTTACAAGATGCAGTTTTACAGTCTGACTCCTAAAGACCTGGGGTAGAATTCACACCCTGCATACTTCTAAATGTCAGTCTCCAAGTCTGAAGGCATCTCTGCAGGCTTCCTTGGTGAAAAGCTGCCCACCTCCAGAGGCCCATCTTCCAGGCTAACACAGGGAAGAGATTCAGCCTTGTGAAAGGCTCATTTCTCCTTCCCTGGCTACAGGACCTCATGTTGACAGCTTCCAGATCTTCTAACTTGGAACCGATTCTAACTCGGAAGAGTTAAGAATCAACAGTGTATCTGAAGGGGTGGGTGGTGGTGGTGGGGTGTGTTAAAATCAAGGCTTTAAGATGAAATCTGTGCCGACACCCGAATGGCCTTCTTGACTCAGCATATGCTGGCTTGAAAAATGCACATACAAAAACCAGAGAAATACACAAGAAAGATAAAAGGCTTAGAGCACAGTGAGCCTCAGCCAAGTGCTGCACTGAGGGCAAAGGTGGGATCTTACTCAACAGTGCCAGCAAAACATCTTCCCCCAGCTGCTGCTGAGGAACCAGGGGGCCCATCACCATGTTCTACATTAAGGGCACTGACAAGAAAGACAGGAGAGAGAATGAAGATGACTGAAATAAAATCATTCCATAAAACTGTGCCACTAGAAGTAGGTCAAGGCTAGAAGAGATCACGATGCTTTTTGTCTGGCCTCTCACCTGATGCAGGCCAACCACACCTCCAACTCACCAAAAGTTCACCTTGTCTGAACTCCCAGGCATTTATCCTACGAATACAGCACAAAACCGCTCGAAAACATGTGCTGCCTTTGCCATAGCATCCCTGATTAGGCAACTCCTGGCCCCTCTAAACATTCACTGCTGGCAAGCACAAAGCCGTGAGGCATTATTTAAGGTGCATTAAAGCTTACCCACAAAATCCATAATCTGGATAACTCTGTATGAGCAAAGTCGGCATTTACACAACTACTTCAAGGTGATACGTAGACCCTTCAATTGTACTAGCTATAAATAATCAGGTTTTTTATTACTTTCTTACAGTAATTTGTTTTTTATATATATAATAGAAACATATTATATTTCTATTATACATTATATATTAAATATATATCTATATATAAGTATAATTTTTATATATTATATAAAAACATATATACAATATAAATATATGTATGTTTTGTTTTATAAAACAATTTTTTTAAAAATTACAATTTCTTTTCCTGACACTTCTACTTGCTTTCCTGCGTGCCCAGCCTGCTCACCTGCATTACACTGAGTGTCTCTGCTTGTTGCATTTTGCTCAGGATAGCTCTCAGGATCTGGTCCAGATTCTCTCCCAGCTCACTTCCTGCTTTTGAAATTAAAGTGGAGACCAGCCTGCCCACAAAGGCAGCAGTGAATTCTGAGGTCCTTGGATCTAGAAGTTGGCTCACCACCTGCATCACATACCACAGTCCATTGTGGCCTTGCTCATCATGCCATTGTGCAATTTGTTCCAGCGCTACTGAGACGTAGGCACGCAGACACTCACCACCATTCTGAAAAAGAAAATAATCATGTTAGAATTTCCCTTTCCAGATAAGGGAGTGGGAAGCATGGGAAGTCATCTCCTGTCATCACTGCCAAAAGACCCTTAACCAAGATGAAAACAATGGGCAAACTGGTGACATCTGTAAAAGATCCAAGCTCTATTAGAGCTATTAGAGCAGTAAAATCAGTGTTTAAATTTAAAAATAATTTCTACAGACTTCAGTGCATTTTCAGGTACAAAACTCTTCTATGCCCAGGCAGGTCTCAAGATCATCTAGTAAATACAAAGACAACCTAAATTAGTTGCAGTTTTGGGCCAGTCTTGTTACCCAGAGAAATTCCAAGAGTTTCTAACAAGTGAGAAATGAAGACAGCAAAGTGTAGCATGCTACACATGTAGCTATACATGTAGCATGTAACAAGTTCATGCTACACTTTGCTGTCTTCATTTCTCACTTGTTAGTGAGCTAATGAAGCTCACTAACAGCCAACAGCCCAGCTGCAATTGTTTTGCATTCTTCTGAAAACAAAGATCCAGCAGAGTGACCAGCATGCTGGTCTCCAATCTATTCTTACTGGTATGCTGTTTAAGGAAAGCCATTTCTATGGTCTGTATTCATGTGGCAAAGGGTAGCTGGCACTATAAAACTTCTTACATAAGGAATGAAACCAGCTTTTTATTTATATGCCACCTAGTAGCTGGAATGAAAAGGCAGCCTGCTCTTGTAGCCTCCGATGCTTTTTCCTTCTTGCTTAAATACTCTAAAGACATGATCAGGTAATAGAAGAGCCTGCCAGCACAGCTCAGGCAGAACTGCTGTTTGAGATTAATCCACGCTCTCCATCCATTGCATACATGGCTCCATCAAAAACAAGTTTGCCCTCCCCTTCCCACTTAAATGAGTACAGGAGAAAACAGCCAGGAGGAGGAGGAGGTCTAGAAAGGCTTCTGCACAGGTCTTTTTCTTCCCTATGCCCAAGAGTGTTCCTGAGAACACCCTCTGCCATTCCTAGCTGCGATGAAAGTTAATGGGGGAAGAAATGCAATGTTTTGGGTTTTTGTTTGGGTTTTGTGGTGGGTTTTTTTTGTTTTTTTTTTTTTTTGTGCGCTCTAGAGCCCTAAAACAGAAAAACTATCAAGGCTGCTGCTTTACTCACACCAGTCCTCCAAATTAAGGAACGATCGGTAAAAGTCATTCCAGGGCCTTGAACAGCAGTACTTTCAGGATAAACAGGAGGTGGCAGAGACTCCTGAGGAGACGCCAATACAGCTGTTGACAAGCAAAGCCTGGGCTCCCTTAAAGGCTATGTCACCCGTCTTACTTGGTCACCTCTCTTGGACTTGGCGTAGCCCTGCAATTCTCAGTACTCCCCACAACGTTACCTGCATAGTAGCATTGTCATCTGTGTTCAAGCTGCACTGAGCCACTGCAGGAAATGCTTGGCAGATCAGGAGCTGAGACAGAGGAGGTTTTGTATTCCTCACAACTGTGGTCAATATATCAATAGAAGTCTGAAAGGAAAACACAAATGAAGGCACTGTTACAGCAGCAGCCACAGTACGCTAAGTCAGAATTACCCATCACTGGTGCAAACATCAAAGGCATAAAGTCTAGAATATTTTTAAAATCAGAGGCCCTTGGAGTCATGCACCCAAGCATCACTGTGTTTGACACAAATATGTGGCGAGCACTGTAAAAGTTTCCAAGGCAGTTCAGACATTAAAAGCAGTGTAACCCCTTAAATATGGCAAACAGTTTCACGGTACCCTGACGCATGCTAATCAGTACAGCCACAGAACTGTTCTAGCTGACTTGTTCCATTTTGTTTATATTGATTATAGATCTATTTTAATTACCCATAAGGAATTGTAACTGTCATACCAATCAATAGGGAGATTATAAGCATGTTGATAAAGATATTAATGGGTTTAATTACATATAATCATTCCACACAGTCAATGCTTAACCTTTTATAAGGGTACTTTTAAAATTATACAGGCTTGTCCTTCCTGTGTCTCCAGCAATTTATACATGTGACACACAAATCAGAAAAAGCCTTAGAAGAAAGTGCAAGAAATAGCCGTGTAGCCTACTGGAGAACATTCCACCAAAAAGAGGAGACTGTTACTGGTGAAAGATGGCTATCTCAAAGTGAAACCATGAGGGATATGCTGCAGAAACTGGAAGAAGTCCAGAGGAGCAGTTTAAAGTTAACTTTTGGAAGCATCTTCCCTCATCTGCAGATTTGCTGCCTTCTCTCCACAGAGAAACCTCTACCAATGACCAAAGTCATCGTTCAAAAGCAGTTTAAAAGCAACTTTTCTATTCTTTGCAGACCAGCCATCCTATACATTCAAGAACAAGGAATCATCTCCAGCTAAGACCATGTACCACTGTAGCACTTACTGCACAAAGCCCTGCTGGGATCTTGTCAGCAGGGGCTTGCATGATGCTGACAAGAGTTGGTATTAGCCTCATCTGCATTGGACCCTGGCAGGCTTCTATCTGAGCTAGCTCCTTAAAGATATCTTGGGCAAGAGAAGCAACAACTGGATCTGGAGAGAGAAAGCACCATTTACTGAAACATACTAACAAACACATCTCAATGTTTGCTACCACTATTTTGAATAGGCAAAGCAGCAAGTTTCCCTTCTAGCTTTACCACATGACTCAATGTTAATTCAATTACCATTTATTAAGTTTTCACCACCAGGATTCAGTAGCAAAAACAACTGTAGTTTGAGAACGTAACTTGAAGGCATACCGTTACTGTACTTCAAAAATATTGCAATCGTGAAGGGGCAGATTTTGTTCTCCACACTTGCTGTAAATGCTGGGTCTACCGTACAGACAATGCACAGCGTCTCCATCACAAGGTTTAGGACCTCGGAACTGAACTGAGTTGCCAAGTGGATCAGTCCATCAAGAATGCTAGGAAGGAAAGGCTGCAACACATGGGTGCTCTCAGAGATCTTCAGCTGGTCACAGTAGCTAGACAAGAAATTCATGATACAAAAATACATACGTAATATATTAAAGTGATTTATACATTTAACTCTAGATGATATTTCACCCTCTGATTCTTAGTCCTCAAGTTCACTCCTCTAGGACTTTTCCCTTGATCTCTCAACAGCTCAGCTATCTTTCCTCCTCACTGCACCCCTGGAGGTTCACAGAAGCAGAGTTAAGTGATATTAAAAGCTTCTACCACCTCTTACTAACAGTTCTCTCTTAAGAGCTGCGCATCGATGGATAGAGAAAATAAACCTTGAGGACAGAAGTAGTCCAAGACAGACACTCACTGCTTACAAAGTATTTAATTACTATGTTCTACAAGTGACCTGGGGAACGATAAAACAATTTCAGGAATAACTAAGTTCTAAGTCTCTGCCTTCACTTATTCAATAACATTTCAGTGCAAACAGAAGACAAGGAACTTTTTTGGAGGAAGAGAGTGGGGAAGAGTAGGGTTTTAACAAGTTTTTTTGTGGTTGGTCATTTTCTGGTTTTAGACAAATGTTCATTTTTCACTTTAGAATCAATACAGCAGATCTCCCTTTTTCCTTCTTGCAACTTACAAAGAAAGGATTAGAAAAACAAACATTCCTTGTAACTAGGACTTGCTTCACAAGCCCGTACTATGTCCTTCAGCCACCCTTGTGACTGAACAGGAGTCATCTGGGTTTCGTCTTTATGCTTCTCATCGCTATCGAGTTCTGCTTCTCCTTGGGACTGTATCCATTACAACTACTGTAGCCAACCTTGAATCTCAATTTCACAGTCCTCATTGGAGTTATTCTATTTTGAACCTGATTGCTTACACTTTTTAAGTTGACATCTGTTTCATTCAAAGCAAGTATTTCCACAGCCTACAGAGAAATAGTATTAGTATTTTAACATACTGGTCTTGTAAGCATAATTTATACCAGCTATCCCTGCGGCTTTGGAATACCTTAGGGTTTGCTTACCCCCAGATAGCTCTGACTGCAGAGATGCGGACAGAAGGAGGCTGGGTTTCATGTAGACCACTGACAGTAGCTTGCAGGAACTGCTGGATTAGCTCTGGAGACATAGCCACTGTAAAACGGCTGGCGGCCCACAGAGCACGGCCCAGGAGAAAAGGAGACACTGAAGCAAAACAAAAAACCATAGTGGTTTTACAGTAAGTTTTATGAGTTTAAAATTACAACTGCTTCTATCCATTATTCAAAATCTTGTCATCCTGACAAGAAAAGGCAAGATGTGACAGTGAAGACAAGTATGCAGGCGTACAAATAATTTTTGTTCATAGGCAGAATTCAGTTTATTTCCTTAGTTATTTCAAAGAATAATTTCTCATTTCTTTAAACAAAAAAAAACCCAACCAAACAACCAACCACCTTCTTCCCTCAACTAGTTACACTTTAATTTGTTCATCAATACAGCAATACATGCTTTACTGATCACTGGAACAAAAGTAACAAAGGCTTCTTCAGTAATTCCTATTCATCTAGCTCAGTATTTTGTCCCCAAGAGCAGCAAACAGCAGCAGCTTAGGAAAAAGAATTGGAGGAACAGAAAATGTACTCAGGGATCTTTCACAGATTCTTCTAGTTTCCAGCCATCACCTTGCAATCACAGAACGTAATGTTCAACAGCACTAGTGAATACTCATTATCTACTCACCTGTTTACACTTATCAAGGTATGATGTATCTTTATCACACTTAACCCTTCTGCCTTTTCAGGCTCAAAGTGTCCTTAACTATTTAGGCTACCCTCAAACAGATGATGCTTTCTATTTCTCAGCATCTTTACTGCCATTATTTATACTCCTGCAAGTATTAATTTTAAGATGAGAACATGAAAAACTCCACGCAAGATGTACAGCAAGAGAAAAGCTTTATTTTCTAAGCTAGTATTATAAAACACAAGATTTCTTTGTCTTATTACCATTACTGAGCAGTAAATGATAGCCTCTGAGAACTACATACATACTGACTGCAGGAGCTCTTTCTTGAGCACAATAGCTCATCTACAACCCAATACCAAATCTGTACATGTGTGTAAATACATGTAAATAGCTGAGGTTGTTTATTTACAGGCACTGCACACTATGCACTTTGCACACTATTTCTTCATTCAAAATTAAGACAAAAAAAGAAAAAACCTTCTTTGTAATAGGTTAAACAAATGTTTCTTTGATGAAAGCATCCAACAATTTGGTTTTTCTGCACTTAAGCAGCTTAATGTGGACTCACCAATAATGCTCACATTGGCTTAACCTTCTCAAATTTTAATTACTTGCAAGGACTTCTGAGGTGTGACTGCCAACAACTCCTTTGAGTTTCTTGCACACTGATGTAAGATAACATAGAAAGCAGAAGCCTGCACAGTTCCCAATAATAGGATCCCGCTCAGCTAGGAATATTATTTGAATTTATGGGCTATGACTACCATCAGCCTCAGCATAAAGAGAATGGTGTGGTATGGTGCTGCAGAGGTTCTGAAGCCTGTTAAACACTGCTGGTGTCCTTCCCAGAAACAGATACAATACAACAGAACAACTATTTTTCCATGAAGTTCCCTAAGCAATCGCCCTTCCCCCTCCAAGCCCTATAGGCTCAAGCACCCAGCTAACAGTGAGTTTCAACTGAAAGCAGCGCCCCACTTCAAGGACTTATATTAGCCCTGGTTGCATGTGTGAACTCACAGCATAAGATTTATGCCCTTTCACACGTACAATGTGCACAACTGCATTTCACACCACCATGTGCACACAGCAACCTGATTCATCAGACACTTCTGTTTGAGAGAGATTTTCAAGGTCTGGCACTCAGCAGTTACTCTGAGCAATGGCAAGGTCCAACATACCTGAAATGTTGAGATCTGCAAGAACAACATTTGTCAGGAAGCCGTGCATATCAAAATGTATCCTACCATTCTTCACACTGTCTGTAATAATAGACTTCACAGAGCCCAGGGCCAGCATACAAGCTTCATGTATTTTCCACCTGCAAAAGAATTAGGATGCCTTTAAGTTTTTCCTTCATCATCGCCTCAAGAAATAGTGCCATGCTTGATTACTCTGTGTGCAGAAGCACTGTGATACCCAGTACATTTAAAGATTTAAAAATGTCTATTCTTGCATTACATTTTGTTAATTATGATGAAATGGAGCTGTGTGTAAATACCGTTTCCTGGTTTTATTTGTGAAGCAAATAACCTACTTTAAAACTTATCACAATTAAGGCAGACAGGGACTCAAATGTCTGATTCTGCAGACATTCAGTTGCTGCTCACTATAACAGAGTGGCTACTCTGACGTGAACAATCAAAACACACACAAACACTGAACTAATGCACTGAAAAACCAAGAGAGAATAGTTATAAAAAAGCAATGAGGTACTTCTACAATTGAGGTCTCTTCTCCTATCGCCAAGTAACATTAAAGAACACAACTCTGAAGTTCTGAAATTAAAACATACATCTGCATATAGCACCTAACCTCTTCCTCACATCCAAGTGGAAAAAAGAAAAAAACCAAACCCTAAAATTTTGAGCTTGATTAACTGGACACAAAATGAAAGTGCTGCCAATTTCTCTTCAGATTATGTATAGTAATTAACATTTCCAATTAGACATTTTAAGGAATTGTCAAGAGTCTGGGGACAGCTTACTCGTGCTAGGAATTGCTGAAAGTATTCCACAAAAGGATTCTGTCATCTGGCTCAAGACCTGCTGGAATTCCTTTTCTTTCCCTCTAATCAGATTTCTCAAATTTCATCCTTGCCCATGTGCCACCAAAAAAATGTGATTAAATTGTGCTGCACCCAATGCTGCAGAACAGCTTGGTATTTGCATCAGTGTTCTTTCCCGCTGCCCCATCTCCTTACCAGTGCTCAGCACCATTGTTTTTAGCCTGCTCAGCTTCTTGTAAATGTCTTGTAGCTGCTGCAGCCAAAGCAGTTGCACTCTCATTCTGGAAATCAGCAGCCACAGCCTGCACAGAAGGAAGTGATAACACTCATTTGTATAGACTTTTAAAAGTTGGCCTTTTCTGCAAATGCCCTTCATGAAGCTAGGTTTATTATTTGTTAGTATTATTTTGGTTGCATCTAGATGTGGAACACATTGCATACCAGCAACAGATCCTGTGCAGCAATCCTCACTGTATAGGAAAAAGTATCATCGTCTTCATCCTCCACAAACTGTTGTGGATTTGCAGTCCAAACTTTTATCTAAAACAGAAAGGAGACAAAAAAGGGTAGGGTAGATGATGAACTCAGAATGCCATGGGTAAAAAGGAGCTTTTCTGTTGCCAGTAACCAGTTTTGCAAAACTACTTTCAGAATTTTTCTCTGCCATCAGAAGTTGTCATCTTCAACTGATTTTTCTTATATTCTATTGGAGAAACCTTTGAAAATAAGAGACTCTCTCTCTCTCTCTCTTTTTGTCCAGAGTTCACCTTGCTCTTCTGCTCCTTATTTGAGATTCGAATTTGACAGCACTAATGTTCAACCTGGAATGAACACTACAGTTTTATTTCTAGACGAGGAAAGAGAGAAGCAGATGAATCTTTAACGGTGCCCATTCTCACGCACGCCTACCTGAGCAAAGACAATGGCTGTCAGGCTCGGAAGGCCAGGAGCCACACAGAATTTCAGCACAAATTATTTTACGCTACTAGCACGATCTTTTCACTATCACAGAAGCCTGGCTATCCCTTTCAACATGATAACCCTCATTTTCACAGCATAATACTTCATGAAGGAATGAAGGAAGAAAGCTTGGGAGGAGTTGGGGTTGTTCAGCCTGGAGAAGGGAAGGCACTGGGGAGACATTATTGCAGCCTTAAAGATGGAGACTTTTTACCAGGCCCTGCTGTGACAGGACAAGGGGCAACAGATTTAAACTGAAAGAGCATAGATTCACGATAGATATATAGAAGAAGTAATTTACCATGGAGGTGTTGAGACAGTGGGAACATTGCTCGGAGAAGTTGTGGATGCCCCATCATTGGAAGTATTCAAGGTCAGGCTGGACAAGGCTTTGAGCAACTTCTAGTTAAAGATATCCCTATCCATGGCAGGGGGTTGGACTAGATGATCTTTAAGGTGCCTTCCAACCCAAACCATCCTATGATTCTGTGATTTGCTGTCCACATTACACCACTTAGGAACATTTGGATGCTATTGCCCTAAGTTCTGGCACAACAAAGTGACAGAACAGCCTATTAGAACACAGCAGCTTTCACACATTGAAACTTCATAGAACATCAGCTGTTTGAAATCATTTCATTTGCTTCCTACACAAGACAAGCATGCTCACCTGCTCCTCTGTGATCTGCATATAAAGGAGGATGTAATAGATCAGCTCTGGCAAAGCCTTCTTCACTGTGCTCTTAAATTTGTTGTTTTCCAACAAGGCATGAACAAATTCAAATATACTGAACACTAGATTTTCAAAGCCCAATACTTCACCTGAACAAAGAAGTGGAGAAAAAAAAGAACATGACTGAATATGCCAAGATACAGAAAGGCAGAAGTGAAAACAAAACCCATGACCGAATATGCTAACATACAGAAAGATGTAAATGGATGTCAAATATAATCACAAACTGTTAGCTTGTCTGCAGAGATAATGTTTATTCTTACTCCTGGACTAGCAAGGGCGGCGGCAGCCTCAGGAGGATGTCTGACCTCATCACTTTCTGCTCTCTTCCCACCTCACTGCACATTCCTCGTTAAAACTCAAGCAACCTAAAACCTGTTTTGTTTCCTTTTGTCCCATTAGTTTTACCTCAAAATTGTTGCAGGACTCACTCCTTGAATCATTAGAAAACTTAAATTACGTTGCTGCATCGATCACAATCACATGTAGCTTGCAAAGAACTGATGGGACACTGGTCTAACACCAGAAATGTACCTTTAAGCACAATCTCCTACCGTGTTTCAGTTGCTGTTTTGACAACAATAATGTTCTCAAAAGAGAAGGCCGAAGTGCCGTTTAACAAGTTCTTACCATCAGAATCCACAGGGTCCTCCACCTCCTCTGTGTAATTTACTTCTGTTCTCACATAAGTGGATGGAGTTAAGTAAATTTGCGTGTTTCTGAAAAACTAAATCTATTTAGGAACTAATCAGTTCGTCTTAAAATTCCTGATAACTATGGAAGTTTTCTTTTTTTAAAAAAAATCTTTGACTTTATGCACAGTCCTGTGTTTCTGAGAGGACAAACCCCAGAAGCTCCTGGCTTTGTGCACTGCCTGGCTGCAAAGACCACTTCCACATCACTTCAGCACATCCTTCAGATCATTTGATTACCTTAAACCAAATCCACCCAGGTAACCCAAAACTTCATTTATGTTAAAATTCTGCAAGAACGGAACCACTCAGACTCGCTCTGAGCCAGTCAACGCTTCACCGCTACTGAAGGGTGAGGAGCCACCCCAAGCTCCACAAGCTCCCTAAGCTGTCCCTGCTCCCCGTCAGGCCTCCCCACGAGCCTCCAGCCCTGGGACGTGACAGAGAACTACCCTGGGGGTGCAGAGGAAGGACATTTCTTTGGGGATGGTAAATTTTAAGTCCAACAAGTGCCAGAGCAAACACCAGGGAAGGAAGGACAAGACTCTCCCCTTTTGCAAACAACAAACTATTTTGGTCAGCTCAGGTGCCAGCAGGACTGCAGTGGGAATCAGGACAGAAAAGGGGGAAATGCACCATCAAAAATTTAACAAACAGCAACTTGTATTTTAATGGGTGTCTAAAAAAAGTCAAACAAAACCAGACAGCCCCTACTTGCTCCAGCACTATGGCTACTTTTATGGTGTCCTTGCCCATTTTGACTCTACAAGAGCCTATCACCCAGTATGCAGCAGGATTCTGAAACACAGAACACAAACAAAATATGCAAGCAGCTTTGATATAAAAAGGTCCAGATCTATGATCTCCAGAACAGTCTTTCTTATTGAATCACAGAGGAAAAGCTCAGTCACCCCTTACACTATTATCACAATACAGTGTCCAACTCTGGTGTTTATATCAAAAATTCAGAAAAAGCTACAAGAAGGCCCAGTATTCTACCAATTACAGTCTCATTATAAAAGGCTAAAAAAGCAACTCTGGAATTAACAACATGGAAAGGTTTGACTTATCAGTTTGCACTTACTGGGAAAACTACCAACAGAACACCTCTAATGTGCCTGATTGTGCAGTGAAGCAATGATTGTTATAAAATTCCAAAGGCAAACCAACTTCAACCTTAGCAGCAAGTGTAACCAGACATTAGTACTGCTGTAGCAAGGGCTACTGTAGATTCTGCTTTGCCTGAAGTCTTTACATTGCAACTAGACATCTTTTTAAGAAGACAATCTTCACTGAAGAGTGCCAGAAACAGCACAGAGATCAGCCACAACTCTGCAGCCAGTGTAACATGGGCACTCACATAATATATCATATATGACTTTTAAGCTAAGAGAAACTTAATGGAGCCTACTGAAGTAACAGAAATATCCGGTACATCTACGCAGCAGATGCCTGTGTTCTGTCCTGGCAGACTACTCCAGCTACCACACTCTTCAGCTGTGTTCAGGTCATTATTGTGTATGAGAAACAGTTTGTCTTGTTCTATTTGAGTTAAAACCATTCACTACAGAGGATATAAGGCGGCACTTTCTGTAAGGGTGTTCCAGACAATGGGCAGGATCTGCTGCATTGACGAAATCATGTGCTTCGGATAGTTTTTCACAAGTGCTGTCACAGCCTGCAACAAAAAGGATTATCAATCAGGAGCATAACTGGGGAAAACCATCAACAAACACTCAAATCATGGGCACTGATTCATTAACAATTGAGATAACGCAGTGTCCTCCTGCCACAAAGGTCTCCTCTTCTCACTCCTGACCAGGCGGTCCCCTCTCCTGCACAGACTGACAAACAGACCTCTCCCCATATCTGCTATTTTGCAGGGGAGCAAAGGGCTAAGGCAACAGGTACGACTCTGGAAATGGAGACAATGCAATATTTGGGTGGTGAGGTACAGTCTCCAATCAGAAGTACAGCACTGCCTGCATATGATTACCACCTGGGAGCTATCATGTCCCAGAAAACTCTAATATCGAGTAAAATCAGACCACAGCCTATTTCCCACACTTCTACACATGCAAGCAACACATCTGTTCGCACATCCAGGAAATAGCTGCAGTAGAAAACACCCACTCAGATCAATTCTCTCACCCATTTCAGCTGCAGACAGAGGCAGCTGTGCCAGTCCAACAGAGGGGCTGTTTTGGGAGCAGGTCTACAGGAGATTATGCCTGGAGTTTCATGAAGTTGATCACCCTGATTTAGGGGAGCCCTTTCACTGATGCTTGCCAAAAAGCTTTTGGGAGCCTCCAGGAGTCAAAGAACTCTCACTCCACCGAACAGACACTGTCTCCTCCTGCAGGGGCACAGCTCCAGTTATCTTTTTTCGGATACAGAAGAGCCCCTCACAAACTGCCTGACTGGTGGCTGCTACGAGACATATGGATATCAGCTTGTTTCTTCTTAGCCAATACAAAACACTTTGTCCAGTTTGTTTGTAGCACTGGATACATTAATAGAAATAAAAAAATTCACCTTTCAGAAAAAAACCTCAGCATTTTAGTATCAGTATGAGAGATGAACAGGCAGCCAGAGATAATCCAGATACTTAAGTTTGAGAATGAGTCAGGTAGGTGCTAGAAGCATTACAGAAAAGACCTGTTGAAGCCTCTGGCAAGTTTATGCAAGTGCCGGCAGAGGATCTGAACCTGATTCTGCAGGACTGCTGCAAACTCAACACCCTGACTATAGCCACAGTAGCATCTAAAGGGACTTGTTCCATATGCCACTGCTTATGAACCCTATGCAAGTTTTTCTAAGCTATGTGCCAAGAAAATCTTGCAGGAAGCATTGCTGGAGTGGGTAAAAGTTCTTCAATTCAATAGCTCTGCAGTTCTAACAACTGCATTTGCAAGTTCACCACTTTCCTGCAGAGCAAGTCATTAAAAAAAGAGCACTCTCTCCTGTCAAATGTTGTACTTCAACCCCTGTCCTCTCATTCTGCCAATTCCCACTGCTTGTTTGAGCTAAAAGAACTACTTCACAGATCTCCTCCTCTGCCAGTCCCCATGTACTGCTCCACCAGCATGTAAATTCCCATAGAAAATCCTTATCCACCTCTTCAGAGCAAAGTCCAGCTGCTCCCCAAGCAGGACTTTTAACGGCCAAGCCAGGCAATAACTGACTGCACCCACACCTGTAGCCTGACTCACCACACAGACCCACCAAAATCACCGCTGGGGAAGCAACACAACAGCTCCTGAACCCCTTCCAGCTATTCTGCAAGCAAACATCCATCCACATCTTGACTAATTGCTCAGCAGCTCCTTACAGTCACTCTGTAGTAAACCTTCTTCTTCTTTCACCTCATACTTGTGCTTTTAGATGGAGAAGGAATCCCCAAATTTGTGGATAAAAAGCTTACGATATATTCTAGCCAGCAGCAGAAGAGCACACTAGAGGTAAATGCTCAGTAAGAGTACAGCAGGTGCAGGTTATGTACTTTGCTCATAAACTTAGGAAATTTGCCAAAACACGGCTATCATCATCCAAGAACAAAGAGGGTATGATTATTTTTCATAACTAATTATTTGTTCCAACAGCAGAAAAAAAAGATAAGCATAACTTCACTGACCCACCTAATATACAGGTGTTGAAAGAACAGATTTTAAGTGTAAGCAAAGAAGCACTACATCAAGGTAGTAAGACACTTTAGACTGCTGGTTAATTGGTGCTCTTGATATAATTACTGCACACTAAGTATATCATATTTTTATTCCATTGCTATCAAATTTGCCTTATCTCTGTTACTTGTCATGTTTAATCACACTGTTTCTCTCAAAACAATCAATAGCGGCATGTTCAACAACACTGGAATTAGGATTCAAGAATCATTTAGTTGCAGCTCATTCATCCTCAGGGATACCAATTTAATTCATGCTAAACCATCAAACAACAAAACCATAAATTACACCACTGGTATTTCATTCTAGACCTCAGTTGAAAACATATTTGTTGTGGCCAAACCTCCACACTGTCCTCCAAGGGTTAAAGGCACTAACTTTCCTGCTGAGCAAGTGCTTCTAAACTTGTAATTTAAAATCTAAACCAGGAAAGATTGGGGACAAATTAACAATCGGTGGCTCGCCATGATGCGATCCAACCTACTTACTTTCTTAAACAGGATAACTGTCCTAGCGGATCAGACAGATGTGTATGCTTCAGTATTACTTGTTAAAGCTTTTGACACTGTCCTGCATAACGTTCTTAGATGGAAAACAAGACATTTTAGGTCAAAGCTGCCTCGGATTTCCAGAGAACTCCACAAACCTTGGAGTACAAAGCTCTCAAGAGTCAGGGGGAGGGGGGAATCTTTCTGTCATTTGCTGCACAGCACTTCATTAAGAAAAAAAAAAAAAAAAAGACAGGATTGAGTTTGCATCTGGTTGAATATGTACTATAAAAAAAGGCTCAATTTCCTCCTCCATTGCATCAGCACTTCAAGGGGTTCCTGTAATGATCTCATCTGTAGAGCTGGCTTAACTAATCCCTTGAGGTCTCTTACTTCTGCATTACAAAGACTATAAAATCCACTTTTCTGGAATTGAAAGCAATTTGTAAGTCTTTCACCTGAATCCTTCCTCCCTTACAAAACTGGTATCATCAGCTTAGAAACCTTAAGAAACAAAATCATGAACTGCCCTGAGCCAACAGCCAGAATACTCATCTCTTCACAAAAAGCCTCCTACAAACCACTTGTCAGCAACAGATCTCCTGAACTGACTGATTTTCTGCTGCCATCAGTGCCACCCAACATACAATAGCGCATTCAGACTGAAATCCTCTCTTGTGTTGCACCCACCTAGCAGTGGCCAAAAGCAGATGCCCACACACAATTAAGGAACAGAGCAAGAACATGATGACATCTCAAATACCTTCGCAGTCCATCACATCTTTTTAAGAGACTACTGCTGCGTATCAATGCAGACATACAAGTACAAATAGCTCCAATTCCAGTAAGCACTGTTACATAAATAAAAAAGGCTGCAGAATGTATGAATGTAACAAGAACAGAACTGGTCTATGGTTAGAGTGAAACTATATTACAACTGCTTTCTGTGTAGGCTGAAAACTATTTCTACTCATTAAAGATCTGAATGTATGTATCTGGAATCAAAGATCCAAACATACCTGAGGGGCAGCCTGTTCAAATCAAAATTACACCCTGCAGAGTCTTCCCTTCATGTCAGTGTTCCTATATGTTACTGCCCCAGGAATTGCAGCACAGCCAATAAAAAGGAAAAAAAATAACCCCACAAGAGATTCTCTCTCAAGAAAACTTGCCAACGTTCTGCCCCAAACTCCCTTCCATTTGATGCTGCACAGCAAAAAATAACCTCCTGGTGTTTCAATACAGGTGTACAATACCTGTAACCTCTTACAGAGAAGTGACAGGATGCCATAACCAGGGTACTGCTGCCTTGAACAGGACTAAGAAAACAAGTTCTACAACACAGAACTCGGCAGTTTCTAGTTTGTATAATATGATAGCACCCTCCCAGCACTCATTTTCATGCTTCAGCGCAAAGCTGGTTTACAAAAAACTTTTGATGCTTGTTTTCAATAACTCTTCTTCATTATTTTCTTCAGGGAATGTGGCTGAATGCGTCTCTGCCATGCATCTTCAGGAAGCTGTACACTGTGAGCCAAGTCTTGGCTGGGCTACGCAAATGGAAGATCTGGATTTGATTCTGCAGCTTATGTTTTTGAGCTCTTTTCTCTCCTATGTTGCAGGCAGCGCACCCTCGAACTCCAGTGCTTTCCCAGCTGTTGAAGGGCTCTCCACACCTACACTGGCACCCTTCTCCCCACGCACCGAGCTACATGGACACAGCACTCCGCAATCCGATCTTTCTCCAGCAAACCAGAAGAATGCAAAGACTTTCTCTCTTTTGCAGAGATAATCATTAAAGAGGAGGCAAGTTCTAGAAAAGCACGTGCACATAGTATATTTTTAAAACTTCATTGCAGCAGAATTCTGCAGCATCTTTAGAAAAGAGATATTTAACTACAGAGTATGGTGTTCCAACAAGATGTCTTAGATCAGCAAATGACAAAGACAGGCTGTCCAATAGATCGATCCCTATGGATCTTTTTATGGACAGATGCCTATGGATCTCATCACAGACACCTTCAGTACAGGCAGACCTATTTATTTCAATGTCGCGTGGTACTGTGAGACAAAACACTTCATTATTGATACCATGAGCAATACTAGCAGAGGTGACATGCACTCATGCTTCTCTGCTTTCCAGCACATCTGACAGTCTTATTGGTATTCAGTTCTTCATCTGATCAGTCTGGAGTCACTTACCTTTAATACTTCCATCTTAAACCCGCTGTCTGATGTAGGTCCATCAGGCATTTGCAGGGCCTGAACAAAGGCCTCTGTGAACTGCTGCACCACTGGAAAAATCAGGACTTTGGCCGCACCCTAGTTGTAATAAATGCAAACACAGGTGAAAACTAGATACAGAACCCCCACATCGAACAAGTAAAGCATGAGAAGCAGTGGAAATTGCACTTTTCTGCTACAAAACCCAAGAGGGACTTAAGGCAACTGCAGAACGTTGCAAAGTCACATGAAATACTTGTTCATCACTTCGGCCCTCTCCTCATGTTGGAAACTAAGCTCAGTTGAATCTCACCTTTCAAAACTGCACAGCACAGACTGCTACAAAACACACACCTACATCTAAGCTAATCACTTCAGACTCTAAAAAGAGATCCAGACAATCCAGTTCAGAGAGTCTCAGGAGCACATCCTCCTAAAGAGGCACTTTCATTTGATTAGATGAATCATGCCCTGCACCCCATCACCGCCCCCCGCCTCAAGCTATTAAAGAAATCTGGGGTGACTACATCGCACATGAGCAATTACATTGAACCCTGCGGATGGCGTTTATCTCCTCCTGAGCCACACTACCCCAAACCAAGCAAGCTCTTTGTGAGCTGAGTATCAACAGCTGGCCTGAAGATTACCATGATGATTCTACCTCAGAAAATGCAGCGAGTATTTTTCCAGATGTCAAAGCACTCCATAAGCGGCGTTTGGCACAGCAAGTAATATTGGACAAAAATAATTTGATTGAAAATATCCCTCGTAACTCCATAGCTAAGACAGCAAAATTGTATGTTTAAGCCAACTACAAAATATCACCTTAGCAATTTATAAAAAGATTGCTGCTTTTTTTTAAAAAAAGTCAAATTTCAATAAGAAAATGTTTCATATGCAATATAAAGGATACTTTCAGCCCTTCTCCAGAATAAGACAGTGGGGAGCTACTACTATACTTTGGATACAGGTATAGCTGCATGGTATATTGCATAAGTATCCTTGTCAGTGCAGTACAGATATGCTGTAATTATCAGAACTTCCCAAAAGCCTGCGCTGAATCGCTGCCTGTGCAAACAGGGAGGAAGCAAAAGCTATAGCCACTCAGCAACAACCAGCCACTAGACTGAGAGTCACCCTTTCCTGTCCTCACCTCCCAAAAGTTTAAAAAAAAACAATTTATTGCCTGGGGAGTGGTGGGAAACCCACTTGTCAAAGGCCATATAAAATGCAGATGTGCCCAGAGCCAGACAGGAGACTCCTGTATTAAGCTGCTTAACTGCATAGCATTTTTTTCTTAACAGCTACTCTTTCAAAAATTTGGTTTGGTTTCCACCACTCGTTTCAGAACAAAAGGTTAAGATGCATGCTAAAGCAACTGATGAAGTTCCAGGAGCTTGTAACCCAACGCCTTGCCCAAGGGCCAGAAAACTGCACATCATAACCCAGATGGCCAAGGCCTGGCAGTTTATCAGGACACACAGGCAATTTATCCAGGTTCACCTGGAGACTGGAAGCTACAACAGGGATCTCCAGACAAAGGGATGATACTCCCCACGCTGACTGCCCTTTCTCTGAGCTGTTATGAGCACATGTGCTGATACATCACAAGTTAAACTTAATTATGGAAAATAAGTCCCAGTATCAAGGCATGCACGTAGAGGGGGGAGCTGGTCACTTTACATGTATTAAATTAATCCCTCTTCCCCAGAATTACAGCTGACAAGAGTATGTAATTCCCCAATGTTTTGTTTTCATATCAATGTTTAGAACCTCGTGCAGTTTGAATTCAATATATTTTGTATGGTAGGTTAAACTCTTGCCTTTTCCAGTTCCTCCATGTTACAGATCATGTGGGCACATGTGGTAAATATCTCCACTGCACGTGACCTTGTGCGGATACCATACACCTAGAAAAAATTTTAAATAATAGATCAGGAACACAGATATTTCCTTTAGTTTTCTTTTAATTGCATTTATTTTTTCCTTTAACTTGATTCTCTCATTTTATCATTGGCTTCAACATTTTTGTTGAAACATTAGCTGCCATCAACTATCACACCATCAAGAAAATTCCTTAAGTCTAACTCATATTACAGTACAGCTTAAGCATTAAATCTGGAGCTTCTCTGCTCCAAGAAACAACCCCACCAATACCATCCAGTACCATCTTAGTAGTGAAGATTGTACCTCTGCCATTGTGAAAATTTTGTACATCTCTGGAAGAATAACAGGAGCAACGAGTGGCATCTGTGTGTCTGTCACTTCCCGTGTAAATTCTACAAAATGGAAAAAGAAGGGAAGTTCTTATAAGAAAACAAATTCATAGGCAACAGCAACAACAGAATCTTTGGGAAACACTAAGCACACTGGAAACCTGTTGATTTGTACTTTACACCAGTGTCATCTGGCCTACCCATGGCAATCCTTGAAGGCAAGCAGAAAAATATCACACTAAAAATTGCAAGTATCTGGAAAGCACGGTGTTACAATCAAAGTTCCTCCTGAGCTATAACTTGTAGCACACACATTCTTCCTCAGCTTTCATGACATATACTGAGCATGCAATTCAACAGTGATCAACAAGCATCACGGCCCGGAGAAGAGAAGCTGAAAATTCTTTGATTTGGAGTGAAAAATGACAGAATACTAGCATAAGGAAAAGCTCAAACCACTTCCCACATGAGCCTGGCCAAAGCTCTCGCATACACATACCTGTAAGCACTCTCATGGCTCCGTGCACTGCATTCACATCTCCACTAACCAGCATCTCCATCAAGAGATTGAAAAGCTCAGGCCAGGCTTCAGGCCAGTCCCAATGGGCTATTGCTGAAACTGCATAAGCGACACTCGAGCGCACTTTGCTGATGGATTCTCTCAGCCCATTGGGCAGGAGCTCCCTAATAGCAACTTTTGCCTGTAGAGAATAACATTATTTAGCAAAACAGATCCCCAGTCATAAAACAATTTAATAAAAAAAATAATGTATACCTATGACTTTTGATTG
Organism: Falco naumanni; assembly: GCF_017639655.2. Lineage (NCBI taxonomy): Eukaryota > Metazoa > Chordata > Aves > Falconiformes > Falconidae > Falco > Falco naumanni. The sequence goes on from NC_054070.1 coordinate 2,012,169, forward strand.
TCATAGGTATTGATATTGATTCAACTTTGGTTTTACAAAACCACTTGAGACAACAAAACTTGCACACTACACCCCATAATTTTTTTTACAGAAAACTGCATGGTGTGTTTTAACATAGCATTCTTCTCACACAGAGCACTTGGTCAAGCATACAGTAAATAGCCCACAGCTGCAACTAGACAGGATGTAGATAGCTACATGGAAGACATCCAGAGTTAGCAGAGATAAATCCCAGCTCCAGTGTCAGGGACTATGTTTGCTTACTTTGGAAGATTTTAGTAAACAAGAACTAGTCACCCAACCCTGAAGGGACAGGAAAAAAAGGCAGCACTTCTGGGGCATAATTCACAAGATTTATTTCAAGCAATTATCTCTGAATGGGATGAATCATACCTTAGATGCAAGAGAGAGTCCAGTCAAAGCAGTAAAGGGCTAGAATCTCTGGCCATTTTAGCTGTTAGATACTCCTACTGAACAGGTTTTTAATGAAACCCAGCAGACCTTTAAACTGAAATTTGTCATGGGAAAATAGTCTCTAAGTCCCAAACCAAAACCCACAAGTTTTGGCAAATCTCTGAAAAAGGACTGCCAGAACCAGTATTTGTAAAACTTACAAAGCAGTTTCCTTCCAGTCTTGCTTTTAGAGCAGCAGAAACATTACAGCTGATTTCTTCCTACAGAAATTAGCCCAAGCTTCCCAAGTCTAGTGTTGTTTTAAGCAACTGAAAACAGATTTTCAAAGTGGAAAATGTCAGAAAACCTTAACTGAAGCCATTAATCCTCAAATACACAAGTGCACTGGCACTTTTTAAACCACCTACAAAATCAATATTCTTGATGGATAAAGTGTCTCAAAGTAGACAACATGAAACCAAATCTTACCCTTTCTGTGGTCTCGGGAGGTCTAAACTTTTCTGACTGAGAACACCAGTGAGTTTCCACATACTGCTTCAAAATGACAGATGCTAGCTGCGTTAGAAGAGAGGTCAAGAATCACCAACAAATCTTGCAACCATGGCAAGCATCACCCCTGACCCGTTTGCTCAGCCCCTTGTCCCACCACGCTGCTTTTAGGGAGGCAACAGGGCTTGCCAAAAACACAAAAAATCTTTGTGAAACGGACAGAAAAAAGCTACCACAGTAGAAAGATGAACTGATGACTGTTCACTGAGCAATGATGGCCTGTACAACACTGACCCAAGGCGGGTCAGCTTCATTTACTCACCTCTACAAAGGCCCAAGATACAGGCCACAAGTTAACTAAAGAAATACTGAACCTAAACTTGCTTTTCAAGGAGGAAAACACCTACAGCAAAAGCTGCTGCAAAGAAGCCACACTTCAGCTTGCTGATGCCTACCATCCATGTAATAAGTCGTGCCCGTTCCCAGTACAGTACTGTCTCAGCACCAGGCTTATTAAGTCCAAAAAAAGCTCTATTTATAATGAAGGTTAACACTTGAATAATGTTGATAAAGAAAGTAACAACTCTAGAGAGATGTAAAGCTCTTCTAGAGAAGCAGTAATAGAAAACTACCTCCAATTTTTCACCTGGAAACATGAGAGAATATTTTAAATACCAAGGAAAATACCACCCAAATTTTTTCTGCAGTTCCAGGTAAACTCACCTGACGGATGGCCAAAGCTCCCTGGGGATCTACGGTCAGTTCTGCTAAATGAACACCAAATTCTGCAAGAAAAGAAAAAAAGTTGTTAGTATCATAACTTCTATTCCCACACAGCAAAATTCATCAAGATTTTTGGAGAAAGACATCATACCAATTGAATGACTCATATGTGGGAAGAAGACAATTCCATAGTGTAGCTACTCAAATGAATCATGAGCATTAACTCTCCCCTATGCTCTCTGCAAAAACTTCATTTATTTTTTCAGCTTATTCCTTTCTCTTGCAGGCAAAAAGTTTTGCAGTGCAGGCTGGTAACAAGCAAATTATTTGCAACTTAAAACAAATTAAAATAAAATCATATCTACAATGTAACATCATTAGTCAAGCTCCTACATGAAGGATGCATGGATAAGATCTGGGATGGAGTAAGACCATCAGCGAGCAGTCCCTTTTGGGACAAGCCGGGTTCATCCAGAGAGTGCTTTGGAAAGATCACTTCAGCTGTCCCAAATCACACCCTCAGACAGCTGAGAACGAACCAAGCGCCTTCCCGAGCAAACCCTGCCCAAGCACACTGACACCAGGAACTGCCTGTACAATCGTTCAGGCTGTGGGACATTCTCCAGCCAGAAATTTGTCCAGAAAAAGCAAGAGCTTCTTTCAATTGCCAAACAAGTTCTGTAACAAAGGCAAAATTAAAATGCTTGTAACAATTCTGTTCATGACTGAGCACAGGAAATAAAAAGCAGGAAGAGCAGCTGTTCTAGTATGGTAAATCCATATGCCATGATACGTGAGCTTAAAATTGCAACTTTAAGTTCCGGGTAGCTGACAACTGGACTAAACATTTCATTTAATGTCACTAGTCTTCTTAAGAAATGTTTAAGATTTTAGTTCTAGAAACCGTGGAGCAGAAGGTATGCCCTGAGGTCCCTTTAGCACAACCTGACTCCTGTGGATAGGTTAAACGTGCTGACAGCATCCCCAACAAAAACGTACAGAAAATTCTTCTCAAAGGAGTTCTGCAACTCTCCTTAGCAGCATTTTTGAGTGCTTCACAAATGCAGTTATCTGAGTTTCTCCTAACATCCACCTCACTTGTAAAGGCTTTTCTGTGTTGGGAGAGAATTGCCTCTCACTTTTCCATGCTTACACTCAACCTTTCATCATAGATCTCCTTAGAAAAGGAGAAAAAAACCCTCTTATCCTAGGTGCAAAAGCAGGGAGCCTCATTTGGAGTTCTTAACATAATACTCCTCTTAACTAGTAGCAGTAATTATTCTTCTATCTGTCTGCAATATTCCAGACTTGAGTATGGCATTGCATTACAGCCACATTTTTAAAGGGTGTGTATGAACTAAGAAGCCAGAATAAATGCAATGGTTTCACATAGTTGTAACTCACTAACATGACTATTTTGCCATCTTTAAATCTCTTTGCATATCTGCATTTGATTTTTTTCCCTTTACATATGGTACTCTGCACTTGATTTACAATATTTTGTTTCTGATTTTAGGCCATCTCTCCAGTTTTCCAACATCTTTTTAATTCTGCCTCCCAAGCAGACTGCGGTGCCACTGTTGGTAACTACAGGCATACTCACTACTGCAGCAACCAAGAGCTGTCTTAAAAGCCCCTTGGGTTTGACAATAAGCCACTGATAACTACTCTACACACAGGCTTTCAGCCAACTGTGTATCTTAAAAATATTACAAAACTGCATCTCTTAACTGATAAATAACCGTTGTGGCAAAATCAGGAACCCCACTGAACTCACATCACTCACGCACAGCACTTGCTTGTTTAAGCAATAAGCCAGCTCTCCCATCAAAGAAAAATTACATGGATTTATCAAGAAAAGATCATATAAAACAGCATTTGCTGCATAGCACCTATTTATCCTGTTATGTTGCAGACACTGGCGAGCTGTTTAATGACCTGGTCCAAGAATCTTTCTGGGGACTGAAATTACATTGGCTCCTCTATTCTCAAAGAATTGGTTTATTACTGGTTTTTTCCCAGTTGGCTAGGAACTTTGTGTCTTTATCATGGATAACTGCAGTTAAAACGCATCCCTTGGTGTTTCTTCCACTTATATTTTGTAGATTTGAGATATCAGAAGCACCAAGTCTTCTTCCCAAGATAGAAGTCTGTAAAACCAAAAGATTAGAAACTTTTAATGAAGGGGCTGGCATAGGGAACACTTAGCAAACACTTTTCGTCCCAGCTCTGCTTCTCCTCCATTAACCTCAATATTAGCGAAATCCAACTCTCCTCCTTCACAAACAAGCTCCATCTACCACACAACCAGTCCATGCAACCTCTTCATCTCCAGCTTTTTGGAGAAATTAAGTGAGACCGAACCAAACCAAACAGTATTAAGCAAGCAAGGAGAAACAAATGAGCAGGACTTTCTACTGAATCAGTGCAGTTCACACCCTGCCTTGCTGAAGTGGGTCAGCACTGACCGAGTGAGTCCAGCTCAGCACGTCCACACAGAGCTCGTTCGGGAGCTGCTACAGGTCCCTTGTAGTTGCCTCTGCTGCCAACAGAGACAGGCAGCAGCAGAAGCCCTGGTAGTTGCTGCAGCCAACTCAGGTGAATCCACTGCACCATGGCCACCAACACTCCAAACTAAAACATCATACAGTTTGCAGAGACCAGACCTCACAACCGCCGCAGCGTCAGAAACAGACCACTCCCTTCACCCAACATCTGCCCACTCCTTGTGCATCAGTCTTCAGCTACGCAGGCAACGTTTTCCACAGGACTGGTTTTCAATATGTTTCAAAGAACGTCTTCAGAATTTCTTAGTGATTAAGTATTCTTTATTGTCGGCGCCGGGCGTACGGGGGATCCTTCCACCAATCGTACACACCCAGAGGGGCAGATTATCTTATATTTATATAATGAAACAATGAATATTCCATTAACGCCTATACATATTCATTACCTGAACCCGCCTACCCTCGCTTCGTATGCTAATTAGCTTATCAGTCTTTCACGCTTGCGCAGATTCTTCCAAAAATTGTGGGCCGGGGTCTTTAGAATGTGGGCAGTGGTCTATGGGAGGAAGGCCGTAGGTCTTCCTCATGGTGTACTTTTCACCTTAGGTCTCAAAAGTGATGAGTTGGCAGACTTGTAGAAATCTTTCCCAGGGTTTTTACAATACCCCTTGTAGTTTTACTCAGGGACATCCAGCTGTCCCGTTATCTCCTTGGTAGGGCAGCTTGCTTTGCAGATAAAGAGGACAGCTCCCCTTGCAGAGATTTGCAACTTTCTCGCCAGAACAGTCTCTATGATCTTTCAGACATTTTAACCCCTTTGTCGCTATACAATTACAAGCTTATTTATGCATTAAAATGAATATTGGTTTATGAATACAAACTTGACCATATTATTTACAGCTTATTCACATCAAATAACATAATCATAAAGTAATTTGGGCTGAAAGGGACCTCGGGAGGTCATCCTGTCCAACCTCCTGCTCAAAGTAGGGTCAGTCATGGGGTCAGACCAGTGCAGAACATGGAGAGCATCTGCAGACAGACTAGGGAGAAATGCCAAGCAAGTACCTAAAGCCCAGCCATAGTTTTTACATGCTACAAACATGCTTCTTTGAGGAACTTCTTCAGCATCCATCATGATGCTCAACGACTACTCCAAAAGCTCTCTCTTCTTCAGGACACCCCTGAAAACTACAACTGTATTTTTGTATTTTCTCAGCAAAGGACAGAAAGATTAAGGCCACTTCTCTCCAGCATCTGCGATGGCTTTAGGCATCTCACTTGAAATGTCTTTTTCACAACTTCGCACTACACTCAGCATGTCTGCAGCATTTCACAGTGCAAATAATGGCATTTACTGCTGTGAATAACCCTTCTTCCTGAAAGTCAGATTGTTTCAATTTCCCTGTTAAAAATTCAGTTTAATATTAAAATGTTAATTCTGTTACAAATCCAGCTCAGTTTATCCATACACAGATTTCCACCCAGTTCTGCCCATCATCCACTCTACCACGATTCAAGTTACAGCCAAGAGACCACCATACAACCACGTGTTACAGTCAAGTCTCCAGAATCCCTTCTTCCACACAATACTCTGGTTTTATGGCACAAAATCATGTATTCAAGGAGGTACCCAATGCAATACAGAAATTACTCTCAAAGCCATATGCATTAACACACTTGCGTTGGGAAGGAGCCGACCATCAGCAAAAGCATGCTGAACTGGTGAAGCACAAGTGATGCTACGAGTTTCATGCTATCATTGTACCTATAGCTGCTCTCCTCACACAAATGGACAGCAAGCTGTATCATGCAAATATCATTCAGTGGAGTTTTAAACCATTGATCTAAATGTGTGGAGCCACCTACTCTGAAAGATACTTAAAGAACAATTACAAGACCTGTAAAGCCAATACTCAAAACTGAGATGACATTCCAATCAAAGCATTGGGACTAGTCTCAAACAAGATGGACAAGAAACTTTAAAGAGGGTCAGAGTGCCCAGGTTGACATGAATCAATTTGCTAAGGTCAGCACCGTCTTCAGAGCCACCTGCATATCTTGGCTTCTGGCAACAAACCTCGCAAAGGACTGAGCTGAAGATGCCTTTCCATACACAGGCTATCACAACACAAGCCACACTGAAGACAGCCTTATAAATGCCTTTTCTACCTGCAAAAATGGCAAACAAACAGGTAATGTAGACAGGCAAAAAAAAGGCAATTCTGCAGCCTGGAGTGACCACCACACTTCCAGAGCACAGGATCTGATAGCTCAGAGACTTAACACCATCACCATCAAACTCGTTATCTAACCAGGAAAGCTGGTAGCAGTATTTTTCAGCTGTATAAGAAGTTGGCATTAAATCTCCTTATCAGCATAATTTAGGACTCTGTTACAGACACTGCTCCTCTTCATAGGGTCAAAGTGTGATCCCTTCTGGGGGACGTGCACCTCCTGCAGAGCGACACTGTCCTTGCTCTGACATTCCTGCAGATGGCTTGGCCTCCATACCTGTTCTCCAATATAGGAAGACCTAGAGCAAGAGATTATTTTTGCACATTACAGAATTATCCTCAAGCTGTCGTAATGGCATCAGCCGTAGTGCGCACACATATACCGTCAGAGATGGTGTATGATGTTACCTGGACAGACTAAATAAAGGGGGAATGGAAACACCATTCCCATGTCACTGGGAACAAGTTAACGGTGGAGTCAAGCCAAGTTAGACACACAGACAGCAGCACCGCTCCGCAGCCTGGAGCCCTCATTTCCCCCACCTTCTGTCCTGAACAGTCCAGGCAACGCTTTTATTTATGTTCCATTAAAACCTAGAGACAACAAAGGTCACCAGGTGAACTTCCACCTTTCTGGAAGCTGACAATAACACATCTCCCATCCCCAAGCTGTCAGGTGGTGCCTATTCCTACACTTTCTCAGCAGACAGAAGATGCAGAAGCAGGAAAGAAGCTGAGTTTCTGGGGACATGTTTGGAAGTTGTTTTAGGGTGACATGGCAGGAAGAAACTGCCACCACACATCCCCTACCCCAAAGCTGACATCCCATATTCCTCCAGAACAGCTGTATCGAGTGAGACAGGAGACCCTCCTGGACAGTTCAGCCTGCTCCAGAGGCTCACCTCTGACTGCATTTCTGCCCATCCCCTTGTACAAGCACCAGCCAGATCCACTATCAACCTGCTCCAGGGAGCAAACTACATCCTCACAAAAAACTGAACCATCTCAACCTGGCTAAAACCTGCATGGAAGAGAGCGGGGGCTAGCACGGGGCAGCCCGCAGCACCCAGGGAGAGCTAACTGCCGTATGGGCTTAACTGCATTACAAAACCCTACCTGCAAACAGCCTACCAAAAAGGTGAGGGCAGAGCAACACTTCCCCCAACACACCTCCTGAGAAATCTTGGCATTAGGAACCGCCTGAAAGCAAGTTTGTATCCAGCCACCGTGTTCAATGGTTGGTGAGGAGGTTTTTCCCCTCCAGGAACGTCAAAACACTTTTAAACCATTTCTACCTCTAACATCCAACAGCAACGAGTTCCACATTTTGCACACGGGGGGGGGGGAAACAACCTAATTCCTTCTGCTTGTTTCGGACTCATTTTCACCTCACCTCAGCTTTATGAGAAGTCACAAATGATCACTTCCCACTCACCTTCTCTGTTGCTTATGATTTTAGAGCCTCCAATTCTGCTAAGTCTTTCACAGGCAGAAAAGTCAATGCATTCGCTCCTTCTGAGAACAGCAGCTTTTCCACACGCCTGTGAATGTCTCCGTGCTGCTTTTTTACCGCACTGCTTTACCCCTCCTGAGAGCAGCAAGCCAGTAATGCATGCAGCACTCAGACTGCAGAAGCATGAGGAATTTATGTCGGGCTTTGTTCTCTGTTCCCTCCTTAATGGTCCATTTGGCTTTCTGAGCACGGGCAGAGCCGTGAATGGGTATTTTCAATGGGATTTCTTCTCCCAGTGACAATAGTGAGGACAGCCCGTTACTTTTTAAGGAATCATCTGGGCTGTGTCCTCCTCTCCCAGCATTACTTCGCTGACCAACACTGACCCACACATACCGTTTGCACACTCGACTTACTCTTGTGAAATCATTCTGTAATTTTTGCCATCGATTCTCACTCTGGCCAGACCGAACAGCACTATCAGCAACTTCGCCACACAATTACTGACTCTTTTCCACGTCATTTACAGATGTGCTGTGCAGTCCAGCTTCATGTGGGACCCTAGATTACCCCCCTGCAGTGTGAAACATGACCAGTCACTGCTACCTCTTTTCTTCAAGCTTTTAATCAGTTATTACTTCAAGAGGTGTCAACAGCAGTTTAGTTTCTTCAACAAGTTTCAGTAAGCAAATTTTTTAAAAGCTTTTTGGTAGTTCCAGGACTTCTTCAACAGTTCCTCTATTAAACACAGATCAACTCTGCCACAACAATCTCATGTACTCTGCTCTACGCATTCCAACTCTTGCCATAACTTTAACTATTACAGGCAGTACAAAAGCCATGCCAACTCACCTGTAACCACCCCAACATTCACCTCTCCACTCCTCACCTTAGAGCCCTTACTAAAAGCTGTCCTGTGTTTACCAACTTAAATTTATCTGGTCCCTAAATGACCTTAAGTGGCAATTTTTACAGCATAATTTGGAGCACAGTAATGTCATGTTTGAGTCCCTTTAAAACTCTTGGGAGATCCATCCTGTAGCGCTTGCTGTCTAAAGTAAACCAGCAAGTGAAAGTGCTTCTACTCATGCTTTAACGTGACATGGATTCTCCCATGTGACTCCTGTAGAGGCCCTTCAATGGGGCAAGTTAAGTCAACACCAGCACAAGGAATTCAGCTTTCCTGCAGCCCTATGCTCCTTTAATGTGTCTTGCACATCACATCACCTGGTGGCTATGAACACCTCTGAAATGCTTTCTGCCTCTGCAACATTCGAAAGCATCGCAAGTTTTATGTCTTTAACAAGTTCTTCCTTTTTTTTTTCCCTACCTTCATTTATTTTGCACTAAAAGTGCCAACACTTGTGCTCTTTTTCACTGCCCTCACTTTTACTTTCAGCTTCTTCACATTGCTACATCTTTTGTTTCTTTAAAGTACTTCTGACACATATGATCTACATTTCTTTACCTCAGTAATACAGTGTTGGCAAACACTATTCCTTTAGTTCCTCCTCTTGGTTTTTGCAAGTCTTTCCATACCTAAGAAAGCAAAGAAAGGAGACTCCCTTGCATGCTGCTTGACTAGGACAAGAGAAGAGGAGTCACAGAAGCACAGAATAATTCAGCTGAAAGAGACCTCAGGACATCTCTAGTCCAACCCCTATGATCAAAGCAGCACCAAATCAGGTTGCTCAGAGCATTTTCTAGGCAGATCATACTCAAGGATGGAAATGGCACAGCTTCTACAGACAACCTGCTCCAAAGCTTGGCTCTCCTCACAGTGAAAAAAATTCTCCTTATACCCAGTCTGAACTCTCGCTTCAGTTTGCTCCTGTTTTCCTTTACCCTCTTCCTTCCATTCCCTCAGCACCTTGACAACCTCCTCATAGCTACCAGAAGCTGCTGTCAGATCCACCCAAAACCCCCTCTCATCTCCATACAGGAAAACCCCTCTGCCCCAGCTCTCCTCATGTTGTCAAGTGCTGCAGTTCCCCAGCGGGTTTGACAGCCCTTTGCTGAACTCCTGCTCGTCACCGTCCTTCCTGTCCTGGGGGGCTGGGAGCAAGACCAGACAAGTATCATCAGTGTGGTCTAACAAGTGCTGACTAGAGAGGGCTGATCACAGCCTCAGATCCTGTTCATGCAGCCCAGATGCAGGTGGCCTCCAGGCCACGCTGCTGGCCCTGTCCAGCTCAGCGGCCACCATGATTTCCAGGCTCTTTGCCACAAAGCTATTCCCCAGCCAGGCAGTGCCTGAACCACATCCTTGTGGTGGGTTCTCCTATTTCAGGTGCAGAACTTGCGATCTGTTGTTGCTGAATTTCAGGAGGTTCCTCTCAGTCCATTCCGGCAGCGGGTCTCTGGGTGGCAGCCTTGCCCTCAAGGACATCAACCGCTTCCTCTCCAGTTTGGTGCCACCTGCAAACTGCAGGAGAGGGTGCTCTGTAGCCTCCTCCAGGCCATGGGTACAGGTCCTGCAAGAGACCTGTGCAGTTCTGGGACTGCAACTGCAGACAAGTATTGGGTGACTTTAGGATATTTGTAAAACCGTGAAAAAACAGAAACACAGATGACTCCACTCCTCTTGCCCTTAACGTTATCCACCAAATATATTTCTGCTGCATTCCTGGGCTCTCAAAGGGACCTTACGGACATCCATCACCTAGAGCCCTCAAAAATACTCTCTTCTGGAAATCTCACACAAACTCGTGTTTCGGGGGAAAAAAAAGTTGCCAGTGAAGAGCATGCTGACCGCGGTAGCTTTGCAAGGCAAAGGCTCTATGGGTCAACAGACCTCACAGACTTCCAGACTTGTACCATCGCAATGCCAGGAAATCACTCATTAAAACCTCCAATAGCTGCACTGGCAACCCATGTTTCCTGGTAATCATCAAGGAAGACTTAACCTGAGAGTGTTACAAGCACGTGTTAAGGGACCACACAACATGAAACATTTCATCAAACAATCTGCCTTCCCCTCATCACCCCAGTCTCATTCCCAGACTCATCACATGTGTCCATCACAACACTATCCTTGACCCCGTCACGGCCTTACACCTTCCTTCTCTTTACTATAAACCTCCAACAACATTTCTGACCTATAGTTCAGGTAGAGAAAGACTTTAAAACACTTCACGAAACACTTTCCAAATGGCACAATCAGACAAAGGTAAGGCAAAACTTCCCAGAGGGTACATGAACAACCAGCCCATCAAGCTGCCAGGCCACAGGTACATCTGAGGGCTGTATTCTCCAGTGCCCAGCTCCCGTCACAGCACATCACCTGCAAATCTTCCAGGGGTTTCCGCACATTCCAGTTCTTTGGGATGGGTCATAAAATTTAAGCTGAAGTAAAATTAAACGTTACCATCAATAGGTTTTTTCACGGTAGCTTCCACCCAGGAAAAGCATCAAGTGCGTCAACCAGCTTAGGGCCACCATAAAAAGGCCAGATGAGTAATGGAATAATTAGAGAGACTGTTTGAATTTCAGGTGCTTGCTCTTGTAAACTGTATTTTTTTCAAAGCCGTAGGCCAGTTGCCATCCAGCTCCACTGTCCTGCATCTCCGTAGCTCTCCACAACAGAACGGAGCACCGGTGTAAGGGTTTCACACAAGATGAGGGTACAACTGTGCCCAGACCGTGCTCAGCCCAAACCACGCCACGCACGGCCGCCCGCCTGCGGGACCGGGGCCCGCACAAGGGCTCGCAGGCGCAGAGGCGGAGGGAGCCACCGCCGCGGCGGGACAGGGCTCGCTGACAACGTGCAGCGGGGGGACCGCCCCGCCCGCCGTGCGACCGGCCCCGGGGCCTCGGCCCAGGCGGGAGAGGTGCCCAGCGCAGCGGGGTCGCTGCTTCGCCGCCCGCTCCCCGTCCTGCCATTAGCGCGCTCCGAGCGCCCCCCGGGCAGCGCCGGCACCGACAGCCGCCGTCCCGCCCGCCCCGCCTCGGAGGCCCCGCCGCAGGCCCCAGGCGGCCCCGCTGAGCGGCACCGGCCTCCGGGCGGGGCAGGGGCTGCTCGGGGGCGCCGGGCACGGGCCCGCCGCCACCGCCTGCTCCCCGCCGGCCCGAGCGCTGCAGCTGCAAGTTTGGCCGAGGCCAAGGCGCGGCCACGAGGCGCCGGTACCGGGGAGGACGGCCCCGCCCCGCTCCCCTCAGCGCGGCCCGGCCTCACTCACCCTCCGTCACCTCCAGCACCTTCACCTGCTCCTCGGCGGCGGCGCGCACCGCCTGCACCGGGCACAGGATCCCCGTCAGCGTCTCCACCAGCGCCTCCTTCAGCCCCTGCGCCACCGGCCCCGGCCCGGGCCCCGGCCCCCCGCCGCCGCCCGCCGCCGCCGCGCCCGCCATCGACCCCCCCCCCCCCCCCAGCTTCGCCACCGCGCGCGGGCTCCGGGCCGCCGCGCGCGCCAAACGCACGGCACGCACGCACGCGCGGAAGCGGCGCAGAGCGTCCCGCCGGGCAGAGGGGACGCCGGGGCTCCGCGCGCCGCTCACAGCGCCCCCCGGCGGCGCGGCGGGACCCCGGCGGCGGGGCCGGGCGGGGCCTCGCAGCCGGCGTGTTCCCGCGGCAGCGGGCGCCGGGGGCGGGTCGGAGCCCGGGGAAAGCGCTGAGGGCCTCGGGCTCCCGCCGCGGGGCGCAGCCGCCTGGGCCGAGCCGGCTCGGTTTCGCCTTCGAGGGGCACGAGGGTTCCCCACGGGGGCGCCGGGGGCTGGGTCCTGCCCGCCCCGCTGCCGCGTTTTGTGCGGGGCCGGGCCGGGCCGCGCTCCCGGGCAGCTGCTCAGGACCCCGCGGCCCCGGGCGGTCAGCGAGACCTCAGGTTCCCGGTTCCCGTTCGAGCGACGCTGTGTGAGGCGGGGGCCGGGCGGCGCAGCTGCTCCAGCCACGGGCACGCCGGGGGGCGCCGCGCCGCTTCCCGCTCCGTTTTGTACGGCCGTTCCTCGGGCGGTGCGGGCGGCTGCACAGATTGCCGCGAGCAAGCGGCGCCGGCGCGGGCAGACCGGGCGGCGGCGAGGGGCACCCGTAAGCGGGTCCCGCTGGGGCCGCGGCGCTGCCGGGATCCCGCAGCCCGGCCCCGGAGCGGTTTGTGTGCGAACATGGGCCGGTGCCAGGGCCGAGCCGGGAGGCGGCGGGGACGGCAGCCGCGCTCGGACATCCCCGCGGTGCCGCCGGCGGCGGTACACACTTCTTACTCCTTCCCGACAGGTCTCTTGTGCCTTCAGCCTCCCTCCAGCTGCGAGGATTTCCCGAGGAAGCCTGTCCTTCTTCCCGGCACTGGGGGGTGGGGGGCGATCTCCCTGCCCACGCCACTTTCTGCTTGAAAGCTGCTTGAGTAGTAGCTGGTCCTGGTCCCTGTCCCCTACTCAAGCAACTACCTGAGTATCAAGTGATTACCTAGTAATAGATGGGCTACCACTAGGAGTATCTGGTTTTCATGTCATGGTGCTATTTAACAGTTAAGCATACCTCACCCCTTGTGCACTAGCGTTGCTCCTTTCCCTACCCACTCATCGCTCTCTGTATTGTGTTTTACTCCAAGCCAGCTTTGCCAGCCTCTTCAGAGTCCAGTCCTCTGGGATAACATGTCCAGTCACATTCCTTCCCACCAATATATTTTTAAACATTCTTGTCAAGAGTGATGCAAGCAAATGCTCCTATAAATCATGCACGTGACTTTTGCAACCCAAGTTCAAGATCTCAGCAAGTAGAAAGAGCAACTCAAAATACTGCAGGAACAGCAGGCTGGGTTCAGGTCCCACTGCACAGTGGCACCGTCCCTGTCCCACAGCCACCCCCTCCCCACCTCGCTCCAGCCCTTCCCCTGCACCACGCAAGGCTGGACAGCCAAGCTGCTGAGCGGGCAGGAACCCCCGTGGCCGCTGCTCCTCCTTTCAGGGGAGCCCTGATGGTGGCTGGGGCCCGTCCTGTGCCCACCCCAGCCCTGCCTGGGCTCCCGGTGGCAGCAACAGCTCTTCAGAAGGCAACTTCACAGCCAAAGCAGGCAGTGGGGGGGGCATGAACGGCTCTCCAGAAGCGCCTCTGTGCTTACACTAGATGCTCTCCAGACAGCTGCAGTTAAGTGAAATCAGTCCACCATGACAGTTATAAAAACATCACCCGCACCACCAAGTTAGATTTTCTTCTGCTAAAGTTAGGGAAGTGGGGCAGATCTTTCCCCCTGAACTGAACAGGGCCACGGCTCAGGCAATGCCCAGCACTCCCCACAGCCCATGCCAAGCCACGCCACACTCCCTGGCAGCCGGCTGGGGACAGCAGAGGTCATTCCCGATCAGTGGCGCAGGTACAACCAAGTTAGGTTGGTATTTTTGCGGGGAGAGGAGCAGGAGAAGAGCAGGCTTCAGCCGTGCTGCTTGCACCCAAAGGCGAAGACTGGGTCTTGGCAGCTGCCAGCACGGCCAGGGCACGCACCCCCCCCATCCCTTGGGGCTGCCTGCTCGCGGCGAGCACCCGGGTTCTCTACAGGGTGAATATAAAGATGACTTTTCTCTCTTCTTCCCCATCCAAAACACTGCTTCTGCTGGAGGAACAAACATATGTTTGTACAGGGTGTAACTCTTGCTAGCCGGGGGTCATCTGCTCGTCTTCGCACTGTTCTAGTATTTTGGCTTAGTGGAAAACACAAGCAAATTCCTACCGCCCCGAAATCAGTGAGACAGGCCCAGGACTATCACACCAGACTTCCCGCTGGCACCCAGTGCTGGCTGGCTCACGTCAGAACAGACACGTCTGTGCAAGTATTTGTTAAGAAGCGACAAAAATGATCACAAGTCAGAGCTGTTTTCTTTGCGCTTCCTAACATCTCGCAGAAAACAAGGACGCGCTTTAGGGAGAGGAGGGGTAGGTATCCCACAGCAATGCTTGTCTGGCCCATAATACTTTTTTGCTCAAGTGACCATACAACTGCCCTGAATGCTCCAACTTATCCTTCTGTATTTGTAGAAGTTACATTTATTTGAATCTGCAGGCTTTTTCAGGTTTGAATTCCCGTGTGTTTTGTACACTGCATGGTCTTTTCACATATTTTCTGCCTAGATGCTTCCTGCAAAGCCAGCGGACTCGGAGCTCATCTTTCAAATGCCATCCATTTTGCCTCAAAGCCAAATGGGTTCTGACATTCATCTTTCTTTTGACATGCTTTAGGGAAGAAAATTCAGTCACCACAAAATATTATATTCTCATCACGAAAAGATATTTTATGATGAACTCCTTGTTTCCTCCTGTGATGTTTCAACTCACAGGTGAGGCACACAAGCCCTTGAGCTCCCCTGTGAACCTGTGCCAAGCAAGACCCCGCAGAAGGATGTGCAGCGGACAGGGGACTGGTGTTAACAGCAAAAACCCTCCCAGAGACATGGGGGCCAGCACAAGGAACAGGCACAGCATCAACCCAACTTACCAGGGACATAACGTGGGACGTGCCTGACCTGTCCCCACCTGATTAAAATTTAACTCCAGGCAGCAACACAAACATGAAACCCCCAAAGCCCAACAGACACCAAAGCAGCCCAAACACACTACAAATACTCTTCAACATTGGGTTTATCCTCAACAAACCCTGGGTGTGGAAATATTCTTTGAGCAAATTAGGTGTTCTGTAGACAGGGAGCTACTGTTTTTACTAGCTTTTATAAAATACTTATACGATTTTAGATGCCTGGCTCACATAGATCTGGATGCAAGCACACACGCATACACACACAAGATCTGGCCCAGTATTGTGATTAAACAGCCAAATACCTTTAAAAACATTACCATAAGTAGTAGGATTAAGAAACATTTCAGAACTTGAAAAACTGAGGTACATAAGGTACCTTCATGAAGCTGCACCTATTTCTTTTCAACTGCCTTTTAGCAAACCCTCCTCTCGGCACTTGGGAGTTTTGGACCCAGCAGCATATCACATCATCACACATGCTGCTTTTTTTTCCCCCCATAAAATATTTGTTCCTTCTACCCACGATCTTTTTATGGAACCCACTGATACCTTTTTTGTCTGTCTTGAATAGAAGCTGAGTGTTGAACCTGCGTGCTATTAGTCTAGCGTGACTGTTCTATCTCCTCTTCAGACGCAGCTTTTATTTTTATTAATGCTCTTCTCAGTGTGGGGCTGTTGCCTTCAGAGTCTGGCATGTTTATGTCCTAGAGGAGAACTCTCAATATGTGGCTTGTTCACTTCTGAAGAAAGGATAAATCTATCCTTCAACGCTGTAAACTCAACTCTTCTCTTGGAAAAGCACATTCATTTCTAGACTCACAGAAGAGTCATCTCTGCTCCTTCATGTTGCTTCCAGGTAGCTGCTGCCTGTGTGTATATTCTGGAGATCTTCCCTTCCTAAATCCCCTGTGACATGTAGTTGTGGCCCACAGAGACATCTCCTGCTGCAGATACAGCAGCTGAAACTCTCATCATTACTTTTCTCTTTGTTGATCCGTTCCCTGCCCTGGCAGGGCTCTGGCTGCAGCTGAAGTCCCTCGCTGGAACTCCCTTTTCCCTGAAGTGCACTAGGGCATAAACGGTCCTCCACAGACGGTCAGCTGGAACAAAGAGCATCTTTTGCGTCAAGCTGTAAAATTCACTATGTATTTAGTCAGAATTAGACATCTCCCCTTCCCGTCCCTGGGTCAGGCTAACAAGTGACTGCTGAAGTCCCACGACGCACAGACAACATTTCAGTTCTGGTTTTCCCCTCTCGGTGCCATTTAACATGCGAACATGTGGCTCCACAGCTGGAAAGGGAACATTCCCCCTCCCCGAATCAATCGTTTGTACACCTGAATTTCAACTGTATACAGAATATTAGAGACTGATGTGCTGTCCCTAAGAAATGACATCCTTTTCTCTGGAACCCTTTTTAATCCCTCAATAGCATACCTTGCCCGTCTTCCCATCGCAGAGGTGTCAGCATGGGCCATCAGCCAGAAGGTGCTGGGGAAGGGACGGACTCGATTACCGTTTGAGACAAGAAGTTTGTATCAAATCCCTCTTTTCTCCACTTTGTTCCACACATTTTTGTCTTTGATGGAGGCCAGTCGGGCTGACCACCGATCACACCAATAGCGCAACTCCAGCAGCGGTTTCTGCCTGTGGCAATAAACGCCGTGTGCGCATTGCCCGGGTGCGGGTAGAGAAAAGATGACACGCGGTGGTGTGAGAAGAGTGTCAAGAAAACCAGCACTGCTTCAGACACCTTCATTTAGGCAAGTGCCGACACGACTACCTAAAATTTCTTTTCCCACCTTCTGCAGGGACCCATCCAAGGCTGCAGATCTGTGTGGATACCTGGCTGCCGCTGTGGGTCACAGTGCAGCAGCCATCGTTTCCAGTCTTCCCGCCTCCTGTGGTCAGTTCCGCGGGGCTCGGCGACTGGACTCGAGGCATCCCCAACCTGTGCTGGGAGTCACGAAGCCCCTTCATCCTGCGTTGGCTTCTGAAACCAGGGCAGGCCCGAAGGGCTGCCCTGCAGACGGGGGTCAGAGTGCTGGAAAGCCCAATTCAAACAATTTAGAAACTTCAGGAACTAAATCCTGGAGCACTGTGGGCTTCACTTTAAGACCAGGAACAGATGGAACCAAAACCTTGCCTCTCCTTCAGATCAGTTGCCTTCCTGGTGCTGTACGTGACCACCACTGACGCAGGAGGGCACGTATTAGTCTGCTCCTTATGAGGCGAAGAAAATGCCCATCAAGCAGATTAAATGTGGCACAACAAACAATCCTAATGTCTTGATGGATGGTACAGGCAGGCTTTAAATAAAAGGTAGGGTAACTAATTTGGGTTTTGTCCTATTTTATCATTAAACTAACGTAGAGGCCACAAGCTATTCTTATTAAAGAATTAGGATCTGAACAACCTAGGGAGATGTACTTTGTTGCTTTGTTCTAAAAAAAAAAAAAAAAAAAAAGAAAAAAAAGCAGAATGGGATGGGAAGGACTTGTTTGTTTTGGTTTAGCCTCTGACAATCTAGGATGGACAAGAGGAGGGGTGAAAGGGATGGCTGACCCCAACAGACCCTGCTGCTGGGGATGTTCTGCCCTCATCATCTTCCCTGATTAGGAATGTGCAAGGGATGCTCACAGAAGAACCCACCCTGAAGCAAGCAACAAATCTCTTGCTTATTTAGTTTGACAAAAATCAAACCCTAACCTAATCAAGTTCGCAGTATCTACATGGGGATGAAATCTAAGGCCCCGTGGCACAGCAGGCACCACCATCTCTGCAGCAACCTCCAGCCACCTGTTCCCAAGGTCACAATTCCAGCAGGAAATAAAATGCAAATCCTCAAGCAGATCTTGTATTTTAGGCACAGGTCACCCAGGGACTGGGGTTTCCATTTCTTGAAAATTTTCAAGCAACGATGTGGTAGTTTCCAGAACATCATGCTATAATTCTATTGCATTCTTAATCCTGATGCTAGATTTTCTTGTCAGGACCACAAAGGTCTCCTCTGGCCCCTACAGTCCACAACATGACAACTTTCCCTTGGTCCTGTACTGAATCATCAGGCTAAACTTAACTGCATCATATTTCCTCTAGCACTTTTTGTTAGACAGCAATTCATTCAATGCGGAAAAAAAAAAAAAAGGGATACTGGGAGAGAAACTTCTGTAAACATTTTCAGCTACATCAAAACACTGTGCAAGCTCTTTGTATTTCAGGTTTGTTCATCTGCCCCCTTTGAAAGGGAATTACAGATCAGTGATGTACACGTGGTCAAGGTCGTCTTCGCCCACCAACACCACTTTTAGACAAATCATCTGTGCCAGGCTGAAAATTCTTTTAACAGTTAAAAAAACAACGTGAGACTAAAAAGCATGCTCGATGTTCAAAAAAACAAACTCCAAACCCACCCCCCTGGGACACCAGAAGTCTTGCACAGTTCTGATTCACCACACAAATCCACCACGTCGGTATCCGCTACATATGGCTTAAAGGCTCTGCCCAACGCCCTGTAGCTGCTCATGGGAAAAGGTCTCAAACCATCAGGAAAAAAAAAATATCCACCAGCAAATTCTTCTTGATGATGAACGGAGGGAATACCAATACTGCCACGGTTTTGGTGATGGCAGGATGTCATAAGGATAGCGCTTACCCTGATACACAGAACTTCTAGACCTCCCATCTTCCAGGGCTCCAGAAGTTCCACTTCTTAGCAGGCCACCGAACCACCCCAGGGTCACCAGGCCACTTCCAAAGCTATGTTCTGTGTGAGCAATTGTTCCCCAAAGGATTTCAGGTGCAGCCCCACGTGGAGCACCTCACGGGCTTAAGCAAACCACCTCACCTCCTCAGAGATCCCGTACCTTCCAAGGCAGCACTGCTCCGCCACCACCTGCACCGCCCCGATACCCACCAGGCTACGGTCCCTAAACAGTCTTTGATAGAACTGTAACCAGTCCAGAACCTTCCTTATTCTTCAGGCTTTCAGCCTCAATGCAAGCAGCAGCGGCTGACGGGAGCCTCCCACGGCCAGGCAGACGCTCTGGGGGCCACCAGGACACGCGTGCAGAGCCAGCGGCAGCGCACGCCGCAAGGCAAGTTTCTCCTTCCGAAGCCAAAGGAGCTGCCCCTGCCTGAATTCCCCACTCCTGCCCCTGCCAAACCACAAATCATCATTTCAATCCTTTTTATTTTAATCCTGTTAATTCACCTAACAGGCAGGTCACTTCAGTTTTGGAAAAGCTCTGCAAAAAAAAAAAACAAACTTTAAAAGGTCTGTGTTTGGGGTTTTTTTTGGTATGCGAAATGTTTTGCTCTGCCTTCTCCTTCCAAAGCTGAATATACAAGTAAGAAAATATCACTGATTTTGCTTTTTTTTTTAAAAAGATGCATTTCTCTTGAATAAGAGAACCCATCAATGCAATCAATATGGATCCAGAGGGAAATGAAACTGCAGTTCAAGCTCTCTAAAAACACCAACATTTAATTTTATAACATAACCAGGGGTTTATTCCACAATATAAACTGCAACATTTGATACAAGCTACCCAAAAAAGGAGAAAGCCAAAATACAGCTGTGGCAATTACTTTACAGACCTTTTTTTTTTTTCCTGTCTTCTACATCACTGGGCCATCAGTGACACTAGGATCTAACATTTGCTTTCTGTACATCAACCAATGCTAGAAGCAACACGCTGTTCAGAATTGTCATTCCAGTCACTGAAACCAGACATAGAAGTTATTGCTCAGATAAATAAACCTAGTCTACGAAAAACAAAGTGGAAAAAAACTAAAGTCTCCAAGGAGTTAAACAGAGTAAACAGGGATTTCCTCACAAGAGGATTTATTGGAAAATTCGTGGTGCAGGTTGTTTTGCACCTAACCCAAGCTGAATTAAATACGCCGGTAGATCCCAGAGAGGTAATTTAACGCTGTACAATAAAAGGTGCATGTTTCAAATGCCTTCCAAATTGGTGGAAACCCCTGCTAAACAGTCAGCATCTCAAACCTCAACAACCACAAACAGATCAAGGGAAAATACAAAAGTGTCAAAAACTGTTTTTGAGTTCTGGAAAATGATCCCATAAGGATAGAAGTAGCACCATTTGCAATCTGGTTCTTAAACCAGCCCCTGTGGCTTTATTGGAAAACTGATAACCTTCTTTATTCAAGTCCTGAAGGGTTTATGGGGAGTTTTACTTCCGATATTGAGAGTCCTTCCCAGTGCAGCTGATGCAGATGTAGTCCTCCTTCTCTGCCATTTCTGGAGAGATGCCCACACACACCTGGTGGAACCACTGGTTGCAGCTGCCATCGCACTGGACCCAGTCCACCTAATGGGGAACAGACACACTGGTGTTCAGCAAAGGACCAAGCAAACACCCAGAGCATTAAGTCATTTTGGGGATTAATCCATCTGAGTGAGAAATGTCCCGTTCTATGACTGGCTAGTGCTGGATATTCAACCGTGCTCACTGTTCTCTGGACTCCTGCAGTCCAGCTCCTCTGAAGGAGAGAGGAGGGCACACTTCCCTTATCCCTCTCCTGTTGCTCTCCCACTGACAGCATGATTATGGAAGGCAACTTCACCACAGGCTCACAGACATCAGATGTCCCTCGTCTCCACTCTCCAGTCAGGACGGACTCCAGGCAGCCCCACGGCACTGCCCCCATCCACAGAAAGGCTGCAACCCACAAAATCTACCTACATCTCTACTTCAAGGGCAGAGATGAGTGCAGTGTCTGCACAGCCCATCTCCCGATTCCATGCAGATGTTTAGATGTTCACCTGCCTTCCCCAGTCCCAGCTGCACGGCTGCTCTGGGAGAAGATGAGAAGGGTCATTAACTAGACGTGTCCCTGCAGCAGCAGACACTGTCTCTGGGTTCTCAAGTGCCTCATGCTCTCTTTTTAACTAGTATTTCGGCAAACAGTTTCAGGGCAGCCAAACGCCCCAAATCCCAGCATTCAGACCACCACAGCAGGTCTGCTTCTACTGACCTCATCTCCCTCAGGCTGCAGACAATTCACAGCAGGGCAGATGGCATCGTCATCCTCCGAGTCCTCCTGCTCAGAGAATGACACATCTGAGGGAAGCAAGTGGCTTTCACTGGAACGCTGCATCTCAAAGAGACGCTCCCGCTCTCTCTCCAGTTTGTTAGTACAGAGATCCTTTGAGTGATTCAGTTTTAGTTTCTTCTTCTTGGGTGTTCTCATCTTTTTTACTCTTGCTCTCTTCTCATCACAGAAGCTCTCTCTCTCAAAACGACGCTTTAGTTTTCTCTCCATGTAACTAATTCCATCCTTTTTTCCTCGGCAACACTCATTCTGTTGGAAAGATATTTTGGCAAAATTTTAAGCATGCAACTAACACTCATTATCCTGTTGTTCCAAACCCTGCTTTTAGAAATAGGCTTAAGTAAGAGAGCAGCGTTTGACAGAGCACTGCCTTTCCACCAGAAGTGGGATGCGTGAGAGAAGCAAAGGATAGGATAGGGTCACACCCCAGTGACAGAACTTATAGAAAAAAGGATTCTCCTTTCCTTCCCCTGAGTCCACTGCTTCAAAGGCAGCTCTCTCTGAAAGCCTCTACAATACAGGACAAGAGACAAACGAGGATAGATGTATTTAGGTCCTGGTTGTCCCACAACAATTTAAAATACAGAGTGACCACAAAAACCAGATTCAAACTGCAAAAACATATTAGGCCACAAGTTTATTCAATAGTTTGTAACAGATTTGTTAAGTTATTGACCTCCTGACTCCTTTTGAATGAGGAAAATGTATTTTCATGGAAGTACAGCCACACAGACAAACCTCTTTGTAAAGCTTATGGGTTCAGGCAGAGCCTCCACGCTGAAGTGACCCCAAGCTCACTGCTGCTGTCAGACACTTGCCTTTTCATTTGTTGGTCCAATGGATGACCTCTGCTCTGTCTGCAAAACAGGGCTTTGCTTTGTGAATAGGATCTGGTACAGCTCCTGTATTTCCGGCAGAGAAACCTGTAGCAGCTGGGCTTCCATCATCAGCTCATCCAGCTCTGTGCTAATGACTATTATGAAAGACAGGGAGAGAGGAGAAAAGGAATTCTTCAGTGTCAGCACTAATGAGAACTGCACAGATAATGAAAATTCTTCTCTGGTAGCACATTTGAAAAAAAAAAAAAAAAAAAAAAACCCAAAAACCTGCGAACAAAAAAACCCCAAACCCACAAAAAACCAAACCACAACTGCAACAGACTTTAAATCTGCAACTGTATGAATTAACTCTTATCTTTTCCCTCTTCATCGCTCACTTTTAACAGCAGGGTTAAAAAGATAAAGGCTTGCACAGAAGTTACTGCACTTGGCTCAGCATCCTTCCTGTGGCTTGCATTTTTTACTGATTTGAGCATAAGCAATTGCCATCATTTTTGGCCATTTCTCCTGCTTCTGAAGCTACAAGAAGCATGATGATCCCCTCGCTACGTAATAAGTGGGTAAGGTGAACAAACTGAGTGAAATCGTAAGTGAAGCCGAGAGAGGAGGAAGAGCCAAGAGGACAAGCCTTGCAACTGAGTCCTGCTGTACAGTCATCACCCAGTGCTGCTATCGAGCTTCAGAACTTGCACTGGGCTTTTCAAACAGTCACAGCTAGGGGAGACCGAAACCACTGTGTAAGTAACAGCTTTTTAATATAGTGTTCAGTACAACTCAAATATAGCCTGAAAAATAAACCCTGCAGAACAAAGGCCTGCCTTGTTGGATTTTAACTGTAACATTAAACTGAAGCGCCTTGTGTAATATTAGTACAGACTAAGCTGCACTAACTTGAAAACATGAAGATAAGACTAGACCTGTGTCCCTGGATCATTATGCATCAGGAGGAAAGAATTTCTTTTACAGTTGTAAAATGATGCAATTTATAGCATGTCAGTGTTGGTCCAAAAAACACAACGTCTGAGTTAGGGAGCATGGAAAACCTGCACAGAGCGACCTGGAGCACAGCAGCAGCCGCAGCACCTATGAAAACTTAAGTGTCTGTGACAGTTATGCAGCTGCAAAACTTACATTGACTCGTGTCCTGTGGATTAAGTCCCCCATGGCCTCCAGCACTACTTATTCCCATCCACTTCCTACCATTTCAATGGTCTCTCCCCTCCCCCTCCTGCAGCCCACGTGGCTGGCTGCAGCACGTTGTCAAGTTGGAAGAGGCCAGTTCTCAACTGATACCTCTTGTCCTATCACACCACATCGTTTCATTACATGTGGGCATCTGTATTGTTGAGAAATTTACCCCTTTGCCAAAGCTGGAGACATTAAGTTCCAAAGCTGCTGAGGGGATGGGAGAAGCAACCAGATGCAGAGTGCAGCCACGTGCCTCCCTGCCTCAGCCATCTCCTGTTGGCCAGGACACACTCTCTTCTCCACCACCAAACACGGGAGAAAGGAAGGAGGGGGGAAACCCACCACAAAGTAACGATTACAAACCATGAAGTGGGATGCAGTGCTGTCCTGTAGAAAATGGAGAATGTAAATATATGGTTCTGTTATCCCAGTCATGAGGCATGGAGAATGACATTGCTCCAATTGTCTGGGAAACCTAGAAAACAAAGTGCATCGATATTTTCACTAAACGTAGTTTTGAAGTGTCAAATAACTGCAATAGAATCAATACTTGTTTCTCCCACAATTGCTTAAATCTTATATTCCTAGAAACTGTTCAATCTAGTAAACCCAAATCCTTCATCCTACACTGCAAACAGGCAAAACCAACTTTACTGCCAGAATTCTTAGGTGTAAATTATCGTTTCCACAGAGCTCAGGAACCG
This sequence comes from Falco naumanni, assembly GCF_017639655.2. Classification (NCBI taxonomy): domain Eukaryota; kingdom Metazoa; phylum Chordata; class Aves; order Falconiformes; family Falconidae; genus Falco; species Falco naumanni. The sequence continues at coordinate 2,036,261 of NC_054070.1, forward strand.
GCCCTGGCACAGGCAGTCACTGCAGGATAAGCCCGGACTGGGAAGCGAGGGCTTCACCTCTAGGATCGACTCACGGTAAAATATTAGTTTCCTCCTTTTGTTCACAATAAAGAAGTGATTGCTCACTACCTTGCTCTGCTGAAACGCCAAACTGCTTGGAAGACTTCTCCTTACCCCAGCACGCACAGCGGACATGCCAACGGCAAACCGTGTGCTTACATACGCAAAGGCCACTCACACAAGCCAGCAAGTGTCAGTTTTGGACTCACGAGTGTCAGAAAGGTGTCTCACCAGATGCTTTCCAAAATACCCACTACCTCACTAATTCAAGTGTCTGGACCCTTTCAAAAATCTGGCTCTCATCAGTTCTCACAACTGTTTTTCAAGTGAATTTTCCCCAACTCATCTAAACGCTCCACATTCTTCACTTTGGCCAGTGCCAAAGCAGCCCAACTCCCGCGGTTACTGCTACGCACTTCTCTGGAGGAACGAGAGTCTTGGATCACCCCAGATTACAGGGAAAACAGAACTGCTACACGACAGGACAGCAATGCCGAGACACTGAATTCACCAAAAAACCACCTCAAATCCCCTTGAGACCAGAGTTTCAGCTTGGCTGCTGTGCCGAGATGGCTCTGGAGGCCACCTCTGAGCCACCCCAGTGCCACTGTCTCCAGGAAGGCTCCGTGGCCCAGGCACAGCAAGGGACCAGAGCTGGTGCTTGTGGTCAGATGCTCTTGCACTGAGCTTCCCAGGGACTTCTGATTTGGGAAATGCAGTCACAGGACCTGAACTAGCTCTGCTAGTTACCTTGATTTAGAGGTTTACTGACTTGAGCTCTACACCAGAAAAAAAAACGGTGAGACTGTTTTCAGGTTGGAGGAACCCCACAGCACCTCACTGAGCTAATAAAACTAAACTTACTGCTTCCATTTCTGGCCCAAACATCAACTTACATGCTCAAAATCTTGTCCGGCTTTTTTGAGTTACACTAGTAGGTCTAGCAAAAATATATTTTTGAAGCTGAGTTATCAGGAAAACTCTCTTAGATGCCTAAATATGGTTTTGATTTCTAAAACTAGGTTTGCCTATTTGAAAAATCTGGTCAACACAAGCAACTTGGTACAGCTGAGTTACCTGAGAAGCAGCTACAATACCTCGTCAAGCACATGTGGCACATTCTATATTTTATCATAACTGAGCGTGAAAACACAAACACACAGGCTAACTGTATAACAGGGTTGGACTAGCAAAATTAAGGTGTTTCAATCAAAAAGTAAAAGCAATAGAGTGCATTTCATTTTGGGGTGCTCTACTTTTTTTGTGCTGCACAGACCTGTTGTCTCAGATTTTTTCTGCATTTATCATCTCATGAAAGCTAGAAATGCTTAACCCATTTCCCACTTTCCCCACGCTTTTTGCTGAAAGGTCTTTACTGGAGGACATGTGAAACTCCCTCATGACCACACCTGAAACTGTTGCTGTAGCTTAACTCAGTAATGTTTAGCAAAATATTCAGCTTGGGAGTTGTAGTGTAAGTGATAAGAGGAGGAGCAGTAATGGATGAAAATACCCTGTTGAAAACCACCTCATCTGAGAGCTAAGCTGGTAACAGACTGGACAGTTCGTGCCTCCATTACTAATTCTCAAGATTTAACACTATATTGAAATACTTGTAAAAACAGAATATAAAGACTAATTGAGTACTAAGCACTCCAGAAACAATACTTCAGCAGCTGTCATTAATAGCATCACTTGAGAGTGCAGGAGCTGGGAGGAGAAGGGGAAATAGGCCCTTCAGGAGTCATTGCTCCCAGGACTCCAGCAGCAGGAGAAGATGAAGCTGTTGCTGGAGGACACTCATACCCTGGCTGTCACAGCAGAACCCAAACTCCTCGTATCAGTAAAGTGACACACAAACAGCCTGCCTCGCCAGTGTTTGTATATGGGCGCCACGAGCTCAGAGAGGTGTTAGAGACTGTTCTCGCTGACCACACACCACCCGCTGCAAGGAAACGCAGCTCAGCCTCACCTTGTTTGTCTCTGGCAACTGGCCTGCTGTGGCTTGCCATCTGTTGTACAATAATCCTGAGCCAACTTTGTCTTGTATGAGTTTTAGATTCCCTGAATATAACATTTGTTGCGCTCTGTGCTGCCAGTTCACAGTTCTCTCGATCATATACCGTAAGGCATCCCCCTCGGGAAGCCTCACACGGATACGCTGCAAGGAGGCCAGCAATGGCAAGATCTTTTCTAAAGGTGGCTTTTCTGATCGATGACAGTGCGGACAGAGCCACACACGAGGTCCCTGCAAAACGTTGGGCACAGAAACGCAGCCGGTATGGAAGAACCCTCTGCAGAGTTCACACTGTATCATGGGAGCAGCCGGCTCCTCCTGGCACAGACAGACTTTCAGTTCTGCATCCTCTTCACTAGACAGCACCTTCAATTCGTTTGCTGCTCGCAGAGAACGCAACGCTTCCATCTCCTTCAGTCGGGCTTCCCCAAGCGTAGCCATCTAAAAGGGAGATCAAAGAAAGGAGCGTAACTCAAAAGGAACATCACTCATTAGAAGCAGGGTGACCGCTGCACAATCGCACTCTTTAAAATCCACCAGGGAGCATTTCAGATCTTTGAGGAGCTCCTCACCCCCGTATGCCTTTCAAGGCTTTGAATGTTTGAAGCAAAGCTGTTATGAGAACGTGCAGCAACACGACTTCAGTCTCCTTCCATTTTCTCATCAGGCTGAAATACAAAGCTCATTCCTTTGCAAAAAGTAACCCCCTCCCTCCCTCCTTCCTCTCTGTTCCAAATCCTTTGTGTTTTGTACTACAAAAACATCACCTTCATATTAAAGCAGCTTAAATTCTCAAACAAGTACAGATTTGGCTTGCAGGTACTTCTCTGTGAACAACGTCTCTCAAGTACGTAGCCTGACACCGTATAACCTTAAAACACAGCTGGGCAGTTTTCAGAAGGTCACATGCATCTCTTGATACCCACCTTGCACTCCCCAAGTGCATCGGGCCGTACCCTGACCTGTGTGCTCACTCTGGGGTTTGTAACCACCCTGTGAAATTCAGGTGTACCCCTGAATGTGGCATTTGCCCTTTCTGCACCTGCTCACGATCCTTTTTTTCAGGACTCTTTCGCATTAGCTGCTATTGAAGACAGCAATATAGTTCAGTTTCATGAAGGTCAATAGCTTTTATGGAACTGCTGCAGGTGCCGAGCCCTGCAGCTACAGCACTGGGCTGGGAAAGCATCCAAACCTTCACCGTAAGGAGATTCCTCTTCCCCTCACGTGTCAGAAGCAAAACCTGCCACACTAAATGAATGCATTTTCCTGGGTGCAGTCCACGTGAGCGTCCTTCTCTTTCAATACCCCAACCCTTAATGAAATACTGTCTAATCAGAGAATAAGGGTGTGTGGTTCAAGGGACCCGGTCTCTTCTCCATACAGCACTCACAGGGACACAGTCTGGAAGTCCGGCTTTTCAGACAAGGGAGGCCAAAACCAAGCACTGAACCTACAGGATTCAAGCAGTTTCTGGAGGTTAAAACTTAAATGTCCCACATTTCAAACCCTACCTGGTCTGGTGCTCCTTGTTAATCATGGGACATTGTTTAATCTGACCATGGTGAAGGCTCTGAAATAGGTCTTTTGGGATGAAGCACTACACCACCAGCAAAGTCTGCATCATCCAGTTTTATTGGCTCCATAATGCATGAGGTTTTCTTTAATTATTTATGGTGTTTGCTTTAATTATAAATGGCATTGGGTTATTGTGTTCTTTGAAAGGATTAGACTTGGGAAACCCCTATCCTATCTTTAATAAGGTTTTGGTATGGTGGTGGAAAATAGATCTCAATTTTTTATTTGCCTATGCTTTGTTAGCCTGCAGGCATTGCCTGGTAAACTGTAAGGCTACTTCATGCACAAAGGCAACGAATTTTTTCCACTAAAAGCAATTTTGGGAAGTCTAAAGCAAGCACAGAAAAGCACGGTGGAAGAAGTCCTTCTGCACAACAGCCCAGCAAGCAGAAAAGAGTGGGAGGTAACATTTCTACATGAGAGGCAAACATAAACAAAGATTTAAAGAACTGAGAAGAAACTCCAGTTCAAAAAAAAAAAAAAAGCTTAAAGCACATACCGCAGATGCAGTATCTTTGCTCTCTGAGAGCGCTCTTTCTAAGTCACTCAGAGTCTCTAGCTTAGCACTTTTCTTCTTTCCACTTGGCACGGGCTCCTTCAGCTTCTTCTGCTTTCTCTTCAGATTCAGGATTCCAATATCACACCGGGGACATAACACCTGATGGAGAGAAAAGCCTCCATCAAACGTTGCCTGCAACATTTTGGATGCATTCATCCTGCCCTAGGGACAGCCATGACCGATTAGAACAGGGATTCCTGCTGTTTCTTCCACCAAAGGTCTGGGGGACTAGGATGAGGTTATCTGAAGATGAGGAGAGGTTAAAGATTCAATTTTATAAAACAGCAGATCACGAAGACCTCCACGTTTCACTCAGGGTGCTGGCGTACAGACAGCCGATACACTGAACAGCCTCCGCGTGACTCAAGCTGGAAGCCCTGGCAAACAGCAGAGGATCCAGGGGCTGCCCTGCACTCCTGTCTGTCCTAACGGAGAGAGGAGGGCTGGGGGTGTAAGGGGGGCTCAGCGTAGCCTGGAGAGTGCGGATTGCTCAGGAAGCTGCTCACACGGAGCAGCACAGCCCGGAGGGCCAGCCAAGGCAGCTACAGGCTCACCCTTACGCAGCTACACCCGCGGTGGGCTGGGCCCCACACTCCGCGGCTGCAGCCTGACGCACTGGAGGAGATTCAGTGCCAAATGTCAATACTCCCGAATTCATACTGAAAATGTAAAATCGTGGCACAGCATGCTCTCGTTAGCCGCTGATTACAAAGAACAGAGAAGTATAGCTAAATCTTAAGCATTTTACAAGTAAAATGATCATTAAAAGTATACGTCAACCTAAGAAAAATTATGTTAAAACTAGTAAGGTAATCCTAAAGCAGTCCTGCAAATATACTTTATATTTACTGCTACATCATGAGTTAATACTGTAACTCTGATGTGCTTTTGCGGTGGTATGGATGGTGGTTTTCTCCAGAGCTGAGAAGTCTTACCTCCAAAAGTGAGTAAGGGGAGTTCTCGCACAGAAACGTGTTAGCTGCACACTCCTTCCACGCTTGAACTTCTGACACCAAGGACTCCAGCCTCGGCAGGTAGTCCAGATGCACCGGAATAGACCGGCCTCTCACGACAAGCTCTGCTAGCGTGTCCAGTACAGGCACACGTCCTCCGACCTGTTTGATTAGAAATTAAGAAAGATCTGATGTGTATAAAACATACCACTTCCTTGAATCCCAGCAAGTCATTTCGATTAACTAAAGGTAGAGCTTGTAAAAGCAAACAGACGCTTCGGTCCCTTCCACAGCTGTCATCCCAAGACTTGTGCTTCTCGTTCTGTGCTTAAGGACAGAGAAAACTAATAGAACACTTGGGGGGAGGGGGGGGGGGGCGGGGCGGCACATGAGAGCCAACAATATAAGCAGACCTCCAATCTAACAATCTGCATTTGCAACAGAAAATCAAAATAATTTTGAAATAGGCCCAGAAGGCAAGTCTAACCCCGCCCCTGCCACACGCCAAGGGCAAGGAACCATCTCAAGGACGCGCGGTGGGTTTGAAGGCGAGATGTTGGCTCGCCCGGCTGCGTGTGCCTAAGGCGGCCCAGCCACCAGGAGCCCGGCAGCCACGCAGCACCCAGAGGGAACTTCTGCAACAGGCAGTGACATGGGACTCCAGAACTATTCATCCCCAACAATCCCAGCATCTCCAGCAGCGAACCTCAAAGCACCGATACCAAGACCTGCCTACAAGTCACAACAGCTGTGGGCATTTACCAAAATCCTCGCAGAACCAAAGCAAAAATCCTTGGCACATACAGACACATTTTTCCATATTCAGGAGGCAGCATTTCAGAATCCAAACCAAGAAATTAGCAAATGCCAAGAACAATTCGCTTAAGTCCTCTCAAGATAGCCCTCAAACAAAAGCTAGTATTACATGGACTTTATTTCTTCAAAATTTTGAAGCCCAGGAAAACTACTGTTTTTAATAAAAGCCTCTTGAACTCAAAAGGAGTTTATTAAAATAATTTAGGTCAGATAGGTCCGCAAATCCTAGTAAGGCAGATGGGAATTTACTTTCTGGAAAAAACATGAGGACAACCTAAAATACAAGAAAAATATCTTGCAACTTATATCCAAATGCGAATCAGGGCTATCCCTGTTGCACCCCCTCCCAAACTGTGCATCCCACCGATCCCTGGCTCGGGTGCACACGAGGCTGAGCCACAAACACTTCCAAGGGTCAGCCCAGGCTACGTTTACTCACTTGGGCTTGAACTAGTGCAGTGTCCAGTTGCACGAGCAATCGTGCTGACATGGGGGGAAGTGGGAAGAGAGAAGAGGGGAGAGTTAAGATGCCATTGAACTGTGAAAGAAGCAAAGAACCTAAAAAAAAAACGGTAAAGGAAACTGGATCCAGAGATAACACTGTCTGAAAGTTAAAAAGAGAAAGAAAAAAAATTGAGTGGGAAGTGCCAGGAGCCAAGGTGAAAACCCGTACAGGTCTTTATCAGGCTCCTGTTTTCATTCTCTGCCATCAACTTTTTGCGGAGTTGAAGACTTATTTCAGACTTGTGACCATGGAAATGGAAATCACAGAAAGCTGGAAGGAACCTTAAAAGTAGAAGAGGATGGAGGGAAGAGAGAAGGAAGAAATCAAGTAACTTCCACCTCAAAATTCAGACAGAACTACTGCAAAATTACAGGTATTTTAACCTATGAAATCAAAGGCTGACCCATACAGCAGAACAAGAAACAGCCTTGAGACTGGCCATGCTCAATGGCTAACAAAAGGAGGAATACCTCTCAGTCACAGGATGTCTGAAATATCGCTAACGATACAGATGTGGAAACAGCAAATTAATTCTATGGGGCCTCAGAAGAGGCAATTCCGCCACCAGAAAGTATTAATGTCCTTGTATCATCCAACCTTGGCGTGACACTACCTGCAGTACAGTACATGAGATACGCTCCAGAAAGGTGCATTCAAAACTGGAGAAAATACAAGGACAGGAGACTTGTCTGATCAGGAATATTCCTGGACCAGGAAATCTGTGGGTTTGTTGCTTTTCTTTAGCAGATGCTAGAGGATGGTTATTTGTTTAGTCAAGGAAATGAAGGCTGTGAAAAAATACTATTGCTGACCTTGACATATTTCAGGGGGTTTGTTTATTCAGGAGTCAGCAAGCAGAACTGTGTGTCACCTGCTGCATACTATCTGTTACAGGAGTGGAGCAAGATGCAGAATGGCACACAAAAACACGATTACCAGGTAACTGTTACTAAGCGACTGAGCAAAGCTTACCTTAAGGTAAAGTTCCCTAACATAATGTCTTTTTCACTTCAGATTTTTGTTAATAGTTCCTTTATAGATTTATTGCAGTCAGTTAATTGCAAAGGTGCAAGAATACAAATCAGGACCAGAAACCAAAAAGAACAGCATTCACGACAGCATAACTGCACCATGACTCAGGCAATAGATGTTACAGATCAAGCGCTCTTAATCCGGCGTGACACTGAAGCACCAAGGGCACACAACAGAGCGCAGCGTGGCTCTGTCAACACGCCAGGGGCTCCCTCAGAGCACACTTTACGTACCTGCAAAGCTTCCACCTCCTGCAGCCAGTCTTTGGCCTTCTGTACCGCATCCTTCAGTGCAACACCATTTGGGAGATAGGCTGGAATCTCCTCTATTTCTTTCACTGCTGCTACAAGACTGCTCAGTGACTGGCGTGGCCTGTGTAAACAAAACATCTCAGAATGTAAAGCACTGCGACACAGTGAGGGTTCTTCCACTCACAGGGCTTATTAAAACCTAAGGGTTATACCAAAAAATGACATTATGTCCGGTACTAGAGACACATACTGTACAACCAGGGCATCCGTAATGCAGGTATGCTTTTAAAAAAATGTGTATTTGCTTGCCATAGACTGTAACTAGAAATATTCAAACATTCAGGCTTAAGGGAGATTTAACATTTATTGAACTTCTGAGTAATAGAATCTTGGATCCTCAAACGCACGCCGAGCCCTTAAGCAGCACCAGCTCAGAGATGTTATATTAGAAGGTTAAAAAAATACCTGAGGATGGCCGTTCTGTATTTCACTATTTGATTCTGACATTTTAGAAAGGTACAAACACAACTGAATCTCCATTTTGCAGGTTAAACCCAAGCTTATTCCAGTTTTATGCCCTATGTAGTTACCAGTTTAAAACTGTATAGTTATTAATGGGTAAGGAACATTCAAATGCTTTCACAATTATGAGGCTGGGGGGGAGGAATTTTAAAAAAAAAAAACACATTAATTCTGTGGGAAGAAGCCTTGCATACAAGTTTGTGCCACCTTTCTAAACTTGAAGCAGAGTGCGCTCTCCCCCATTTTACTTTGTAAATCAGAAGGTCAAAGCAATGAGCAAGAAGATTTTTCTCAGAACAGATGTATTTGGCTTACTTCCTTCTCTCCTGCACCAACTAACCTGGAAGAAATCTCCTCCATGTTAGAAACAGTCTATGCAGTAACATTTTACCGGTTGGTGGTATACATCTACGCTCTATCGGGACATGCATCTTCCAGTCTGACACTGGGGGAGGGAAGGAGATTGAAAGGAATGGAGAGGTGTTTTAAAACCCTCCCTCGTAGCAAAAGGAGAACTTGCACAGTGACAGTGGAGAACCACAAGCGCTGCAAGCCAACACCAACGTTTAAAATTGCTCTGTCACTCATGCCCCTTCTCTATCCCTTTCCCTTCTGGACAGCGCAAGTTTTGCTTTCATGTTATGAACTGGATGATCAAAAGAGAGCCCCTTCAGATGTAAAGCCAACTATTTCCATCTCGAACAGCTTACAGAACTACAAAACGTAACATTAAGATTTAGCTTCTACCTGGCCTTTATCAGATTTCTGGCTTTGTCATCCCAGTGTTCAGATACAGTAAGGAGCTCCTGCAGCTTCGCCATTGCTTTCTCAACTGCTGGGTAGGGAGCAAGTCCAACACCTGAGTCTATAAGACGCCTCATATCATCTAGAGTGAGAGAGTTTTGGTCCGAGGAAGCCAGCTGCACGTCCTCGAGCCAGCGTGCCTGTTCCAGACGTATCCGCAACTCAGCTAGTTGGGGTAGATCAACGTCGAAGTCAAAGCTGACATCCAACAGCTCCTGAAGTTCTGCAGCACTAGGCATTTCTTCAGAAAGGAGTTTTTGGCTTTGCTGTTGAAAAGCTTCCACACGATCAAGAAGATCCTGAAATATGCAAATACAACAATAAATCAAAAGAAAACCCACTGACAAATCTCTTCAAACATTTAAGTGCAAGCTTAAACATTTAAGTGCAAGCCTCCTGGCAAACACCACACATGCACACCATGAGCATGGCAAATCATCATGACACTTAAATAGTGTCTTCAACACACAGTGTATCAGCATCTCCTCATACATAATGTGTCCACAAGCTTGAGGATCATCAGACAAGGGAATTCCACTCCAAACTCCTTTGAACTAAAAGACAGGTGTCAAAAAGAGGTCTCAAAAATAGCAAGGATCCCAAGGGAAATTTTAAGTGTTTCATCAGTGCTGTTTTCTGGCTTTGTTCTGGCGTGGTTAAGGCAGCTGAAGAACATCAAGCTTAAGGTTAAGGCGGCTTTGAAGAACGCTGGGAAGGGCATGGAGCTTCTGGGGTTTGTTTCCGCTGTGTTATTAAGGTTTTTGAGCTGGACCATATAGTCCCAGTAAGCCACAGGCATTTTACCCTTCCATGCAGTGCAACTCCTCTCTTTCTCTCTCCGTATGTTCAACAGCTAGTTACCCTCAAAATGTACCTCAGTGGCTGTCTGCATTTCACCCAGGACAATGGACAGCCAGAGTAACCCCGCTGCAAAGGCTGGACTGATCCTGTACGTAGTCATCCTGCCCAACGCTCCTAGTACTGCCTGAAATGCTATTCCAGCAGCACATTCTCCCTTCACAGCTGACATCTTGGTATTTTGCCAACGAGGTTGTTTGCCAGGGTAGGCAACCTCACCCATAACGGAAGTAAAGCCTTTTTAGAGATACATTAAATTGTGAACCGATCGCCAGTAACCGTTGGTCATTTATATTAACAGCCTAATTTGCATGACTATATATAATTTAGGATTGTTGAGAAGGATATAAAAGAATGACCATATGTGTTTGATATTTCCCTGTTCAAGAATGCCAGATGGAGAACTATTTGCATGTCTGGCATTTCTCAACTTCTGCTTTTTAAATAGTAAGATAACTTCAGAGTTACAATGCTATAAACAAATCACTGTAAATAGGATTACATAAATTCTGATTCAAATATTCCAGCTCTGATAAAGCTTCAAAATCAAGAGTCATAAAGCTGAGCTGAACTGGCCTATTCTGATTCAAAGTCGCACAATACTGTCTGGTCACTTAGGAAATAGTTCAGGAGCTGGTCCCTGCATCTCCTGGTTCTGAGAGTCCCAAATATGCAAAGCCTTTAAGACAGGAACTGCAGCTGCCCAGAATCTGGGGGGTGGGTTTGTTTCCTTCTTGTTGTTTGTTTTTTAATCACCTCTCGGTATGATATGCAACATTTTGGCAAATTCTGAAACCAAATCTTGAATTACTTTCAACTTGTCTGAGGGTCGACCAATCTGGTGAGCAAATAATCAGCATTAGCTGACGGTCGTGGGAGACAAAGGGATCTGCCACGGGGAGGCAGATCGATTTGTCTCCCACGACCATCAGCAGGCTGCTGGAACAAGCATTTCGGTAGCCTAGGCTGGTAGCTTTGGCTGGGGTTATCAGCGCTGCTTCCTGGAGCGGGTTGATAGCATGAGGAAGTCTCTAACTACAAGACTATGAGAAAGCTGATTCTGGATGAACAAAGAAGGAAAGCGATGTGAATGGGAGAACTGTCCCTCAGAGCATTATGGAGTTTTGAACATATTCAGATAAACACAGCTTCATTCTTTAAGAGCAGACTAGTTAACTGACCCCAAACTTTTAACCTGTAGTTACCCAGGTCATCCTGCTGCTTCTTTCACATTACTTTGTACAACACGAGCATTTTGATTCCCCCGTGTGGTATAAAAATCTGCTAACCATGAACCCCGGCAGGTCAGACAGCTCCATTCTTAAGCAACTTGCGCCCAAGTTACCCAGGCCTGCCAGTTTGAACGTATTTATTCTTGGAGTAAACACTAAGACAGCGATGTGTTTGCACTGCACTGATCCTGTGACAAACGCTCACGTTCCTTCCCCTAGAGCTTTCCCAGTTACCTTCAGTAAGGGTGTCTGACTGAGGACGCAGGGCAGAGCATACAGCTGCCTCACGAACAACCGGAGCTCATTCACAGTCAGTTGATTTTGACACTTTCCTCCTCCAGAGCGGTACCTGCAATTACACACAATTCAGCTTTGTCTGATGCCACTAAGGAAATAAAATAAAACCCGAACCTCTCAAACATCTGCTTACAATTTTTTGTAACTCAAGCTTTACTCACAAATAATAGAATATTCAAAAGCATCCAAGCAGCCTGGGGCTTACATACATGGGAAAACTTCAGTTAGCTACAGCAGAATAAGCTATTGTTGAAAATACTCTTTCATATTAAATAGTATTCTGGAACATCTACTCAGCCTTGGAAGAGCACTGGTTATTATGGAATAAAATTAGGCTTTTTTCCAGAACACAAAGCAATTGTGGATAAACTATTCAGTAATGTTGCAACAGCTATTGTAGTAAGCTCTCCCCATGCCCATAGCAAAAGAGAACAAATCCCAATTTTGAATGGGTTTTATATTTACAGGTCGTGTAGGCACTTCTGAAAAATCCTCTTTACGCTGAAATCATCATTCTCATTTTTATCTAAAAGCTTTGCATCAAATGAGTGGCTTATAAGTGTTAACAAATTGGCTAATATTAAAAACATCTCTAAACTCAAGCCAATATTAACTAGGTCTGAGAATCTTGAATAGAAAAGGAAAGAAGTCTCATACAACGCTGGCTCCAATTTCATCCACAATATGTCATTTAAACAAAAGAGGAAAACAACATGCCAGCAGGATATGCCAGCATGACTGGAATGCGAACGCTACAAAATAAATTTTAATTTACCATTCTGTGTTAAAAATAGGTGTTTTTAAAGAATATGTAAGATCACATTAGGAGTTCCAAAATCCATAGCAAGCTGAACAAAATATTACTTCAAAGCCTCAGGTAAAACACAGGCTGCTTTACGTTCTACAAAGCTTTACTATTTTTTGTGGAAGTTCTGCAGTATCTTCCAGGAAGAGGCACAAGTTTTAAAAATAAATTAGTATTTATGTACATATACATATACACACACACACCTTAATTGCAACATTGACTGTCACAAGATGTTTTTGATAACCAGAAATTACACAAGCCTAAAAAAAAAACAACCCAGCATTTGCAGGAGAAAAGCTCACATCCATTCAGGGTTATTGATGGCAAAGATCTCCAAGCACAAGGTCTCTAAACTCTTGCAGACTGTAAGCAGCAGAAAAGGTATCCCGAGGCTTGGAGGAGGAAGGGGATGGATAGGGAAAACATCCCTTTGTACCTGTCCTGCTGTCATACTGTTCCCTTCCAGTATTCCCATCATCATCGGCTCAGGAGGTTAAGACACTTTTCCACAAGGCATGAAGTGTAATGAATATAATGCCATATGCACCACTGACAGATTTTCAGTCCCCATGCCACAAAGACAAGTGGACTGTATCTTGTTGGGTGTTACTTTGTCTGCAAATACCACTCCAATTTTTCCATTTGGGTAACATTAGAATGGAATTACTGCCCCACTGTCAAACAGAGAGGAAGAGGAGACTGAAAGCTCAGGATGTTTAACTTGTTACATGTAGTAAAGGTGAATCTCCCTGTAAAAGATGGCTCTCTTGAGAAGACAAAAAGATTACTTTCATTTTTAAGTCTTACAGAACATCAGCATCTATCACTGGCATCCATCTTCAGTGACGCCATCGTGTTGCAAACACGTACAGGAACATTTACCTGGTTTGCCTTTTGCCATTAAGCAGCTGCTGCGCAACTGAGGCACATTTGTCTGCATCCTGTGTAACCAGTCTGAGGTGTCGCAGTAGATCATTGTCTGGAAACTTTTTCATTTCTGATTCTTCTATCAAAGCCTTAAAACTGATGAGACCTTTTGGGAAAGATACTAAATTAACAAAAGTCTCCCTTTGTGATGGATTTTAAATGGTACAGCTGAATAACACAACGTATTATATACATTTCTATTTCAACTTCAGTTATATTTTGTGTCAAAGTGATCTACAATCTTCTCACACAGGGACAGCTTAGCATAATTTCTGGGACTATAACAGCTAAAATACAATTCCTTGTTTTAAAGTAAATATATGATTTCTTTTGAGCGTCACATAAGACAAAAGTTGTTAAGGTTCAGAAACTAAAAAATGAAAAATTAGCCATTTAAAATTACGCATTGCAGACAAAAAAAGATACTTACTTTTTTTATTGTTAATTTTTGCTTCCAGAGCTTCGTTAACATTGGAAGCCCATTCGTTGTACGACTCTGCACGCATCTTCAGCGCGTTCATCATTGGATAGAGTTCCTCCAGGGTATAGCGGTACCTGCAAGCAGCACAGAATTCAAGCTCTTCAGCAAAACCCAGGGGGAGCAGGGGGGTGGAAGGGAGAGGCATCAAGATGTACTGACCCATAAAACACAAACCATCTACTACGCACCCAGGGTTATGTAATTGAGACCTACAAGCACACCATGTTCCTCCTAAGACAACTGCAATGTTGCAATTGCTTCAAAAAGCAATTTCAGCATTACAATGGAAACAACTGTGAAATTGTCTTAGGACAAGCTACATTCATGTATAACAAAGACGAAACAAACAACAGGAAAGGAAAGATGACAACAGGAAGGAAAGCTAACAAAAGCAAAAAATACTACTCAGCAAAGACTGGATGTAAGGGATGATGACCTTGCTGCTACAAATAAAAAAGCAAACTAACTTATCCAGCAACATCTGCTATTACAGAGCAAGAAGAGCTGAAAGGAAGTCTTTGTACATGAGCAGAAAAAAAGGCACTTTGTTTTGGGGGCACTGTATTTGCAAAGGACTGAGAGAAACAGCATACCAGGACTAGCACCATTACAAAGCAGGCACTAGACTACTGCAATATCTACACATACCATAAATATCTCCAGAACACAGTATTGTTTGTCATCTAAAGCTTACCCCAATTTATATTTGTAGGTGGGACAGGAACAGAGATCCTCGACATGGTACAAGCATACCAATAATCCAGGTTTACAGGGACAATAAACAGCAGACATGAAACAGGTGGTTTTACACTTCAAGCACTGCCGCTCATCATCAGGGAACAGCTCAAAAGCCACTCTCTCCGAGTCAGTCACTCCCTGCAAAGAGTCGGTTACATCACTTCAAAGTCTAACGAAGAGGTGATTATTTCAAGCTAAAACATCAGAAGCTAAATTCATTAAAGGAATAACGAAGTTTAGAAATAAGATATTAAAACCAGACAGACAGAAATCTTGGTTAATGAAAAATCAGCTATTCTGACTAACTTACTGGAAGAAGAATCATTACTTTAAAAGAGACATTCTGAACAATATTAAAAGGCATATGATAACACAGGATGCACAACGAATGATTTTTTACCCAAGTGGTCTTTCTAAAATCAACAATGCTACTCAGGAAGGTACTACACAGAGCTCTATTGACAACACAGCACAAGTGCCAGCGTGTTTTCACACCACTCTTTCCATCATTCATTACAATATTATTTCCTACAACTCACCAGTTTATCAACCTTCTCACGCAACCTCTTCTCATCTTCAATCATAATAGCCATGTCTTTCTGAACCGTAGATGCTACCACAACATCAAGAACATCTGCTTTGGAAGCCATTTTACAGATCATCTCGTCATGAGAAAACACGCAGTAACGGTTTAGCAGACGGTAATGTTCCACACACTGGCGACCCAAGGGTAACTGCATGGAAAACCGTGAAATAAATGAAGACTTATTTTGAAAGTTACATTAAGACACTTTTTTTTTCTACTGAGCAAAAACTATCCAAATGAAAGGCCCAAGAGAAAACCTTCTAGCAACAATATTCGTAGTTCAGAATGTAAAACCGGAGAAATCAAGACTCTTGAGTTCTTGTCAAGCAGGCCGGTGTACAGCTCCGTTACAGCAGCACTGTGGATGCAGGCTGTTTCGCTGGGTTCATGGCAGGAACACACGGTCCAAAGAGACCACAGCTCGGGGGAACAAGGTCACTAAACCACGGCAATCTCAAGAAGACCCAAGCTCAAAACACACGGAAGCTGGGGAAGCGTCAAAGGGAAGCGTACAGACACGTGCCCCTTCTTACCGGGAGGGATGCCCTGAAGGCAGTTGCAGGGCACACTGGACCTTCTCCAACAATACGGCTGGTTTACGTAGGACATGAACTACGCTGCAGCAGGAGAGACTGCTGACTCCATGAACCATCAGAGTCCCTAACTAGCCCCAGGCAGTGTAAACAATTAATTCTGAGCTGAGCAGGTTACTCCTAGCTTTACTTTAAGGCTGTCACTGGCCAAGTGGATAGCGATGCTCAGGTTACAACGAGGTTATGTACGTGTGAGAGTCCAGTATGAAATTCATGGAACGACAAGAGGAAAAGCAAAACCAAACCAACTGATATCTGAACACAGTCACAATGCAAAAAGCTTCCCTCCAGTTTTAGTCATCTACTTCCAAGTGATGCTTTTTAAATCTAGCAATGTTTTTAGATGGGCTACTTTTACAAATAGCTAAGACTGTTCTTGGGGGGGTGGGGAAACAGAAGAGGAGTAATCTGAAATATCAGTAGCTTCAAAGGGTCTTTCTAAGATCAGGCAACACTGTGTTGGACAAATTTTCTGGGAAGGAGAAATGATTACTTGTAAATTTGGAGCAACTACCCTCCATTTGTTTTTACTTAAGAAAAAAGACAAAAACCTTCATAAATTATTATAACCTAACAAGTGTCATGTGTGCCTGCCTCTGTTGTTTCAATGGGCTGAGTGAAGGTTACTGGAAATAAAGTACTGGTCTGTAAACCTCTTGTTTGAACACAAAAATGTTCTGCTCCCTTCTCATTAAGTATTCTTCCCTAAAAACCTACAGGACCTCTGCTATCCAAGAGGATGTACTCACATCAGTTGCAATTATTATTTTCTCCCCAAGAAGACTATCGAAGTCTTTAATTGTTTTTTTTTTTAAATGGGTGTCTAAATGTGTCATCCAGTTTAATCACAGAAGGGAAAGTAGACAAGAAGTCCAAGTTGGCTTTGTTTTTCAGCTCTAGAAAGCACCTCCCAGAAAAATCCCAGTGCAATAAACAGAAAGATTCCATTCCAGCTCTTGATGATTTAAATGGAATTTGGGGACACAAAAAGAGTAGATTCTAGGAGCAGTGGTGCTTCTCATATTCTAGGCATGCACAGGACTGTACTTACCTCCTGCCGTAAAAGATACATCACCCAGCCCTAGTGTACAATTTCAAACTAAACTTTACAGACCAGAGAAAGCCCACAGTTCACTACAGGAAAGAAAGACCTTCAGCTTCCAGCAACAGGCTCCTTCTGATCTGTGGACTAGATTTGTGTGTCAGCAGTAAGAGCTGTACATTAGCTAGGCACAACTTTGGAACTGCAGACTTTAATGAAAAACAGGTTTTGGAACGTACCCAATCAACTGTGCAAAAGTTCACAGCTTCAGCAAAATTGAAACCCTGATTGAAGCCGCTGTGGTAAGCTCTCGGAAAGGTGATCACGAACTCTCCAGCGCACTGATTGGTTCGATACACCTAGGAGAAAAGGCAGACAAGCATTAGGTCAAGCCTAAACACAACTGAAGTCTGTGAAGCGAATACGGATTTCCAGTTCCTATTAACTTCTACGTCAACTTCAGATAGTTTTAAAACACAAGCCCAAAAATTACAACTGGCTTTTGGTAACTTGTCATACAAAACCCTAGAAAGCAAAAGGGTTTCATTCAGCCATACCCATGCTCCAAGCCATTTTAGGCCAGCTGTCCTTTTGCGCTTTGCTAGCCCTACAGGTAGCACACAGGCAAGGCTCTCTTCAATTAGCAGCTGAAGGGGAAGTGAAATTTGGAACCTAATCAAAAGTTTATGCTGTTGTAAATCTAATACTTTTGGTGCTATACAATCAACATGAAAGCAGGCAGGTCTTCCTGCATCTTTCCGTTTTAGAGTCTCTCAAACCATAGCAGGGACCTCAAATTTTGCTGCTTTTCCCAGATTTTCCTTCAAGTCCCAAGGTCAGCTAGTCAAAAGCTAATTAAGTTGTAAAGGGACATAATTCCCATGAATAATCTAGCATGGAGTATGATGGAGACTGATGAAAAATGTTTTTAAATACCTAAGAATTTAACCAGGAAAAATAAGAGGATGTGGATGACAAAGGAAGACCGGGTTTTGGCCCCTTGCCAAAACTCTGCCAAAAAAAATTGTGTCTGATTAAACAGACATATGAAGAGCTCCTGCCATTGTTTCACAGGTCGAGACTAAACTTTCCAGCTGAGATACAGAAACAGAAATACACTAAGGTGGATCTCCAGAGAAGAGTTTGCCAAGCAATTCCAAAAGCAATGACTCCACTGCCCATCTGTTCATATTGGCATGTTACACTAGTCGAGGAAGATACCACACACACGGAAACTACCACACCATCTCTGTAAGGAAAGTGGCTTAAATTATCAGCTTTGAAGTAGAATTCAGCGCAAATGAGAGGGTTGGGTTTGGGGGAGTAGCACAGGAGTCCAACAACATACAGGCACTCCGTGGGCCATCAAAGTATTCGGGTTCATTATGGTGACAAGTTGGTGCAAGAGATCTGGCTGAGATTCAAATAGCTCTGGAGCAAGCTTCTTCATTACATCCTCCAGCTGTTCAGCTGCATACCCTGGGGCTCCATACCACGTTTTAGGCTCCCCCCTGCAAGATTATTAAAAAAAGTTAAATATAAGCAATCTTGTAAGTTACATTTTCAGTCTTCTGCTTTAAAATACACCATTTCAAAAGAAGGGTTTATCACCAGGAAGGAATGCAAAAATTATGTACCTTCCTGAATCTTCACATTTTACACAGGTCCCTCCTCCAGAACTAAGTTTTTAACTGCCTACATTTCCGAGCACATACTTAAAAGACTGAAGAAGCTCTCAGTGAAGTTCTGCTGATTCCAGCACAACTTCAAAACAAGCTGTTTGTCTTTTACCATGAACACAAATGCCCTCTTGGATCTACCAACCACAGACAGTTCTCTGTCTTGCGCATAACGGCCGTAAGAGCAGCATACAGTAAGTAGAAACTAAAGTTCTAAATATGCAAAAGGTATCAAGAAAAAAATAATCCACATCCAGAGTAGGAACAAAGAACTTTTAGCAACAGCTCAACCCAATGCAAGCCAGTTGAGAAAACTAAGATTACACAGACGAGTTCCAGTAGATACTATTTCAGGTTTCCAAGGAAGCTGGCTCACTGCAGCAAAGATGAAAATGTCTTCCAATCCCTTATGAAGAATGATGTTAGAAAGGGTATTAGGAAAGAAGATAACAGACAAGTCACCTTATCACAAGACTCCTGAAGAGATGGCAGAGTAAAGCTGACCCAACAGTGTTCTTTTTTTCCATAAACCGTGAAGCAATTGGGAAGATTCCGGAAGAGAAGAGTGAAGTGTGAATCCAAAAGCTTATCAGCCCTCATACCTAGAAGTTTATTCCTGTATCAGAACAGCACCTCTGTCATGGCGAAGGGGACAGCTAGCAGGGACTGTGGAAGAGCAGTTACACTGGTATCACAAGGAATAGCAGAGTTGTCACTATGCAGTGTTGGACAGCTATGCAGCCTTGGACCTGGTCATCACTTTGGAACAATTCTGGAGATGCAGAATCTATCCTGTTTCCTGACCCAGTACTGGGTTAGTCGAGAATTCTGCTCCTTGATACGTGTCAGGGCCAAGGAATGGATGACAGCAGTTATGAACTATGCTAAACTTGGACCAGGATACTGGTACCAGGGCTCTCTGCAGACTTCAGGAAAACAGGTAACAGAGATAACAATCCTAATGGATGAGTCAAGTTGTCAGCCTTATGAAGGCAGCAAGCTGCAGAATGGATAAATTCTTGCACTGCTACCTGACAGCTCCACATTCCTGCCTTTACAAATCCTAGCATCAATGATGGTAATTCTTCCTCTGATCAAGACTGACATAATTGTTACTTGTTTAGTTACTTGCCAGCGTCTTTAGAAGCAAAGGTTTGGTTTTTTCTCCTTTCACCACTTCAAGAACTAACAGGATTTAGAGTCAAGCAGGAGAACTATTGCCTTCAATCCTATGAAAGGTCTGCTGCTGTTAGCCTGGTTCACTTGGAATTATCCACTTAAAACACCGTACCAGGATACAAGCTCCTTCAAGGCACACGGGACACTGAAGCCCAACATGCCATCCCTAGTATTTCACAAGAATGAGTCCTGCCTTCTGAAGTCTTTTCAGAGTTTCATTGTCTCTTCAGCAGCAGGTCATTAAGATTGACTCTGGCCAAGAACAGTATTAACCTCACCTACACCCTGCTCTCAAATAGGTAACCCCCCCCAGACTTGAGCCTTTAAGTCGAAGGGAAATACAGAGTATCTGCAAATAAAAAGGATGTCAAGACTTGCACGCTGGCAGAGAAATAAATTACAAGCAGGTAGGGCAACCCTCACCCGTGTCTGTGAACGTATGTGCATGGGTGTGCACAGACACACGTATGCACTTCTGCATCCTTCCAGCCTTGACTGCAAACACCAATGCAATCTGGGCTAATTATGGAGGAAATAATGTCATTCTAACAACAGCTGAGGGAAGCTCTCCTAGGAGAAAGGAAGTTTCTACTGCAAACAGAAAGACTCCTCTCCTTCCCACAGTTTTTAGCCTGACTGAAGGCCCAGACCAAAAAAAGCAACAAATGACAAGGAGGATCATTTCTACAATGTAATCCTGTTTACTTAGCCTCACTCAAACATTCATTCTATGAAATGCACTAACAAAGCAAGTGAATTAAGTCACTGACTACTTGGACTGGGCTACAGTGGCAGCTACTTCAAGCAGCAGCAATTGAATAACCAAAAAGACAACCTACTGAAAGCCGAGACACAATTTCACCATTCTGCTGGAATACTTATACAAACAGGAACGGTGAAGGAGCTTGACAGGTTTCAGGAAGAGCGACAAGAATAATTCAACTCTAGAAAAGCTGTTGTGAGGCGAGAAGTTTAAGAAGTTCAATCTATTTAGAATATCGAAGAGGTGGTAAAGATCTGTCCTGATTACAGCTGACAAGTGTTCACTTGATGAGAGGATTTATGATAGAATGGTCTATCTAAGAGACAAAAAAAAAATATGTGCAGGATCCTAAGATTGTTAGTTGAAGCTAGATGATTTTTAAAATAACTTGCATGGTTTTTAGTTTTGCATTGAGCATAATAAAACATTTGATGGAGTATCTGCTGCATCTCTCATGGATTTTTTTAAAACTGGGAATGGATGTCTCTTTCCAAAATATGACCTCTTGTCCAAAAGCAAATCAATGCAGGAACCACACTGTCAGATTTAACCCTGCTGCTACAGGACTGCAAGGGTTATCCTGGCCTAAACTCTATGAATCTGGTTTTAGTCCTCTAATTAAAAAGGGGAAGGGGGAATGAGAGGGAGACTGCTTCTCAGGCTGTTTATTCCTCAAACTCACCAATGCAGATAGTTAATCGAATAGCTCCAGTGGTCTTCAATATGCCAACAAAATGAAGAAAAGCACATTCCTACATATAGCCAGGGTAATTTCATTCCACATATGTCTGCAGTGATGTGAGCAAGAACAGATTGCTCCATCACAGGCATGTTGTTTAAATTCCAGCCGCTATCAAGGTATTCCTGAAAAATGAACACAACAGCCACAGGTTTATACAACATGAAGCAAAAAAACCAAAGAAAGAAAAACTATCAAAAGAGAAGCAGAAAAATAAGTGTCTTTCCCAACTGAAAAATTTATTAAATGGGTCAATGAATCAAAGAACAAAACCTCCATTGTCTTTGCTCCTTTCACGCACCTGATTCTGACCTGCTTTGTTAAAATGTATTATTATTTTTTAAGTTCTGAAGTTAATAAATAACTTCTAGGATAAACCTGTTACTTTTAATATCTCATCACGGCAAATTTTATTTATTCAAAACTCTGATGTAATTCTTCTCTTCAAATACTGTGCCAGCTACACAAAACAAACACTTTGTGACCCAGTTCCATTATTGTCCTTTGAACCAAAGAAACTTATTTGATGAAAAACTGCAACACAAGAATACACGGTAAACTAATAAAGACCTACCTCCTCTTCTGGTCTAACTTTAAACTTCCCACCCCTAACTGGGAAACCACTGCCAAATTCCTTTGAAGCAATATCAGCTCCATATTCTACTGTCACATCCTCTTCAATGGTACTAACGAGTCTCCAGAATTCCTTTTCAACCAGCTCGGTGGGGACCATCTAGGCATAAGAAGGAAAACAAGGAGTATATACTGGGAAATCACTATATAAAAAGCATGTACATGAAAATTCTCTCAGAGAGGACCCTCCATTAGCTTGAAGCATTTCCCCATTTCAAAACCATTTCAACAAAAGAAAAGAAAATGTAGCAGAAATGTGGTTCCACCCAGGACATGCTGCTGCTCTGCTCTCTCAGGAATGGGTGATGGAGAGTATTCCCTTCCTTACAAGAACTTCCTCAGAAGTGGAAAAAAACCCCAAACCAGAACAAGAAGTCAGTGGAACAAGAAACCATGACACCAGCAAGAACAAGGATCCACCGATGTAAATGAGAACCCCTGATTTGCGATTTTGTCCCATTAAAAACTGCAATTCCCCTCTCCCCCTCAAAAGTTATGTATTTTAACTAAGCACAAAAACCTTAGATTGCATCATGGCATCAGAGTAAATACAGGAACATACATGTACTGGCATGTTAAAATAGTCCGACTTGAATGCATCTGCCATTTCTCCAAATGTACGAAGTGTATAGTCTCTTGCTGCTTGCTCAAAACCAAATGCTTCTTGAGGCTTATTACACTCCTGCAATTAAAAATATAATTATTTCTGTAATACAAGACAATCTGAGCTCAGATTTTACACAAATGGGCTACTATTACAGCATCTGATGGGCAAGAAGGCAGGACACCTGACCAAAACAAGATTACTTCCCCAAGTTGCACAGTCAGAAGAAGAAAGTACTGCTTAATTCACTATTCAGTATACACTTATAAATCCGCATAAACATTAGTGAAGTAACATGCTCAAAAAAAGAAGATACATAGACCCCCACAATGAAGCACCCAGTGAGATTCCCAATTTTCAATACAGAGGAAAGGTGCTGATTAAAGCCCAACATATTATTTAAAGGCATAGCCATTTTTGGCTCCAAAGTATCAAGTAATAGCTTTCCAATCTGAGGCATGCCCAGTCTTCATTTTAGCTTTACCCTCTACCACCTCGCTTGCACTACCTCAATAACAAACTGTATTTCCAACCCCTAGGATAAAGTGTAAAAAACACCCACAAAACAAAAAAAGTAACCTTCAGCCTAACTTTTAGGCTTTGTTGGATTACCTGAGCCAAACACTGGGGACACCTCCAGTCTCCTTTGGGAACATCATGAAGGGGTGGAATTAAACAAAAAGTATGGTAACTGTCATCACAGCCATCACACAGCAGGAGACGGTCCTCATCGTTACCGCTGCCACATAACAGGCATACGTACAAGTCCACCTGCAACAAAAAATTGCCGGAGAGGGAACGTGAGCACTTACGGTAACTCATGGTAGAAGAGCAGTTTGGTAACTTGGTCATCTGTGACATTTGCCAAAGATTATTTTTACCTCATCTCTGAAGTGGAAATGAGACAAGCAAACACAAAACATTTACATAAAATTTTAAATAACCCCCTTCTGTAATTTAAGGGAGGACCGCAAGAATTGCAAGCTCTTCCATGTATTCCCCCCCCCCCCCCCCCCCCCCCGGAAAAAGACAGAAGACTTGATTCAGTGGCCAGGAGAGTTTAACCCAGCAGCGCTGTGGATTCCGCAGGGGCAACCCAGCCCAGCCCATGGCTCACAAAGCCTTGTTCTGGTTGCTCTCACATGCAGCATGTATGCCCAGATGTTCCTCTTCCCCGCCCCGAGCCCAACTGTCTGGAGCCTCAGAAGAAAGAAGGGGGTTCCTCTCGACGTGAGCGTTCCTCTTTTCCCCCAGAGACACTGGCCGAGACCTTCATTTTGATCTGGAAGGACAGCAGCCTCCCAGCGGAGCTTTGTGCCTTGGGCAGGGGGCAGCTGTTACAGCTGTGGGCTCTGCCGAGCCCCAAGGAAAAGGCAGAGGCACCCCAAACATGAGCAGGGCTGTCTGCTGCCTGTCCCGCGCCTTCGCTAGCGACGGGCTGGAAGGCTCTTCTCAAATGCAGAACAGAACCACAAGGGCAAGCGGACCCTGTCGTCTTATGTCGTTAAAAAACGCGGCAGCATCTCCTGCTTCTCCCCACAAGCTTGTTTTTGTTGGGGGGGGTGGGGTGGTCGAGGCTTCTTGTATTCGCACATTTCATTCTCAGGTATCTAGCCACAGACGTGGATTAAACAAAGAACACTTCTGGTTTTGGGAAGGACCCAAGAGGTGGCAGGGACAGAAAGAATCTCCGTATTATCTTCTCAAGAGTGGGACAAACTACCATTGCTTTCAGTTTGGCATTTTTTTGCAGGGAGAGTGGTGGTGTCTGGAGAGTTTGAGTAGGAAAAGGGTTTTTTTAAGAAACATTTGAACAACAAAGCTTCCAAGATAGTGCTGAAATTGTGGGTGTCGGGTCTGCCCGAGAGCCAGGTGCCAAAGCTCACTTGAGGTTAAAGGGAATGGGGAGAGATCAGCTCACAGAACCACCACTTTATTTGGACTCTTCTTTCAAAATTTTGAGACTCTACCTTGGAGACAGAAAACAAGTTACTTCAGTTATAGATAATGAAACTTAACTATCCTGTCATTTTCAGCATGAAGCATTCTGAGTATGTCTATCCCAGCCGGCACAGACACTGCTTTGTTTCAAGCACGGGGTTACATGAAGAATACAAGAGTCCTTACTATGACATAAATGACATGAGATTTCAGTGCACACCTAAAGGAAACCCAGAAACACCTGCCATCAGTACAAAGCAGCAGGAAGGCAGAAAATACTCACAGCATTAGTGGGTTTTTTAGATCGGACTTTGGATTTGTCTTTCTCTGGCTCCCCAGCATGTTCCCTCTTCTCAGGAGGTTTCACTGCGCTATGCATTTCTTTTTCTGGTGCAACAGAAAAAAAATCCATGAGGGTATTACAAAATGTTTTAATGCTTAGCATTACTTGCTATTGTTTATTGATTTGTTATTTCTTGTTAGGCAGCATAACGTGGAGTTATTTGTTGAATTCTTTGTTGTCTCATACACACACTTAGATTTGAACACCTGCAATGCCTACAAGAAGCCAGTATTATCAGAAAACCCAAGCACACAATCACGAGCTAGCAATGACTATTACAGCTCACATTTTTTGAGTGGGTGTTTTAAATCCCATTTAAATTAATTTAATTATGAGTATCTTCATAAGCTAAGTTTTTGTTTCCATGTGGTGTTAAAAAAATGTGGTTGAATTACTCCATCCATTTTACAGCAGCATGTCACATGGAGACATGAAACAACACTCCAGCTTCCTACGACAATCTTCACACTTTAGTTTCTTCTAGTGATAGCTTTCATGAAAACGTATCATCAAAAGACGAGCATGCAGCAGCACAGGCCAGACAAAGCAGTTCCTCTACAGTCTTACACTCCTACTATCTAACGTCCCTAATCAAGCCTTCATTCCTGACATTATAAAGACCCAGAAAACCATTCCTCATTCCCAACATTATAAAGACCCAGAAAACCCATACAACAGAATGTGGAGAACCCCAGGGTGCTGGTGCTGAAAACAAGGGAGCAATGAAGTTCTTAGCTGAAGTTACAAGTGAGCTAGAGACCTTTGCACCTGGACACGAGACAGTCCCAAGCATTTCTCAGAGTCCAAGAGCTAAAAAAGATACTAAAGAGAAGAATGTCTACATCTATCAGAAATTTAAGCATTAAAAAACTGTCTAGAGCTTTTTCCTTCTACTCTTCAGGAGGAAAAAGTAAGAGGTTAATGCCTAGAGATACTCCTAAAAAGAAAAAAAAAAACTATAAAATTTTTAAAAAGACCACAATCTACACAAATACTTGGAAAGACAAAATATTTTGAATGAACAAAAGAAACTAACTTAGTTAATTTCAATTATTGATTAGTTGTAAATGGTTGCTATATTTGCTTTGCCAAATTATTTGTCAACAAGCTTATTCTTCTGTTTGACGACATTAAACATTTCTTCTCAGTCTGAAATTATTATTTCTTAAGGTCAGATAACAACAGACTCAGGACTTTTGATAGACACAATTTAGAAGTCATATTATGGGAACCTTATTGTTCAGTTCTCAACATACTATCTTTTGCCTTCATTTCCCGATTTCAAATTCTTTCCTAAAAATATCTGAAGTTCAGTACATTATTAAAAGTGTTTCCTCTATTTAAAGCTAGTGGATTGATGCTAGCTATTTAAAATACGGATTAGAAACGTGGCTCAAATCTCATTTACGATTGCTCCATAAGAGACAGTGAAGTTTCAAAAAGTAGAATTTTTTTCAACTGAAAATATCTTCAAGAAAACTTACAAAACATCTTACGTTTTCTTAAGAAACCACTTACAAAACAAACAAAAAGATTTCAAAGCCAAAAAAGAACTTTTACAATAAATTCCAATTTTAAAATGAAGTTAACAGAAGTAATGTATTTTTTGTTAAACACTTTGAATTGTTCCTACTGCTGAATTTAACTCAGGTCTTAAAATGAATTTAAACAAAGTAACAGAAATCGCATTCACATTTTGTTTCGCTCCCCACTTGCCACTCACCGTTTTCACACTTTGGAGGTGCACATCCCATTCTACGTCTCAGATTGTGAGTTCTGGCTTCTGGAGGGTCAGATTCAGTTTTAATATTGGTTGCCTGAAAGAAAGGAAACAAAAAAGGAAAAAAAAAAAAAAATCAGTAATGCCCCTAGATGGAACACCTTTATTTCACACCTGTATTGGGGAAAGCGTTCAGTGCCACCTGAAGTCACAGCTGATCGCCCAAGCAGGGGCAGAGGGTTCTAGCATGTGCAGCTGGTGCTGCAGGAAAGGCTGCGCACCCGGGGATCCATCCTGCACCCGGGGATCCATCCTGCACCCCGCAGCTGCTGGGAGTCTCAGGAAGGGAGAAAGTCCAGCACTCTGATGCCCGTTCCCACCTAATTAATACTCTGCAACTCCCTACAGTTGAGTAACTCTGGTGGCCGACCCTGCAAGGTTTTAAAGTACACATTTCAATACTCACAAGAGCTGTGAAAAAAACTGCAGGGGAAAAAAAAAAAAGACAATTTCATCTTCCAAATTAAAAAAAAAAATAATAATTCTGCATACAATTCTTAATCCACTCTGGTAAGTGCTGAGAGGACTGCAAAGGTTCAGAGCACCAGCTGATGTGAGACACAAACACTTTGCAGAGGTACAACGGAGGTCTTAAACCTTGTAACCTGACTTGTTCAAGGAAAAAGCCAGGCAGATGGAAGCCAGATAACAACTCTGACAACTTCATTTACTTACAAATGAATATATCTAAAAAGGCAACCTGACTTTCTGAAATGCTTGTATTCCATTATTATTATTTTTTTTAAAAAAAAAAGGGTTCAGAGAGAAATAACATAGAGAACAACCTGTTTGAAATGAAATCCTACAAACAGCCTGTGCCAGTAACGATACCATGGGTTTAGTTATATTTTAGTGGAACTTGATAAGAAACAAAGGAGCAAGGAACTTGTGGGTTTTCATAGATTTTCTTTTTCTCTTGAGAAGCAGAACATGCTCTGATCTTCTAAGCAGGGAACTCAAGTGTGTTGTGGAACTTTCAACACAGAATAAAGTTTTTCCATTTAATTTTTTTATTTCTTCCCTGAAGTTTTGAGACTGTGGGAGAATATTCCCAAATGTCTCAGCATAGAGATGGGTTTCTCCAATACTGCTGTTTTTGAAGCGTAATTAAGGCAATGGGGTCATGCGGCCACCCTTGCTACTCACACAAGCCAGTCCACTACCAGCCACCCCCTGAACCCCAAATAACGGGACTTGCTGCCCCAGCTGTGCAAGCGTGACTGCCAGCTGAACCCATCAGCGGGTATCTGAAGGGGCAGGGTTTGTCATTGCTCTGTCTGGGGAGTTTTTGGTAGGCTTTTTTGTTTGGTTGGTTTGGATTTTTATAGAGGTGGTTTTAACATTATTTTCCTTTCGCTTTTTGTGTTCTTTATGCCTTTATGAGATCAGGCAGAGGTCCCATGGCTTAAGATATGCCAAAAAAATATTGCTGTTCATTGTATTTAGTAATACTGAATCAGGATGAGTTTGCACCAATCCTCAAGCAATGCAATAATAGATGTCCCACCTTCTGCACCTTTAACTTCTATGAATTGCATCCGTATTCTGTGCTTAGGGCTATATTTAGCTTCACAAGAACATTTTTTATTTTTTTTTTGCCTGAGCCTTTTATCATACCAATGTATCTCACTGTCACTTCCACAATATTATTCTGGTCTTTTACACTTACCTTTTCTACACCAAGCATGTGAACACTCTGCATTTCAAAACCAGCCTATCACTGTTATTGCTTTTTTCCTTTGTAATTACAAACATCATCTCTTCAGTGTTTATTCACCAAGTAGGAAAAGGCAAGGCAAAACTGTATGTGTCTTACAATTGCAAACTAACACTTATGCCACAGGCTGTATTTTTTGCTAGTAAGAATGATTTACAGTACTTGCCTGTAGTTCATATATTTTAAAGGTTTACACTAGATGGTTAACCTTTGAAAAGCAGGAAATGCTAAACATGAGAATGAACCTAGGTTCTACAATTTAAGACATTTACAAACCCTTATATATCTCGTTAGAGCAAAAAGTTGAGACACATTAACCAAACATTACTAATTTGCAATCAGGTCTGGGCAAAAACCAATTGCTTGTAGCTTCGATCTAGAATAAAATGGATTTAATCAGACTATCTGACTTTGCACTGAAATGGAACAGAAACACATTAACAAATCTTAATTTTTGGAAATTATTACCTTAAAACACTACAGCTCCTTGCTAACAGAGTGGGTACATGCTGCCTAACTCAGCCTTAGCTTTGCATGTTTCAATTCTATTCTTAATCAAGTATATTCTTTCCACAAAAACTAGGTGCATGACATCAGTGCTCAGGGAAAAGAGCTGAGAGGGTAGCCTTGCATTTTGGCTAAGTATGGGCAGTTAGTTTCCACAGAAATGACAGAAATGTGCACTCTTTGTTAGTCAGTGTCATCTGTCACCCCTCTCAGAGGAACAGCTAAAATTTTAGCGTGTGTTTGCCTTGCTGTTAATCTTTAAAGGATATATGAGAACTAGCATCTTTCAACCACAGGCAGATACTTCAAATGGAAAGTTTCAGAACAAACTACTGCGCTCTTCTCAGAATTGTAAGTCTGCTTGTAACCAGGTATTTGACTGGAAAACAATTAAGGTTTTTTAAAGCTATCTTAAGAATTAGCAGACTTTGTAGGCAGAATTTGTAACAGTGAAGCTGTACTACTTGGTTGTAACAAACACCAAGACTAAAATAATGGAGTTAATAGAGACGCTGAAACAAACTTAAATAGAAATCTGGATTATAAACAAAGAGTCAATCATGACCTTCCTAACTCATGATGTCACCACCAATAGGACAGTCTCCCGGGAACAAGCCTCTCTTACTCTTCATCTGCTCAAACAAAAGAAACAGTAATCTCTGAAGGCAGGAACATCAGCCTGGAAAGGCTGAAGTCACAGTATTACAGTTTTCCAGCAATGAAGGAGACACATCAATGATCGCCTAAAATACGCCTTCACAGGAGAACTCCATGCAGATATAATCAATACATTTGTCTGTTTATCCAAATAGATAATATTTCTTAAGCACATGCAAGATTAAGCTTGTTTGACCGTACAAAACCATACCGACTTAACGTTATGCAATTTTTTCCTTCTATTGCATGGTCAAAGTATCGCAAATTGATAGAACTCAGAGGAAAAAATGAAATGTAATAGCGCTAATGTAAGAAAAACCTTCTTTGCTGTAACATCTGGCTTCAACTCATGAAAGATTTACAGAAACCTCCCAACACGTTTAGAGAATAACTACTGTTCGCTGCCTGTTCTTTGAGGAAATGACAGAGATCAAAGCTGCAAAAGATAAGCTTCACTTCTAGAATTTGTCACCTGTATTTGTGTCTGAGCTCCCTATTATTTATAATCATGCTAAAAACATTATTATAGTGTACACACTCATAACTAATGTATAAGTGGAACAGCTTCAGTAGAAGAGCCTCTCAGCACTCCAAACCTCAGTAACACACTTCAGAGAAGTATCACACAATCCTTACCATACTATTCATTATCTGTGAATTTATGAACATTTAGGTATGTGTAAATTACAAAGAAAGAGATAAAACAGCTGTTTACTATGCATATACATTTAGCAATCCGATCGAAATAACATTTGTCCTGTAACTTAACTTAAAAGTCGTGCCACGCGGCTGGGCAAACTATCACCGCACTATGGTTTCAAGCTCGGCCACGGCAGAGCACTTGCCCTCATAAAGACAGATCCTCTCACCTCTGCTCTCAGGCGTTTTGCTCGACGAGCGGGTGGACAAGTCTCAGATGGCTGAACAGACTGTCTCTGTGGAATATCATGGGGCTTATATTCCTTGTCCTTTGTGTCACTGGTGAGATCTGGTTTCTGCAGGCACTAAACAGACAATTTGATTACTTGATTTCTGCCTCCACTTCTAATACAAAGTTTGTGTAGAACAATTTCCTGGGTAACGTGAAAGAATGCAGGCAGGGCTTTAGTTATTACTGCAATGAGTTAATAAAAACAGTATTTATGACAATTGTAGCATTACCTGTTTGAACAGGTCGCAAAATCACTTCTTCCTGCCCTTTTACTGAATGCAGTAACCATAAGAAAGGATTTTAAATAAAGCAGAAGTCATCCTTTAAATATTATGAGCAACAAACATTTCTCTATGGGAATACCAATACCAATTCTTCTAGTAGGTGGTGCTTTTGGAGACTATCAACAGCATACTGGAAACTGCTGCAGTGCCCTCAGGTTGCATTACTGTAATTCCACATACAGAAAACCATAAAAGTAAATTACAGCCTATCACGCATCCCTTTCTAACTGAAATACAATTTTGTCTGAAAAATGTTGCAGAAGCTACAAGCTATATTCTCTTTCTGTTTCGGAAAGGACAACTCTGCTGCATGAATTAAAGGCAGAAGGGAAGAAGGAGGTGCAAGAACAGATTTAGTTCTTTCAAGTTGCTGAATGAACCCATTTAATTGCTGAAAACTCTGCATACATTTGGAAAGAAAACTAATAATTAATGACAATTCCAAGTTTGTCAAGCCACACAACATTCAGTAACAGCAGACAAAACATAACAGTTTTTAATGAGTAAACAACAAATCCTAAAGAACTAAAAAGTCTTATGTTGTCAGGAAGTATTTCACATGAGTCACTGGATCCACATTTCCATCGTTCTGTTAATCTGTTGCCATCACAAGCATTTTCTCAGCAAGAGAGAAACAGGACAGGAACTGCAAGAGAACCACTACAGCGGCGTAAGGACTGATGCTCTGTAGCCAGCACAGAAATCACTTTCAGAAACAAATGATAGTCAGAAGGGGGGATGGAAAAGGAGAAGCAGCGGTATTTCATAAGACAAGCCTATACTGAAAGAAATGGGTATTGAACAAAAAAGAAGCACCAGTCAAGGGTAGCAGGATATCATTAACCATCCCCCCCAGACAGTCCACAACACTGCTCAAAAACACCTCTGGAATTTCTCTTTTTTAGAGCCGCCTTCAATCTTAAGAGTTTATAAGCTCTAGACTTATACTTTGAAAGCAAATGTCCGACTTAATTTCAACATTAAATACACAAAACCACCCAACTTTGCAGCTCATGCTCATGAGCAGCAAGTCCTGGCTGATGCTCACAGTCGGGCACGCTCCTGTGCTGCACACTTGGAGGACAGAGCACTGCAGCTGCCTCTTCAGAAGAGCATTTCCCCTTATCAGTTTCACACTGAAAGGAGATTATGTGAATTCACATCAGTGGGAGAAAGTAAAAAATTTCTCAGGACAGAAAACAGACAAGCAGAAAAGACAAGCGAGTACGAAAAATATAAAAATGAGAAAACAGAAAAGCAAATGGGATGAATGCTACACAGAATGTTGCCAAATTGGATTACTTGGATAGAATTTGGTTCCTTGACTTGTGTCCTCATGTGAAACCCAAATCTTTCACTAAAAAAAAAAGTTTCTACTCCTTATAACAGAGGACATATGATCCTTGAAAGCAAATACCTAGAAGGCAAACAGCTTTTCCTAAACAAAAGAGTACTGAAACCTTGAAAGATGAAACCCTGAAAGAGAAAAACAAAAAGCATAACTGGCCTCGCTGCAGTGTACTGTCCAAACAACAACAAGCAGCACTGTCACTGTTCACTGAAAAAGCCCAGAAGACATTTCCTAAACAATGAGATCTCAACAACTATTTAAGCAGAAACGTTTCCTGGTGTCCCAGCACCCAAAGGCTAAGCAGCAGTATGAAATGACTGTTTTATTAACACTGTCAGCTGTACCTAGGAAAAGGAACTCCTCGGAACCTGCTTTACTCCTAGACTGACCTTATCAACTGCAAGCACGCGCCTGTAACCAAGGTCACTAGCTGCCATTTCTTCAGTCCTCCTCTCCCCCAGCCAGCAGAGCCTTTTTGTTAAGGTTAAGATTCTATCAATAATTTACCATAAGCTCATCCTACATATTGTGATCCAGCCTGTGATCATGATCTCATTATATCCTGAGAAGATGGTTGCACATACAATCCCTGAACTCCAAACGGTGGCAGAGAGTAAATTAAAAGCCCATCAAGGTGAAACCATGAACGAGCAGATCCTTCAGCAGGCAATCAAAGGACACAGCAGGAACGTTCACAAGGCCTCCAGGATGTCAAAAGATGGAAAAAAAAGAAAAATAGGGACAGAATTAATCTCCTCCAGGTTTAGATGTTTATGAAGCAGTAATTTACACATAAGCTAATCACCCAGGCTCCCTGTACTTGCAGAATACAACTGGCCTACCCCTGCTACATAGCCACTTGAGGATAAGAGCAACCAAAATCCAGAGGTGCTTACTCTTCTCCAGTAACAATAAAGGGTCCTAGAGGACTCTCTCACACAGAAACATCTTTATTAGAGGCATACACATATAAATCTTTGGACATGAACCTCACTCGGGACATTAAAGCCTTAGTTTGGAAGAGACC
Source organism: Falco naumanni (assembly GCF_017639655.2). Lineage (NCBI taxonomy): Eukaryota > Metazoa > Chordata > Aves > Falconiformes > Falconidae > Falco > Falco naumanni. Next base: position 2,069,055 of record NC_054070.1, read on the forward strand.
AGACCCAGAATCACTAAACCAGTCATATTCATTGAAAACCAGACCGCCACGAGACCACCTCTAGCCCCCCAGACTGCAGCTGCATGTTAAATCATGCAAACATCTGGCCAATGCATCACAGAAGGTGCACTGACAAAAGATTTTGGACACATCAGTTCACATAGGGGGACATTTATCCCTCTGGGCATATAGCATGATGCTGCAGCACCACACCGGTGGTTACAAGGGCTGAGAATATAAGCGAGGCACTGACAGAAACAACCAGTACAGCAACAAGTTTACTGCAACCACTCCGGAGACAAACATCCAAGACCTGTCTAGTCCAGTGTTTCAAGATAAGAATAAAAAAAATACACCCCTGTGGAGAGCTGCTTTGAGTATTGGAAACTGGTTGATTTAAGGCATTTTTGCCGTTTAACTGAACAAGAGCTTTAATAAAAACATGCAATCTGTTAACCTCTGAACAGCTCCTAGTTTCACTATTTTAGTATGTATATAGAAATATCTCCAGCTGGGACATTGGTCAAAATAACTCCTGAAGCCAGTTTAACATATATTTAAGCCACACAAACAATTAATGCTATACACAGATCTGGATGAAATTTAAGTTATGGCATTGTCATCAGTGGAAACAACATTGTTCCATATTTTCAGCTTTTGCAAAAAAAAAGTCAATTAATATTGACTGTTGCAATGAATACTGCAAGTACTACCAATTAAAAAAAAATGTTAAAAAAACCCCTGTGAATGCACGCACTAATTTTTGTGGATGATCATCCCGACTGCATGAGGAGTTTCTCTCAAAAGGCTTGCTGAAGTCTTACAAGAAGGAACTACACATCTCAAACTGACAGCTGTCAAACCGAATAGCTACGTCTTCTCCAAAACCAAAAGTCACAGATGCTTAGATTCATAGTAAAGCACTGAACAGACATACAATAAAATGGACACCTACACAAGCAGCATCTGGGAAAGCACCACTCGCTGAGAACACATGGAAGCAAGCCAAAAAAGAATCTCATCCAAGATCCTTCCTCAGAAAACGTACTGCAAAACAAACTCAGTTGGAAGACAACATTGTCAGCAAGGAAAAAAAAAAAAAATAAAAATACAAATCTTAAAGAGCAAAAACTGAACGAAACCCAAGAAATTTCTGTGGATTCTGTCAGTCCACTGAAAATATGTATCTCTGCCACATATGGGAGGGGAGTATCTTAACAGCTTTTGGGGGGAAGGAGTTAAAAAAAAGAAAAGTTACGCAGACATACGTAGCTTTTCCCAGAACTGCACCCACTAAACCCATCAATTTGGAACAAATGTCAGGTGCCTATTGCAAGAAAGAGCTTGGAAAGTTACACTTAAAAAGCCTGACCTTGTTTGAGAAGGCTTTTCTCTTCTAAAAGGGTCCACTACTGAGAAAACCATGAATGTAACCACTAACTGCGTGACAGACACTCACATGGGGAACCTCCATTTCCAAGGAAGTGTGGTACCACATTAACTTTTTTACAACTTTTAGTTCTATCTTTCCCTGTGCAACTGCACCTCAAAAAATGAAAGCAAAGCTAACTGTCTCAAAACACACCAGCTTAAAAAAAAAATAAAAATCCACATGTACAGACCTAAAAACATATGAGGTTTTTCATGAAATGCCTCCAGAAAATGGTGTTGCTTAACGTGAATGTGTTTGAGGCAAGGCAAAATATTCTGATACAGCAGCTTCCCTAGCACAAAGATTTTTATATGCAACACTATTTTGTTCTTATCCTCCTTTAGCAAAACACTCAAACCTACACAAGTTAAATTGGTTTTTTCTGAAGGGTCTGCAGAATCTAGCTCTTCTTCACTGAGAAGTGATCATTGCTAGCTAAATAAAAATCCTTCAATTCCAACCTTTCTTGACTTAATGTCAAATCCCGCCCTCATTTTGGTAGCTTTATGTAAAAAGCTAGTGTTGATTTCTGTAGACAGAGACATGCTTGTAACAGGATTAGGGCTTTTACTGCTTAAAAAAGGTCAACACGCCTCTCTTTGGAAGACCATCGTGGAAAGAGTGCTTCAGATAAATAAAAATGCATGTTGGCAACTGCAACCTATTTTGGTTTTCCAAATAAATCACTACTGCTCTAAAAGAGCAGCCCTATTCTTCATTAGAGATTATGCTGCTTTCACTCTCCACAAACCCTGAATTTTGTTTTAATGGCCAAATCTAAGCAAGAAGGATGAAGATTTAAGCTTGAAAAAAAGTCACAAGCCACCCTGTTAACTACACTGCAACACCCATGAAGCACTTGGGACACCCTTAGTGAAAGCAAGATGAGTTACAGCCACAGAATTGGCAAAGTTTGATATAGTTCCTCAGTCACTCAATGTGTGCAGACCATATGTGCACATGACCCAGAACACTTGCTTTATCAGAGATGGACCTATAAGGATCTGTGAATATAGTCTTATTTTGCATTTGACAAAACAGGATTAAAAAAATTTATATAGAAGTCTGAAAGTCTGTTATGAGGCTTCTTCTGTAAACGACAGAGAAAATGCAAAAAGATAGTATTCAAAGCAGTCAGCAAGAGGTTATCTTGAAGAGTACTTCTAAAAACTTTACTTTTGATTAAAAGTTTGCCTGTGGTTTTCTGAATCGCTTGCATCAACACCACAGACTGCATCTTGTCGCCTGCACGCCATCCATAAAGCATAAAATGCAGTCTTTGGAAATGTTCCATTACTAAAATATATACATATATATATATATAAACAGACTGGCTACTAAATTAATTGGACTTCAGTTAGCTTCAATATAGCTTACCAACAGGCTCGCTCCAGACTGGAATAAGTTGTAAGGATAGAGAATGCGCTCGTAATGTGCGCGGATGTGCGAGCCCACAGCTTTGCCAGGAGCAAATCCCATCCTAGTGGCTATTTTGGTCCATTTTCTCTCCTTGCAAACTACATCAAATCCTCCTTCTTCTGCAACTAGCTAAAAAGCAAAAATAAAATGGTCATATGTTTAATACTAAAATTATCAGCCTTTAAGGAAAGCACTGTTGGTTTAAAACACAAGACAACACCACAACTGCCATTTTAAAAACCTCAAAACATGAAAGCTTTTTAAAAGCTGTAACTGGAACATATAAACATATAACCTGTTCAGGAATTGTAAACTTGCTGAATTACTTTACAAACAAGTCAGCACCTGTATTAGCTGACCAAACAGTAATTCAGCTTACTTTTGAGAATTTGCCTGGCTGCAATTTGTCACACCTCTACTTTGTATTCCAACACAACTTTCCAGCACAGTACAATCAGTTCTTCTCACTGGAACAAAGTACTATGAAACAGGCTGAAAATCAACCAAATACAAACTACTCTAAACACAAAGAAAACAGAAAGCACATATCCTAGGGATCAGTAAATCCCATCCCCTATTTCAGAATACATAAACTTCTCCAGAAGCTTAACAAGCTTCATCTTAAAAGCTGCTGGATTTTTTTCTCCTGTATTTCTGAAGGAATGTTTTTCTCACTGCTGTCTTTGTTCAGAAGCTTTCATCAGTTAGGATGAAGGTTTTTTTGACCAGTTTGCATCCAAGTTCAACTTCAAAGAAGAGCTGGAAATGTAATTTGATCTCCCAGCTCACCTGAAGGCTCCCATAATGTTGTATTTCTTATTATTTTGTCACATTAGCTATGTTAGGTTAAACAAAGTAATAACTTTTTCAGCTTGGATATACCCCAAAATCTCCCTTGAACAACTATGATAGCATCCCAGAAACTGAGACAACACAACATCTTTTTGGGACTAGTTTCTCCCTTGTAACAGTCTTACTCTATTAAGCTGAAATAAATCCAAGATCTTCCTCTCCACATGTGGAATTTTCAGCGTACATCCTTGAAGCTCCCAAAACTTTGCAATCTGGTCCAGAAAATTCAGCTTCACACGAGTTTGGGCCTGAAAAAAAACCAAAAACCATGAACCACATACTAAATGCAGATTAAGCTTTTGTATATCCCAGTGTTTATAATGCCGCAGCCTCAGTTGCCTGTCTGGATTTTCCCTTGCAAGTGTAATTTTGCATGTTTCCCTCTCATCATATGCAGAAAAAAAAATTTCCATACAGATACTACCAGTCTTTCTTCAAGTCACTTTTTGTTAACTTTTACTGCATTTAGAAAACTGCTTTCTGAGAACAGACAAGTAATGAGTTATTACTGCTACAAACTACCTAAACTAGCTGGACTGCTAGGGTTGATTACATTTATCACATTAATAAATGCAACAGTTTATTACAATTTAGTTCACTGTAATAAAGCAAAAATAGTCCAATATTTATGGCTTATTAAAAAGGGTTTTTCTGTTATCCTTTTTCACTCCCAACTGCATTTGTCTCGTTTTTATGGATACAAACCAGTCATGGCAGGAGAAGCCAACTAGTCCGTTGGCACAGCAATGCAAACAGTGAGATAATTGGACTGCTGCTACGTTAAAGAGCAGTAGCTTAGACTTAAATTTTGACACATTTTATTTTCATCACATTTTCTATTCCTAAGGCAAAAAACGGCCACGTCTATACAGTCGAGCTTGCTTTTAAACTCCAGAGAGCTCTCAACTGTCTCTGCTCATTACAGGGCAGTTGGACTAGATGACCTTGAAAGGTCCCTTCCAACCCAAACTATGATTCTGTGAACCAGCCTGGGTCCACACAAGTCTTTCTCGCAGCATCCAAGGCCAGCGTTCAAGTCCTTACCCTGGCACTTCCCAGAATCACACCAAGACTTCAGAAAGCAAGCCCCACGAGAAAAACCAGGCAGGCAAAGAGTCACTGTCATTCCAATTCGTATCGGTAGTGACCTAACCAGGACTCCTCACCAGTCCCTTCCACCAGTCTGAATTCATGAAAGCAGTAAAAGAAAGCGCTTGTGAACAGTAAATTTCCACCAACTGAATCCAGATTTCATAATTCTTCCTTCCAAATGGCTTGTTGTTTTTAAAGCACTCTGCAATTCATTTCTTCCATTTTTAAAAGATGCTGTTTAAGTTCAAAATGCAGACACAAATCCATGGCACTTGAGAGTTTGAGTTTAATCACTTATAAGCACCTCTGTGTGGAAAAGGCCTGAATTATTTTCCTTTAATAAGCATTTACTTTTTATGCTTGGTATGTTTTTAACTGAAACAGACCAATTTCTGTGCTAATTAAAAACTGATGTTCAGAGCTCCTGGGTGCTGTCAGCTCAAGTCAAAAACAGAGCTCACTGTCAATCCACTGGAAAACACCGCCTCTCAAAAAAACATTTAAGCATTTTGGAGCAGAAGCAACATTCAGTTTTACAGTTTACCTCTAGTTCATTGAGCCTCTGGATCCTCGGTGTGAAGTGAAGCTTATCAACGTCACATGCAAATGGAGGTTGCCAGTCCTGAAAAAACAGAAAAGCTTCATCAAAAGACCAGGAAAACGAAGAAAGCCTCTCCATACGACAGTCAAAAGCCAGGTAAGCCCGAAGCACGGGAGGGGTCTCTGTGGCTTCCAAGCCCCCTCAGCCCGAAGCAGCACAGCACGTGGCAGGAGCCCAGGGCTGTGGCTGCATCCCAGTTATTCTGCGGCTGCATCCCAACCCGCCGGCCATCGCATCCCGCCGCAGCTCAAGTGCACCTGCTTCTGCTTCCTGGCTACTTCATGTCGAACAAGCCTAGGAAGTGGGAAAAGGAGATACTCCAACAGAGCTCCGCTGCCGACGCCTTAAAATATTCTACTGTAAACCAGACAGATGATGAAACCAACCACAAAATAAAGTACAGTTTGGGACTAAGGACCTCTCCTCAACGATAAGCCCATCCAGGCAGTCCATCTTCTCCCTGCCCATGCCGGGTAGATAAAGGTGCCACAGGGGCCATTTGCCCCGGTCTCACGACAGCTGAGGCTGTGCCTGCCAGACAGTGAGGGGACACTGCTGGGGACACTCCACACCGAGCCTGGCCAACCCGCCCAGCGCTTTGAACAGGAGAACCAGCTCCGGTGCCGCTCTGAGACGGGACGTCACTTACACTAACGCAGTCAGTACTGCTACCACGCAAAACGGAACAGAGCCAGGTTCCTCAAACCACGATCCAAACTGTTAATGCCTGCCTCGGCTGGGAAGACCAACATTTGATAGTGGAGACTTCAAATGCTCACAAAGGACAAGTGCAGCAGTTAGCGTTCATAAATGTAGTCTCAAAAACAAACAGCAATTACGCTAAACCAAAAAGGAAACTAGGAAAAAAGCTTCTTTTCTTAATTCCTTGCCTGCAAACATTCAGGAACAGCTGGAATATGACCAATTAAAAAAGATTATTATTAATTTAACAGAATACCCACAACTGGTAATGTTATTTATAAACACAACTATAAAGCAATTTTATCTTTTAGATCTCTGACATCTATCACATGCAGTTGGTTTGGCAATACACAGCTTCACTAAACCAAATTAGATTTGATTTAAACTTGACAGTAATTTATTATATATAAACCTATCTTATTATCACTAATTACAGAATGAAGATAACGTGTGTGAGAGCTACTGATAGTAGAGTAAGGCAAGAGTTTTCTACCAGGAAAAAGAAAAATGTTTCCCCAGCACCAGCAGACTAAGGCAACCAAAATTAAGAACAGCATCATAAGCAGAATATTTGTTGGTTTAGCTGACATACTTAATATGAAAACTAGTGTCAAAAACAACCATAAAGGATTTGTAAAGCAATTATCTTACATACAAACACACACCCAGCTCAATTCTATATTAAAACAATCTCATCCTGTCACTAGCACAAGCCCGCAGCAGAGCCAAGGAGAGAAGGAACACAAAAGCCACCAAGCGCGTGGGACATCTGAAGAGCAAAGAGGGACACCAACGCATTTTATCAAACACGCCGACTAACCCAAACCTCTACATTAGTAACAAGAGATAAGTTTTCTGATCCTACAAGGCGTTTTCAGCACATCAATGCTTGGCAAGACCAGGTTAGAATTAAGATTTGAACTGGAAATTAGAGGCAGTAGTGGGGATCAGGATGCCCAGTCCTCAAACCAGTAGGATGTGCTTCTTGATCACTTTTGTTCTTTTAACCTCTAGACTAAGACTGGTGTCCAACGGCATGGTGTTCCTCAACAACTAGGTAAAATTAACCCTACTTTTACTGATGCTGTACTGTTTGCCAGACCACCAAATGCAATGGAAATAGCAAGTATGACGAAGAAAACGTTTGACACTTTTCTAATACCCTGCTAACTGATAAATCATTTCTGGCCCCCGAACTGTGAGATGGGAAACACAACTGGGAACATTTAGAGCAAGATTTCAAGTATTGCATTTTGTAAACAATTCAAACACCACAAATCTGACTTTCAAGCTGAACCAGTTGGTTACACCATTAGTCACAGCTCTAGAGTTTGCTCTGTGTGCAGAGAGACAGACAGAAGACAGGAAACCAAACCAGGAGAGGACACACACCGGTCACGACACACAGCACCCCTGGGACATGCTGGGGACTAAATCGGATTGCCAAAGGGAGAACTGTAAGAACCCAAGTGCTTTGCTTAGGTTGAGAGTAAACGGGGAAAAAATAAAAAGTACTGACATGTACTGATGTAGTGAGTGACTGCTTAGCCAAGTAATAAGCCAAGGCTGTCTCCAAGTGAGCCGTGCATTACTCTAAAACAGGAACCTGTAGTAAGGATCTGCACAGAACAAGAAACAGGAATGAAGAGAACAGGAACAACATGCAGCTCACCCAGGCAATGACACTACCCCTGACACCACCACCAAGGCTGACACGGTGCTGCAGGGCTGTCACTTGCACAGAAAGCACTGGCAGACGCTCGGGAAAGCCAAGGGAGGGGGGCACAAGAGGCTCCTCTGTTGGGCCACATCCCCCCGGCACAACCTGCTGTGCTGCAGAGGAGCCCAGAGGAAAGCCTTCGTGCCACCAGGCACAACAGGAGGAACAGGAATTCTGACCTGATCCTACAGGTTTCCAGCTCACGCTCATTCCCAGAGAGATAAAGCCTCAAGGGTCCGCAGGACAGACACAGACTGAGGATGCGCTGCCAGACAGCAGCCTGCCTTCAGGTGGGGCACAGCGAGCTTCTCCTCTCCACTTATGAAAGCAAATGAAGCTACTGCTGTGTGCGACCTTACAGAAATACCTCACTCCCAACACAGCATGCCAGAACTCCAGAAGAAGCTGATCAGGTCCATACGTCTCCTGTTTATTGCTGACTGGCCTATATTTTGGGAAGTTCCTTCCTTTTTGCCCAAAGACGCTTGCTCTGGCAAAGCACTAGTTACCTAGTTTATCAGGAAAGGTAAGATGACTCCACCAGAACACAAGCTCCCACAACAGTTATTTTCTACACTGTGCACTTTTTAAGTTTAACCATATTGAATGAACAATATACGCAGCAGAACAGCGTGACAGTACGTCGGCTGTTTGACAAAGAGCAGCTTTGGAAACTCGATTTATTCAATACAGGACTTTCAGTAGACTGCTTTTCACTCTATCAGGCAGATGGGTCCCTCAACTAGAAACAAAAATTTTAACAGCCTTACAAGCGTTTAACTTTTAGCAAGGAGAAAGTCATCGCCAGACCTTCAGCTGAGATATGGTAAATTGGCTTAATGAGAGGTAACACTGGATGTACTCTGGCTTTTGATATTTTTAAGCAGATAGAGCTGAGGGACACACACGCTATATATTATATAACAGGTCAGTTTAGATGATTATAAAATACTTTTGACTTTAGAAACACATTACTGCACATTCCATTTATCACAAACTGTTTCATATGATATTAGTCACGGTTACAGATACATAGCCATTCACCCTTTGGAAAAATTACAGCAGGTGTAGTAAACAGGCCATCAATGATTCATTTTCAAGTCACAGGAAGTTCATTTTGGAGTATCCAAACTACTCAAAGTTGATACAACCAACAAGAATAATCTTTTCTCATTTTGTATTGCAGTGTATGGCAAGTTCCTCAATTCCTAAAACAAGATGCTTTCAACCCTTCATTAATAAGCATATTATTTACTCAACAAAAAGTCTGCATACCTTTTGAAGCACAACTTACTAAGATAAATGTGATGTTTATTACAAGGAATATAAAGAGACATAAGCGTTTTGAGAGAAATGCAGCGGCAGCAGCACCACAAGAAGGAGCTGTTCCGCAGCAGGGTCAATTTGCAAAGATGCTGATGGATCCGTACGGAGGGGCTTTGCTGGGGAAGAGAAGAGCACACACAAACCAACCCCACAGGCCCACTGAGGTTTGTGTCTGGGAAGCCTGTGACACTAGCCATTTCCACCCAGCATGCACCTGCAAGGTCCTCAAAAAGAACTGGTTTGGATTTCACCCCCTTTAAAAAAAAAGAAGAAAAAAAAGACTTTTAAAAAGATCAATTTAAGTTACTTCCAACAACCATGCTGAACACTACACTTAAGATTAAGGGTACACAAAAAGCAAGAAATCCTCAATTTCCTAAAAAATCGGGAGTTTTCACACTGCCCAGACTCTTCATCTGAAATTACTTTGTTGCTTTGTTGTCCATACACAATTGTTAGAAGCCCACAACAGACATGCAAAAATTGGTTGCCTGCATTAGCATGCATTTGTTAAGCAGACCTAGCAGAATAAACCTGAATACAAATACATGCAAAAAATGAGACCGACATAAAAATTTCAAACTTTTCTACAAACTTTATAGACAAACCTAGCTGTGCAAAGGTGTACGCCAAGAATCACATTAATGTTTCAAGTAGTAATGCAAACTACAAATGGTCAGGAGAGCTATTTCTTAACTATTTCCATATCCTTCCTCCAGATTTGTTGTTACAGGGAAGGTAAGCTTCCTATAATTTCAGCTGGTAAACCTTGCACCTCATCCAAATTCACTCTCTAATTAAAATTTAACCACCCCCTTGAATTCGGTGAACAAGAAATTACTGTCACTGGTAAGCTGTTCTACAAGTTAGTTAGGTTCAACTTTTCCCTTATCCTCATCTCATTTTTAACCAAATATCTTGTTTGCTTACTGTCCAAGCAGAATGCTTCCTGGAAGCGATGTCTCAAGACATTTTTCAATAAACAAATACCTTTTTGCTTCTCTTTCCAGAACAAGCTTTCCAGTCCCGCAAATGAAGATCTTCCTTACGCTTTTTCCCCATTTCTTCCATGTCTTTTGCAAACTGCAAGCAGCATTTTAATTGTACACTCTCCAATGTCAGACACACACACACAAAAAAGACATCACTTCCATTATTTTGCTAAACAGCATCTCATAGTAAGATCCAGAAGAATATCTTAGCAATTCTTGCCACAGAAACACATATTCATTCAGTTAACTATAGCAATTCACTGCTTTCCAGGATGCCCACCCTGCGAGCGCGACTTACATTCTTTGTTCCCACATCTATGATCTTGCCTTCTCAAATGTGTTACATGATTGCTGCCTCCGAGAGGGAGGGAGCAGACTTGGTGACTCAGGAGGTCTCTTTTAGTCTCACAGTTTTATGATGACATTAAAAACTTACTCAAAAGAAACTCAGATGGCAGAATCTAGGCAAAACTGGTGAGCACCACCACTTATTGCCGCAGCAGTGTCAGTGGGTCATCCACAAAGCTTCCTTTTGAACAGGAACTAATCCCTCTCTGACCCTGTTAAAAGGCTAACATTAGTTGGTAACTCAAATCATCAGTTAACCTCGTTTGCGGCGACGTGGTCCTTGATCAGTCATTTTGAGCGCAGGTGATTTTTCCAACAGAAACACTCAATTCCTCCCTGCTAAGAGCAGACCCTGGGTGCAGGAACACACCTTACACGCAATAACACAAGCTTGGTGGAGCATTTCTCATTTGAGACAAAACTGGGCTCTTAAGTATTGCAGACTAGCAAGGGAGCAAACACAACCACAGATCCTTCCCACCTGAGACCCACAGCCAAAGACAAGCTTACAGTGGGAATCATCTCTCCAGATCCCAGTGTTTCTGTGCCAGCTCCAATCTTCGAGAGGAACTAAGAGCTCAGGAAAGCTGGAGAGGATTCTCAAGCGTCAGGGCCAGCTGCTCCTTGGGACCCAAAGGCAGAGGACAGAAGCTATACATAGGGTTTGAACATCAAAGCAAAAGAGGTAGCAGGGTTTGCATACATGAGGTACCAGTCTTCTCTCCACGGAGGCGACTGCGTGCAAGGAACAGACAGAGAGGCTCTGGCAGCACCAGGCAAGAACAAGCAATGGACCAGCAGCACTGCACGAACAGCTGGAGATGCACGGGGCGCTGGGGTCAGTGCACCAGCAGCGAATCCAACATCTCCAATTCACTTCAGAGGCGCTGACCTAGACCTTGAAGCAGAGCATCCATCAGTACTGGGCCAGACTCGGCTGTCAGCGTCCAAAGGCACCAGGCCCCAAGAGCCACTGCCATCTTCATTCAAGACAGCAAGCTGTAAGAAGACCTGTGGTCTGAGCTTGCAGTATGTTCCTGGAGGGTGTCCGACTGGCAAGCAGCACAGACAGCCTGGACAGCCTTCTAGAGCTCTCCCGTCACAGCCCTTTGGAAACACTCTGTGCCCTCTCTGGAGCTGTAACCAGCAGCTTTCAAACCTGGATGTTAATCCCAACAACTCGGTAGAAGGAAATACCTGGATTTAACAGCCATCCCAGAACAGAAGCAGATGAGCTATGGACAACGCTGCTGGCTTCACCTGCCAGCAGCCGCAGAGCCTCAGCTGACCAGGGCTCTGCCTCTGCCCAGGCGGCTCCCACCACTGCAACCAGCCACCACTGGCTGCCCCAGCTATCGCCAACGCTCCCTGCTCAGGCTGGGATTTCAAGCTCAGATTTGACTCAAGACACACGTAAGGGTGGCAGGCTGTATGATTCCACAAGCCTTCCTTGGCTTTTAAACACACACAGCCTGGTCGCCCAAACACGCACAGCACACAGCACCCCCTCCCAGCAGCTCCCAGAGATAACCCAGTAATCTGGGAATGAAAGAAAGCACCTCCTAACGGATACACAGGCATGAACTGGCAGCTTTCGTTTCAAGGCTGGGGGAGTTGTGTTTAATCCAAAACTCTCCTTGCAGCTTTTAGCCAATTGACACTGTTGATTCTCAAGTTAAACAAACAAACACCACAAAAACTCCACAAACCTGCTGCTGCTATTGCCCCATATAGAGTGTTCCGGACTAAATTGTTTCATCTTCAATTTTCAATGAGCTTAACAGAGTGAGTGTTGAAAGCCCCTCACTGGAAGAGACTGAGTCAAGCAGAGGATATTCGCATCATCCTCTAAGCAAACTCCAACGGTTCAGTATTTCTGAAGTGCAGGGATCATACCAATGGTGACTGCAGCAGCACTGCACATGGTAGTTCCCATTAGTAAAATACTCCTTTTTTACATTTTCTCAATAATTAAAGATCGGAGACTAGTAAATAACCTACACTGAATTTACCTAATTTCACAGTATGACCCCTGTATTGAACACAGCAAATTCTTTATCTGCAGTAAAAAAAAAAAAAGCTTTGGCAACTGATCTAGTTTTCTTCACAAGAACTTGACAGTATGTGAACAAGGAACCTCAGCACTAAAACATCTCTTCCCCAAAAAACACGCCCATTCTTGATCCCAAAATGCCAAATCCACCACCATCCTCCATTTTTTCCTAACAAATGATCACTTTCAGTTAAAATGCAGGCCCTGTTGTCTAGTTCAAGTGAGCCTGGCTTATGCTGAACAGGAACCAGTGGCTCAAGCGCTTCTCATCAAGGCTGACAAACGACGCAGTACCTACGATTTTCTCCCTGTGAACCTCACTTATGTATCGTAATTGAGTTATCTCTGTTTTCTTGTTGATAAAAATCAACTGACTGAGCCTGTGCATGTTATCAAATCAGAGGGATCATCACCGCCAGCTTCCTGTTCAGGACAAAGTGTAACAACTCTCTGCATTAAATCCTGGTTTAGCCGTTTTACAACTCCAGGACCGGGAGAGATCGCCAGAACCCTCAACAACATTGCTCCAGCAGTGAGTTGGGTTTAGTCCATAGCTTAATGAAGGGGTTTTGGTTTGCTTTGTGTTTTCTTTTTCTCCATAAAAATGAAAATAAATCAAGCAAATGGCAGAACAAGCAGCCTGAACAGACACTGTTTAAATGAACACTGCTCCTCAAAATACGCCCCTGGAGCAGCAGCCCTGTGCCTTTAGGTTTCACCACTCCAGCTCTGTTAAGGTTAAATTTTTCAAAATTCATTCTTTCATGTGCAGAACTTCCTTGACACTTCTTTGTACCCTCTCTAGTTGTCAGATCTTTTTTAAGTCCTCACATGAGTGCAGTGTTCAGAGTATTTTCCACTCTCATGCTACCACAGAGGCAAAATCATCCTATTTTTCACTGAGAAACTCAAGAGCTGCATTCACCTGCTTAGCCAGAGCCTCCATGACACTTGTTTCTCCACAAGGATCCACAGGTACTTTTCTACAGTCCCCTCTCCTCCAAGACTAGCATATGCTCCCTTGCTCCTAAATGTAAAACCTCACAATGAGACTTACTTAAGCAATTACTGTTTTGTAACATCCATTGTTTATTAGGCAATCAGGATCCCTATGTAACAACGAGCTACCCGCCATAAACCAGCAACCTATATGGGAATAATTTCCATATCATTGAAAATCTGCAAGAACAAATTAAGATACCCTTGGCTTGAGGTTCTGAAAGAACATTAGACATGGATCCTTCATTACAAATTCTCATAAACACCTGAAATAATTTGTGATTCCTTCAGTACAACAATTTTGCACAATAACAATTATTGTAATTGGAATACTGAAACGCAATTAATTTCTAGATGTCAGATCACAACACAACTGAGCTAACCAAATACATGGTCTCACAGAAAACAACAAAACCAACTGGACAATGCCAGTTTCCATGCAATTGTATTTCAGACTACCACCATTCCAGATCCTATTCAGGCCTGTATCAGCCATTCTTCTACCCTGCAGTGAGATGTGGTCAACAACTCTTGCACCCACAGAGAGTTTAAAATCCATAAGGAAGTTAATTCCTCCTGTCCTCTTCAAAGTTTCCCAGTATTCCAGGGTTTATTGAAAAATGTGAGTCAATTATTTACAGAACTCCAATGTCAATTTCTCCAAGATTTCAACTGTATTAATATGGACTTTCTGATCTTAAAACTGTTGGTTTTATCAGGGCAGACCTAAGGCCACTTAGCAGCCTTAACTATTCCATATTATTTAAAACAATGAAATTTAGCTGTAATCTTCTCTATTTTCATGTTTGGCCATGGGAAAGTTATGTTGTTCCTAGTATATTTACAACATTGTATATCTTGAAACACATTAATAGGGTAAGTAAGGCCTAAGTAGTTGTTACTAGCTATTTCTTCACGGCAGCAAAGCAACTACACAACAAAGTGGAAGGAAGAGTCCATTTTCAAGAAAAACTTGGGGCAGGAACAGTATCATGCTCTACATTTTACTTTCTATTCTTGAAGCTAGACTTCAAATTTGTTAAGACTGTTGGTTTTCATCAGCTACTATTAACTCCCTACTGCAAATAACAAATGATACCGTTTGTCCTGGTTTCTCCGTTCTCCAGCAACACTTCATTCCTCTAAATGCCCTCAGTAATTTCCAGAGCAATCATAAAAATCTTCCAGAAGGCCACAACTTGACATGACAATTTTTAGAATAAACCACTGTTCCAGATTACTGTTTAAAGAAAGAAATCCTAATGAAGGATGTTTTCAGTTCACAGAAGAAATATAACTACAAAACAGCATGCAATGGCCTGCAAACAAGTTGTACACCATCCGCTTTTCCGCACCTAGCTGCCCACCTTCAGTTCAGCAGCAAAGGGTCAAAGCATCTCTGATTTACCTAGCAGGTTAACTACCAGAAGCAACCACCACTGGCAAAACCCCGCAGCTCGTCTGAACACTTTGCTGCCAATGGGACTGATGACTTGTGCTCAAGACTGTTGACAGAAAGCGTTCGCTTTGCTGTTCCATACAAAACAGTGCCAGTGAGTATCGTTATTGTTGCATCCTCTACAAGACAGATGCTGCAGTATCCCAGATTCTCTCAAATAAAAGCAAAACTAAGTCATCAGTGACAACTGGAACAAACTGAACCGGAATGAAGAGGAAGAAAGCTTCTTTTGAGTGCTCAGCTGGAAACTGCCATAGAGAAATGACACCTCCCGTTATATCCCTGGACATCCCTTCATCCCACAAAGATGCAACAATTGCCCAGAACCCACTAGCTTCCACCCAGATGTCCACAGTACGTCAGATGCCTCAATACTCCCCTGGCAAAGCAGTTGACTGTGCTCGAAACCTGCCACGCAAGAAGCCACTACAGGTGTGGTTTGCTCCAAGCTGACCTGGTGCCCACCGAACACCAGGAGAAAGGTACCAGAGACCAAGGTGAACCCGGTCCCTCAGAGAACAGGGCGCTCTCCTTTTCATGGTCTGGGGCTGATACATCAAGGCTAGCTTAGGGATAAGGACTTCTTCATGAGCAAACTGTGAAGCTACAGTTGGGCACCAGTCTCACAAAACACTATTCCATATTGCAGCTCAAATACAAAAGCACAAATTCATCTGCTGATAATTACCCAGCAGAGTTTAAGCTCAAATAACGCAAGGCCAGCAATCAAATTTTTAATTCCTTATTCAACTCAGACCCTGACAGTTCATGGTGCTGCCTTACCTGCTTACTGGCACGTAACCCGACTAAGAACGCAGGCAAAAGATTCACGGGGATGCATTAAGATTTCAAACCTCAGCCGCAACCAAACAGTGCATTCGGTCGGAAGCGACATGGGTTCGTGAGAAGCGCGGTAGAGTTTATAGCTCATGGTATTTATAAGCCACTTGATTACACAGAAAAGAACGGTAGCTGAATATTCATTGTGTCTCCTATATTCAGGAGGAAGGCCAGGAACTACGTCAACTTCAAGGCTTTTTCTGATGGATTTGGAAGAGCTCCCTCTATGCTGCAGGCCGGCGAACAAACAACTGCACTTGCACAAGTCATCCAAGGAACTGCCATGGGTAGGCAAGGGCCATGGCAGCTCAGCCTCAGGACAGCCAGGCTCCACACAACTACTAGGTGTTCAGCCCTCAGCAGCTCCAACTATTCTCATCCTACTTCTAAATACGTTCAGTGAAATGCACAATCATAAATACAGGCAGATATTAGCTCCTCAGTAAGCGAGGATGAGAGTATGCTGAAAATGCAGCTGTAATAAGTAATTCATTAAGAGAGCTATTCATTTGAGTCTCTAATAGATAATATAGCTTACAAAAAGCCTTCATTACAGGGTTTTGGCTTTTTGCACAAGCAGCCAAGAAACACTGATGAGATTTTTTTATTTTTTTTTAAAACAAAGTCCAAAAGAAAAAGCCTTCATAAAACTTCTGTTCTGCTCACAGTTGCTGAAATACTGTTGACAATATACAACTCAAAAAGATCATTCTACTAAGAAATATTACATAAGTTCAATGCTGACCGCATAATGAAAACCATCTTAACACACACCCCCCTTAACTATGTCAGCATTTGGCTACACTGCGTGAAAAGGGGCACTGGCATATTCTACCTAGATAAAAATTCAAGAGCGTTCTTGTGTGCATTTATACCGCTGCAAACTGGGACTCTTCTCCCAGAGAACAGAAACACCTTCCTCTCCGATGAGATTCACATTATTCAGTCTGCTACAAACATTTCTATCTCAAGATTAACGCAGCGAGTTAACTTCTATTTTAATTGGGAAGGAAAAGCACGGTTACCAACAGGAGTCCCAGCAACGATCAAAACATGAAACTGAGGAGCATGTGTTTCTGAACATTATTTCTTTGAACTTCAAGTCTCGCTCTCAAAACTTAAAGTCTGCTGAAATGTTTTCTCAGCTTCAGCTCCCACCGGCTGAGATGTGGGGCTCCCAGTTACATGCTCATCATTGCCGTCAAAACTCCCTCCAGCCAGCTGCACCACCCCAGCCCTGCACCACCCTCCGCCCCGGAGAAAGAGCGATTCGCCCGAAATAAAGCCGATTCAGAGGCGCTCGTTAACCAGACTTCGGCCGTAGGCAGCCCCTCTCCCCACCACCGGCGCGGCCGTTCATCCCTTTCAACGAACCAACAATCGCGCCCAGACGAACTACGGCCCTGGGCACCCCCGCGGCATTTCTCACTGGATCGGGCCCAGCAGCCGAAGGGCGCGGGGATTCGCACCCCGATTTTGAGCTTGCTACACCACCAGCTGAGAAGAGGAGGAGGAGGATGAAGGCTCATTACTCTTCCCACCGTGTATCGCGTTCTAAAATGGTGGCCATGTCTGCCTGGGATTCGGCTGGCGAAGGCACCGGCCGGAGCGCGGCGGCGGGCTGTGCCGGTGCCCGCCGGGGGGGAGCGGCGCCCCGTGCGGGGCGGGCCGGGGGAGCCGGGCCGGGGGCCGGGGCCGGGCGCTCCGCCGCCACAATACCAACATGGAGGGCAACACCCAGGCGCTGCCTCCTGCGGGGCTCGCGCGGGGCCGTTCGGCCCGCGGCCGCCCCCGGTGCCGGGCTCCGGCCGGCCGCAGCTGCGGGGAGGCAGGGCAGGGCGGGCGGGCGGCGGTGAGGGGAACGCGGCCCTTGCCCCGCTCGCCCCGGCCGCTGCT
The DNA here is from genome assembly GCF_017639655.2 of Falco naumanni. NCBI lineage: Eukaryota > Metazoa > Chordata > Aves > Falconiformes > Falconidae > Falco > Falco naumanni. The sequence continues at coordinate 2,086,786 of NC_054070.1, forward strand.
GCCCGGCAACTCTGAGGCGACTTGGCCGGGGGGGGGGGGGGGGGGGGCGGGGAGCCGCGCAGCCCCCCTCCCCGAAACTTCAGAGCGGCGGCCGGAGCAGCCCCGCTGCCCTGCCCAGCCAGCGGGGGTTCCCCCGCGCGGCCGAGGGGACCAGGGGGGTCGGGGCGGGGGGCTCCGGGCCGAGCCGCCACACAAAGGCCGCTCCCGGCGTCGCCATGCGGGCACTTACCGGCGGCGGCCGCACCTTGCAGATGCCGGTCTGCTCGGCGATGGGCCGGATCTTGTGGATGAAGGCGAAGGGGTCGGCGAACTCCTCCCAGCTAGGCTCGAAGACGGGGCACTCGGGAGGGGGCAGGAACTCGGCCATGGCCCGGGCCCGGGCCGCTCGCCGCCGCCGCTCCGAACAATCCTCCAACAGCCGCTGGGCCGCCGAGCGCCGTTGGAACGGGACGTGCGCCTCCGCCGGGGGGGTAGGGGGGCAAGGAGCTGGAGCGCGAGAGAAAAAGAGTCCGCCCCGGCCTGGGCGGGGGGAGGGGGCGGTGGCCGCCCCGCCCCGTCACGCGCCTTTGTGAGGGGGCGCTTGGGTCGGACCCCGGGGGGACCGGTGTTACCGGGGCAGCGCGCTCCCGCCCGCCCGGGGGCGAGCGCCGGCCACGGACTTCGCCGAGAGCCGGGGCCCGGGCCGGCCGGCCGCGGCGGGGCCACACCAGCCCCGGCGCTGCCCTGACGCCCTGCCCGGGCCCGGCGGGCGCTGCTGGCCGAGTCCCCGCTACTACCGGCCGGGCCGCCACCGTCGGCCCGCACACGGCTGCCTTTGTGCGCGGCCTCACGCCGCAGGCCTCAGGCCCGCCCGGCCCCGCTCGAGGCTGCTCCCCCCAGCACCGCCGGTTCAGGGAGGCCGTTGGGGTCCTGCGCCCGCCGCTCCGAGCAGCCGCGCTGCCTGGCGCGCTCGCCCCTGTCCCGGGGTCGCCCCCTCCCCGCTGGGGCGGTCGGCGCGCAGCGGGGCCGAGGGCACATGGACCGCAGCGCAACGGCTGTTTACATGCGCGGAGGGATCCGCCACAGCTGACAGCCGCCGCCGGCCGGCACTTCTTTTTTTAAAGAGCCTCTCCAGGCGCCGCCATTGGCCGCGCCGCTGTCGCGTAACAAGGGGCGGGGCGAGCCCCGGCGACCGCGGCCGGGCCCTTTGTTCCGCGCCCCGCTGCGGGCCCGGCCATTGTCCTGCCGCCGCCCGCGGGGCCCGGCCGGGGGGCACGGGGGAGCGCGCGCCTCTTAGCGGGGGCTGCCCCCGGCTCCCGGCCGGGCACGGTGAGGTGTCCCCCTACCCCGCAGTTAACGTCGCTCCCCCCGCGCACGGTGGGGTCGGGCCGCCCCCCGTCCCCCGCCGTTAACCCGGACGGGTTGGGGAGGGGGGGGGGGGGGGGCACTGTGCGGCTGCCCATCCCCCCGCCACGCTGGGGGAGGGGCGGCCCCGCCGCAGCAGGCGCCGCACGTAGCGCACGTGCGTGGCCAGGCGCCCCGCCCCCCCCCCGCCCACTCGCGGCCCACGCGCCCCCCCACCCCCTTCCCGCCCGCCCCGGGGCGCAGCTGGCGCTGCGAGCGCACCGGGTGCCAGCGGAGGCCGGCGCTGCTGCAGCCGAACTAAAAAACCAACCAAACAAACAAAAACCAAAACCCAAACAAAACTAAAAATCACACCTTTTGGGGTGAACACACAAGGCTCTCACTGTAATTTTTAATAAAACCTCACTTCCTGACTTAACAGTTAAAACTTCAGAGAAAGGGTCAGCGCCCCTCCCCCCGGGCACGGGCAGAGCCCCCACGGTGGAGCCCCCCCGCCGTGCGCTGGAAGGGATGGGCCGGGGGCCAGGCCTGCCTCTGCTCGCCCTTGGAACAACGGTACCCACAGACCATCCACTACAAGTTTAGGATGAGAAGCACCAGTTTTCTTCTCAAAAACGCGGGGATAAAATGGAATTGGCTTTTGGGAAGCATTATTTGCGCAGCCAATGGCGGAGGGAGGGCAAGGGAGGGCTCCGCTGCTCCAAGCCATCACTGCCAGAGCCTTCCCAGTTGCCAGCCCACGGGCAAGCAGGGCTGGGCCGGACAGCGAGTGCTGCTGCACTCCCCAGCCCAGGGAAGGCTGCCGAGGGAACTGGGCCCAAGGGACCAGCCCCAGGGCCCCTTGCGCAGCCTGCCGAGGGGCCACGTCGGGGCTGTGCACCAGCTCAGTGCGTGGCTCCAGCCAGCGCAACACCGGGCATCATCACCCAGAGCTGAGCTCTTCCCCAGCCTCACCCCCTGCAGGGACACAGCAGTCCCAGGAGTCACACCCTGGCCTGGCTTTAGGGTCCTAGTGCATTCTGCGCCATCAGGAGCACCGCTGGTTTCCATGAGCTCTGGGAAGAGGCTCCTGCCCTTTGCTGGATTTTACCTACAGGTGACAAGTCAGAAAACCCACTTGCTTGTTGTACAAAATCAGTATCAAGTTTAGACTGAAATCTTGCTTCATATTTTCATTTTACACCAAAGGAACATCCAGTATAAATCACTCACCTAATACCACAATCTAGAGAGAAAAACTAAGCTGCTTAATCACCTCTGAACAGCTGCTCTGCATCACACTCAGAACTCAAAGCTCTCTGGCACAGAGAACACTTCAAGCCACACTACTTTTGTGACACTGAGTCTAAGAGTTTCCCCAAGAGTTTCAAGGATGCTTAAACACCAGTGGTTTCTGGTGTACAGCAAATAATGTCTTTTTGTAATAGCTCTGATGGAACATGTCCTCTGGGAGCTGGAAGACCTTGCTTAGGAGGGCCATTTCTGCTGGTAGTCACACACAGAAGCCTCCTGCGGGACTGATGGAAAAATACTCAAGACAGGGAAGTTATGATGGAGGAGAAAAACCACTTGCTGCAAAGATCTGAAGGTGAGCAGAGCAGGGAGATAAAGAGATGATCCAAGGATAAAAAGCCTTGAAGGGAGGGCAAAATGGCCCAGGTCTGGCTAAGATGGAGATTTAAGGGAAGTAGTAAGCCCTGGAGGGTCTGTATAACCCATGAGGCATCTTACTTGTCTTTCCACCTTGCTGCCTGCTAATGTAAACACTTCATCAACACAAATGTGTACTCTTGCATACTGCCTTGTCTTGTATCCTCCTCCTGCTGTGACATCTGCAGTGTTTGTTGCATTCAGGGGATTAAGGTGGCACAGTACCGTCTGGCTTCAAAATCAACAGCTCTGGATGCTGTGGTGAATTCCCCAAGTATTACAGAAGCATAAAATGCAGAAAGGAAAGCAGATTTCACTCAGTTGGAATGAGAATGCAGACACTCCTTCATGGTTCAGCTGACTGTCATTAATTAAAACCTTTTATTAGATAGGCTTTCTTCAAGCCTGTTTGTTCCCAGTGAGCAGAATTTCCTCCTTTGCTGCAGTTCAGCATTATACCCAAGAGACACAGCAGCTGCTGTCCCAGCAGTCACCTAGCAGAGCCATCAAGAAACAAGGGATCAGTCCATCCTGCAGTGAGGAGCATCAAGGCTTCTGACCAAAGCAAAGTACTCCTTACTACGTCAGGGATTTTTCCTTGGCCATTCCTCTACCCTCACTCGGTTGTGCCCAGCCCTGTGCCTAGACATGAGCTCTGAACAGAGGTCCATCCAGAAACCTTTCCATCTGAGGGTCCCTTTACATACCACTTTCTTCACATACCATTTGTTTGAAGGAAGTCCCATCAACCCATAGGGATGTTTAGCTAATCCTATTTTGTGTTTTCTTGGGTGGGAACCATACTGTGAACTTTCATACTAGTGTAAACCACCCTTTCACTCCTCTGTACCAGCCACCGTCTGTCTGGAGCACCTTGTTCATAAAGCCTCCGTTGACTTGCTTGTGTTTATGTACGACTCAGACATGGCAAAAAAACCCCCCAAAATCCTATCTTTCCCCCTTTTATCTACATGCCCATGCTATCCTAGACCACCTTTCCTTTTCAGACAAAGGCTGGGCACCAGTTCAGAGTAATTCCAGTTAAGTCAGCACCAATTCAGATTGATACTTGCTAAGTTTGAATTGCATCCCATCTGTTTGCAGGCGCACACTACGGAGCTGTTAATTCCCCTGCTAAGAACGGGCAGTCACGAAGGGGAGCTGTAGAGAGGAGGGGGGCCTCAGGCAGGACAGGGCACCATTCCATCCAGCGGTCTGGAGTCTGTTCAGTTTTATTCTGTATCAGAATAAGAGCTTTTACTGCAGCCAGTTCCTCTGGCACCCACTGAGTGCTGTTGCCTGGGACAACAGGAACATGGAGATGAGCTTTAGGAAAGAATATACCCTGGCCCTCCAAGCAGACAGAAGATATCTGCACTTCGGACACTGAGAAAGCTAACCAAACAGCTCCCAGAGGCTCCACAACTAGCAATACTGAAGAAAAGATGCTGATATTACACAAGCTTCACTCCAGAATTGCCTAGAAGCAAACTGGAGGAGATCCAGCCCATGAGAGGTCCAAGTTTTAGACTACCACATCCAGAGACAATCAGCATCACATATGGAGTTTACAGTCAGGTTGGTGTTTTTTTTTTTTTATAAGTCATAGATAAGTGAAACTCCATTGAAGTCAAAGCACTCGTTTCATCAGCAGAGAGATCAGCCTAATTAAAATACTATGTGTTTAAATGATCACAATACAGGGCAGGGAAGGAAATATGCTGAGCCTCTTAGCTCTTTTAAGAAAATAGGTTCCTGGGAACAAACAGATTTAGTAAGCAGAATCTATGACAGATCAAACCAAACCAGTTTTCCTGGGCAAACCAGCAGCCAGTAGAAACCTGCAAAGCAGTCTGAGTTTCATCATCAAGGCTACAAAAGGGTTTTACATTTTCCAGAAAGCCAGCTGCTCCCAGAGATGCTGATGCATGTCAGTCCTTGAGAAAAAAGACTATTACTGTCAAGCTGCTGCAATCTCTGGATTCCGGTTAGAAACATGGGAGTGTCCTGGATATACCAGGCTACAGACATTTTATAAGCATAGCTTCCTGCTCATAGGCATTGCGCCGACTCTTGCTTTGATACTAGGTACCCAAACTGCTTGTCTCCTATTGTGTCATGCCTAACAGCCTCAGCAGAAACATTCTTAGATTGAAAATTAGGTACTTTGCTGGCAACTTTTGCTACAAGAGAGACAACTGGTTTCAATACATAGACACCCTGGCACTTTTCTGCCTTTCCTCTAGAAGCTGCAGTCCATGCCACTGGCCTGCTCTGAGCCAGCTGACATGCCCGCTCGCTGTCTCCCGTGATGCTTGTACACTCTGGAGAAGCCTAACGAGTACCACCAGCTCTTGACTCCTCAAACTGCAGGCTGAAGATGTCAGCCACAGGAAACCCTGCAGAGGGGCCGCGCTGGAGGGGCAGGCAGGAAACCTGAGCCTCATCCGCAGGCTAGACCCGAGCTGGCTGAGGACGGAAGTCCCACAGCTGCACACAGCAACTCATGGGGACTATGTCAACAGACAGGTAAAAACAGCTGGTGAGCATGTGGAGGACTAAAATACCTCTGCTCAAATATGGAAAGTCCTCTGCAGTTGTTCAATTGCCTTCAGCATTACTTTTATTAATAAAATTCTTTAAGTCCCATACCCTATCATTAGCTAACTATTAAAGGCTGAGCAAAGTCTTACTCCAAATCCTTGGCCAGCCTGCCGTAAGAACAAGGATAAGCAAACCACAGACATAGGAAGCACTGGAAAGGCATAGCTGAGGTGCTGTTTCACACACCTCACTTCGCTCTCAGGCAGCTGCTGACTCATGCTCAACAAATTAGGGTTGTACCTTGTTGCTCTTCAGCATGCTAATAGCAAATGGCAGCAGCATGGGACACAATCTGCTTCCAGGCAGGACATGCAGAGGGTGGGATTCTTCCGGTTAAGTGTGGAGGCTGACAAGGGACCAGTCCTCAGTGGAGCACTCTGACAGTCGGTGAGGCTTTAAGGTTCATTATCTTAAAGCAGGTGTCTAAAATAGGTCAGAATAACCTCACCCTAAAATCCCCTTAACTTCTCTGCACTGACTGCACAAGGAGCCTTGAGTGGCTAGTTCAGCTCCAGACCTTGATGCTTGGGAATGCGAACCCCGCTACAAAGCCCTGGCAACAGAACAACTTGGGAAATACAACTTGCTATGATGCATAAACCCATAAAACTTAAGATTTTTTCTAAGAAAAAAGGTATCTCAGAAATCAAGACACAGCTTCTCCACCCCCAACCCCTTGGCTGTGGCAAAACAGTACCATCACAACTGTTCCCCAAAAAGTATCTGAACTCAGCTGTGGTTTCTACACAAGGCAACAATGGGGAGGGGACCCCAACAAAAAACAAACCACCAAAAACCAAACAACTGAGAAGACTGTACCTTCTGCCAGTCTTGCAAAGGCAGCTATCACAAAGTGGTGACGCGTTGCACCGTCACAGATAAACCCACTGCCCTCCTCTCCACAACTCAGTGACTCTGTGCAGGCCCAGGCAAGGAGGGAAGCTGGTTTGGCAGAAAATGTTTAATTAACAAATCTTGTTCCTAGTCAAGCTTCCTGCCTCTGCTACAGCTGAAATCCTCCTTGATCACCCAGACAGACACTCCAAGATTCACTTGCTTTTAGACACACAAAGGGTAACACTAAAACGGCAATAAGGAGACTTCATTAGCTTGTGCAATAGCATTGAATTCAGGAGATCCTTGTACTCAAGTAGTCCACAGCTGCATTCAGGATGGATTTATATGCCTAGTTCAAAGGTGCAGATACTACCCAAACCCTCAACCCCTGCAACAAGCTACTAGCCAAGTTTCAAACAGCAAGTATGCAAAAAGTCATCTAAGCCCTTGTGGGTCACTTAGACACCAAAGATTTACAGTCCTAGGCTGAATGGGCAAGGGAGTCAGAACATAAGAAAACATTTGTTTTTTAAACCACTATCATTCACTGATGAAGAGCCATGGAAAAACTTCTTCTAGAAATTATTTAAACATGCAGAAATAGCTGCAAATCAGTCAGGTACGCTGCAGAATGTGTAAGAGCCACAGGAATTAAGGCAGATCAAGTATTTCAGACAGCACTGATGACAAAGGTGACAATGTAAGCAAAGGTGGTAAGAAACTGCATGAATCACACAATGAGGCAGACTGATACAGAATCTGGTAGATGGCACAGGTTTAAAACCAGCTGGGGAGCCAGAAGGCATTCAAAGGGGAAAGGATGTGATTAAACAACCTGGCAACAGAAAGAACAGGCCCTCAATGTACTGGGTTGTGAGGGGTTTTTGCAAAGGAAGCCTGGCTTAACGTGTCCATACCTGGAACCACACACATCTGATTAAAATTATGTAAAACCTTCACTCTCCAACAGAATTTAGAGCATCTTTTGCAAGGAAGTACAAGACTGAACAAAAGCACTCTAGTGACCACAAGTACAACAGTGAGGATTGCTGTACAACAGTAAGGATTACTCTTGATCTGCCAGCACCTACAATTAGCAAAAAATGGCTGTATCAGCACATACATGCTTAGAAAAGTGCAATAAACACGTATGTGTATTTAGTATGTTGAATCAAAAGTAAACAAGGTCTAAATCAATATGCAGTCAAGCTGCCCCACTCAGCCTCATCAGACAAATCTAACACATGCAGGCACACTTACTAGATATTAAATACTTGCAGGCAGTGAAGATAATGAAGCCAGTGCACATATGCTGTACTAGACAAAGCTGGAACTTAAAACACACTGTTGATATCTGCAACAGCAGTGAACAAGTAAAGAAACAGACTCAGAATTTGAAAACAGAAAAAGGAAGATAAACACTAAACACAGCAAAAAGTAAAACAAGAAACAGAAGAGTACTCTGCAAAGGACTGCCAGTAATTGTTGCCTGAATTATGAGGGAATCAAGAGAAAAGGAAACCCTCCATTTCTGGGTGCCATATGTGCTTACTGCAAGACATTAACACAATTTTCAAAAGCATTTGTGGACAATAGCAGAAACTGTTCTATAATGAACTCTGAGACGTGACTGGGACACTTCCATACGTACATGCACATGCTTTTGCCTTCCACATAAACACTCCATATAAGTTGTGAAGAACAAAGACAAAAACTATTTTGTCCCAGTCAGCAGAGAATAGTCCAGCCTGTGGTTCGACAGCAGCTGTAGCTAACCCACAGTACCCCATGCTTCCCTGATCCCTGCTCCAGCACCCAGCTGATCCTACACTGAGCCATCTTAGTTCATGACAGCAAAAGAAGATTGTGCCCTTCTTCCCACAAGAAGGGCTAAGTTTTTTTGCCAATTTAACACAAAACTTGGCACCAGAGGCAGCATAAGAGCGAAAACACGATTGTACAGCTGAGAAAAGAGGGAGGACTGGGACAGTGACAGCCAGCAGCTAAGCTGGTTTAACAGCAGCTACAGACATAAAACTGAAAGTAACTGCACGGGACACAGCTTTGACAGCTTGTGCAGAGTTGCACAAGATCAACTCCAGAACCGCTGGAAAACAATGCCAGGCTCAATATGGTACATTAGCATCCCTTTGAAACAATGCATACCAGTAGTGCTCACCCAAGGCAGGTTCTACAAACTGGATTTTGAAATAACTGAAAAGCCACAAAGATCTCTACCTTCAGTATCACCGACTGAAAAGTTGCTTCTGCAAGTGGCAGTGGTGCAAGACTCTGAAATGCATTTGACAGCTGTAGCCACAGAGCTCTAACAGAAGAAAAAGCACCATGGAGATGCTTAAGGTCTTGGCAGCCTTCTTGAAGAACGCTGCTTGGAATTCATCCCTAATTTGAAGCACTGCAACAAGCCACTCACAGCAGCAGTCTCTGAAAAATGAACTTGAACATTGACAGCCAATAACCTCACAGAGGCCATTGTCACAGAGAAAATGACAGAAGTGACAGACTAGAACTGCAAGGTAAGAACAGATTATCGCAAAGTTTGAGCCACTCTGGCCAGAGGAATTTGTCTCAATTCAAGCCTCCAGAAGTTAATTAAATGCATAGTTCTGGACTTGACACCTTAGGCCTTCAACAAGCACATAGGAAATTCACTTAAATCTAGCTTTACCACCTTAAATGAACAGAAAAAGGCCCTTTATTCCTGCTTTTTTTTTTTTCCTCTTAATCCCCTTGACATTGCAAAAGAATCCTAGTGCACCTAGCTCAGACTACGGACAGGTAACTCACTTTCAGGTATAATGTTTGGAGAAGTGAATCTTACCCATGAAACATCAGGCACGCCTTTTGGGAGAGTTACAAACTGCATTAAGTACCTCCTTCACTGATCTCTGTTCAATGAATTGCCTGACATAGCAAAGCTGACAAATTTAAGCAGCAGAATACAGAGAGACCAGCAATAGCATCTCACCGATTCAGTCCTAAAATGTTTAGAAATAAAAGAACTGCAGCTCTTTAGGAAGAGTTGCAAACAGGCCCTCAACACAGTGCGATACTAGTTAAATATCACCTATCACCTCCAACAGGTAACAAAGCTGAAGTGGGAGAAATGCCTAACCAGTATTAATGCAACACATTTGGGACAAGCTTTCTGGAGCCCCGATTGTATCCATATGGACAGAAACTAAAGCCTGTGAAGTTGTCTTGAAGAATTTTTTTCAATTTCTCAACGACCATCTGATTTCCAGCCCCAGACCTTATAAAGTGAATTTAAATGCTCCTGCCTATGATCAGGACTCCTCACTTCTGGAAACCCACAAAGAAAGGCTTAAACCCTTATTCTTCCCTCAGCCTCAAGAAACACTCAGTTTTGTGGCTGAGTAACACAAGTACTGTTGCACATAGACCCAAAACTGAATGGCCACTCACACACACACAGAGCGGTGTCACACAGGAAGCCTGGGACAGACCTTAAAGCAGAACTGAGCTCATTAGTCAGTGGGCTGGAGTACTTCATTTTAAAGGGACCAAGATGCATTCCCTTCTTAGTGAAGGTAATTCACTGAACACCTCCTGAGTCTTCCTCCATTTTTAATGATTCAAGTATTAGGAAAAAAAAAGATTTCCTAAATATTTCTGGACCATTTTCTAAACCCTCACATGTAGTGTTTATAGCTACTGTTTTCTAGTAAACATTAGAAAGGAAGAATTTAACTTTTTGTGCCCAAGTACTCTAAGCTCTTAACACAGACCAGGGAAACTAAAACAATGCAACAAACCGTGAAAATGCTCCTGAAAGATGCCTGCAAGGTTTACAAATTACTAAGGAAACAGGACAGTATAAGAACATAGAACATCTTTAAACAAGTTGATATTTTTGTTACATGAAGCTGCCCATGGAAAGTAGGGTCTTCAGAAAGCCAATGGCCAATGAACTGGCATCAGAAAGATGCAGAGGCTGGGTTTTAAGCAACTCCTCTCACAGAAGAGCTCCACAGAAGGCACCACTCATGCGACTCAGCCTTTCTTCATTTTTTTAGTCTCCTGGTATTTCTCAGCCTCTTGTCAGCCAGCACCTACAATACCTTCAGAGCAATGTAATTTCTCCCACTTCATCATGCTCTCATTCCTTCTCTTAATTAACAGCCACTTGAGGCTACAAGCCTTTAATCCTCTTGCCCAACTTTTAGAAATCTGTAGATCAAAGTCTTTGCACAGTTTGGGAGTCGAATAGTTAATCCTCCCCCTAGTTCACACCAAGGTAGAGGGAAGGGAGTAATCATTATCGGTTTACCAATACATACAGAGAATCCCTACAGCATTTCCAATGGAGTTCTGCAATATGGTGGAAAATTGTTCTTCAGGTCTTCACCACTGGATTTGTCTATAAGTCCAGTCCCCCATTCCAGAGTTCAAACAAAAAAAATCTTTTCTTTTCAAGTAATTATTTATAAACATGATTTAAGAATTGGTGAGATCAGGAGTCACCTATTACAGTGTCTTATTCCTGGCAGGAGCCTCAATGACACTTCCTCTGTACTTTCCCAACTTTGGTAATTCACAGTTCCTATACAAGATATGGTATCTCTACATTTATTTCCCTGGTTAATTTGTCTTCCCAAACTTAAAGTTCGTAAAAGAAATGTGAACTCAAAGGTACAAACACATTGACTGAAAAATCTGCAGAACAATTTGAATCTTAGGTTGTTAAAATTCTTCAGCAAGAAAAGTGAAAAAGCCATCCCATTACATTAAAACAGCTCTGCACTATGAGTAGTGACAAGTTTAGTTTTGCTTCTGTGAAACATCTCCTACAGAAAGGAAAATATGACCTTGTGCAAAGGCAAACAAAGATCTATTTGGCAGAAATGCAGGCATTTAAAAACATCAGAAAAGGGCATGGGGTGGCACATTAGCAGTATTGTATTTCAGACACCAGTATCTCCACTGTTAAATACTCATGCAGATTTGACTGAAAAAACATAGTCCAGCACAGAATTACCTCTTCCTTGCTCGTCTTAAGGGAAGTTGCCAGAATGGAAGCAGCATGTCAGCAGAAGGGCTAACAAGATTGAAGGCTGGGAACAAGGCAATCAAAACCTATGTGCCCATTTTCAGCACCATATTGACAAAGTAATGAAGTGACACTGCTCTTCCTTAGCTTTTTTACTAGCTCCTCAAAAATCTTCACAATAAGTCACTGTAAGCTGGCCCAGGAGACATCCTTCCTCACTATTACACTGTGAAGAAAGGAAGAAGGTAAAGCCAAAGAATCTTTACTACCAAGTTTATTAACCATTTTTTCAGGTAACACTTTGTATTTTCCTAAATCACTGCCAAAAGCAGTGTGATTGAAATCTCTACTTTTTCCACAAGAATAACAGAGTCACTATTGTTTCTTTACTTCTCCACTTACAATTAAAAATCTTAATTACCAATTCTAACTCCAAAGAGCTATGGTCTCCTAAACCAGTTCATGCGTTTCAGCAACAGGCTGTTAGGGTGAATGTTACCTGTCTTGACAGTTCAAAATATCTGAGGCACAAAAGCCCTTTCTGAATTTTGAGGAAAAGTTTGCTCTGCAGAAGAAGGTGGCAGCATGTCTAGTTGCATGCTTATGTTACCTATATTGTCCATAATGCTAAAGACACATTTTATTCGTACAATTACACTGTGGCATGCTTACTATAGAAATGCACATAATTATATATAATAAACATTAACACATTAAAAGGTATTCATATTGCTTATTCAGAGGGCAGAGTGGGTGGAAATCAGATTCTGCTGCACTGCATTCCCCTGGAATGGCACCAGAACCATCTTAGAACAGATCTTACAGATAAGACCAGCAATTTACAACAAAGTTCACAGCAATCTGCCATGGGCTCTAGCTCACTTCCTCCTCCTCCACTTAGTGAGTCATAGAAGTAACTCTGTATCAGGTGATAGCTATTAATTGCCAATCTCCATACTGGAGAAAGCTGTGTCACCACACAGGTAGAGATATATTTAGTTACCACTAGATAATGCCTGCACTTCTGCCAGTGCAAACAGGCACATTACTTTTAAATCACAAGAGTGGAGACTTCTTACCAAATAAAACAAGCATTTGAAATTTAGAATTAAAAAAAAGGCTCTCGACAGGCTGCAAAGAAAGCATTTTCTTTTAAGGGACAGCTAACCTTAACCTCTGCAGGTTTAGGGCATTCACTCTTAGACTCAAGTTTTATTTCAGTATAGGATCTCCTCTACATTTCAGGGAACATGAACTACACATTTGTTAATGCAACCATACAGCTAGTAATTACAGCATTTAAGGATTTTTGCAGCTAGCTGAAGCAAGAGCAGTTTGAGCAGGATTTTCCAGCTGTAATTATCTTGGCTTCATATCTGAGAAAAACACTATCTTAGCTCAGCTCAGTATGCAGATGCCTACACTTGGAGCTAACTGCCCACTAGCTAATGCAACAGTGTTTCCTAATACTAATACAAAGAAAGTTTGAGTACTATGTAGGCTGAGAATGTATAATGTTATTTTCAGCATCGGTCCAATGACTGTGTGACGTAGCATCTCTTGTCAAACTTTCCACCAGTGGAAGTTTATCGTGTCTCAGCTTACCATCTTGTCAAAGTGGCATTACATGTTATTTTTAAAAATTAAAAGCATAATGCATCTCAAATCTAATGCCTCATTGAATGAGATTCCCTAGTCAGTCCTAGTTTTTCAAAGAGCTCAGCATTTAGTATGCACAAGCCTTTTACAAGGATGTTGGAGTGCTGCGCCCTGCACAGACTCATCATTGTACATGCCCAGAGAAAACTCTGACACACTGCAAGCCAATTCCCATCACATAAGCAGCAGTGTCCTAAATAAGGGTGATACACATGTACAGTAGAAAAGCAGACAGTTTCAGCAGGAAATGAAGCATGCCAGCCTCAAATAATGAGATGAATTCCAGATAGAAGAGCCAAATCACTGCTGAAAGATCACACTGAAGGCCAGTTCAGAAATCCACTCCTACACAACCCCCTAACGCATATATTTTAAAGGAAATTATGGTGCTGGCACTTAAGGCCACACAGCTTTCTTCATGATCTGCTATTAGTATAAGATTCTACACTAAAGATCTAGATAGACACCTGCAAGGCATGAAACAGTCCTTTGCATATTCCTCTCATGGGCACTGTCATTACATTAAAAATCTGAAAGCATGCACTGAAATGAAGTCGATCTGACTTGCAACAAATGTGACTGTCTCTTGGGTTATACCTAGCACATTTGCTTAATCACCCAATAAGTAGGAAAATAAGTTAGTTAACAGGACTTGAAATTCCCTACACTTCTGTCTACCCTGGAACATAAAAGCACAAAAGTAAATGAGAAACTCACTGAAACTTTGCCATTCTCAACTATGCTGCCTGGCAGGAGGTATGATTTACACAGCATCTGTATATTCTGCACAAGCCCATGGCTCACAAGACAGTCTGAGACACTCATTAGGTTCTAAAGGCCTAAAGATTGTTCTCCCCATCTATATAGAACTGGTAACTTCCATCTACAGTAAGTTAACTTCTCATCAGATCAACTCGACCCAATGCCTGCAAGCACACAAACAGGTTTTCAGCCTAAGTGAATTACTGGCCAGCCCTCACAGACCAGGCTGTTCTGTTAGACCTTCAGTCAACAGAAGCAGCCTGTTAATTTAAAAGTGATACACCCATCTAGAAGAACAAGTACACCCAAGTCAGTTACAAGTGAGGTTAGGGAAAGGTTCCCACTTTGAGTTGATGTCAAATACTGCAGCATTACCCAGTTACTGTAGGTTTCCCCACAAAAGGAAGTTAAGGCATTTTTCATACCACAGCTAAAACTCCAGCTAAGCAGGTATGCACATTTTCATCAGCTAACACAGGCTTCAAGGCTTGCCTGAATCATACTCTCCTATTAAACCAGAAAACGTAAGGTTGAAACAGGACCAGGACATGAAAAAATTCTCCAGCTCAAATCTAGTCTTGGGGTGAGACTTTGGTATCCCATAATCACATTCAGTTGTCATCTTAACATATTTGACTATTCCACCTTTACTACTTCTGTGGGAGAGATTCCTCAGTCACCCAGCTCCAAGACAGAGTTAAAAATAGTAGGTTACTTGGTTTGTGGATCACTGCCCTGTTCCCCCCAAGCCTCCACTCAGACCACGTTGGACATTTCAGACACAGGCTGTCCACATCTCATGATAACCTGATTAGCCAAATCCTCTCCTGTTACCTGAGCTTACATGGAATGAAGAGGGATGGTAATTTTCCCATCTGTACCAATGGACTAATTATTTCTGAAAAAGAATTTGTTTCAGGGAAAATAAGCATTTGACCCTGGCCAGCTAAGTCAGAGATTTTGGTCCAGACCAGCCCCAGGCAAAAGACTGGCTCCACAGAGAACTGGCAGACAGGGACCGCGGTTCCTTTTGTAGGAGGACAAAGCAACACCAGGGCAACAACCACACTAAGTTCTGACAGAGAAGTGGCAGGTTCCTCATGCTACGGCACACACTTTCTGGACATCTCTTCCCCTTCCATGTTACTGCATCCAAGTTACTAGCCCATGCAAAGTCTAAGTATAGGAGAAAACTAATTCAAATAGCCTTTGGTTTTAAAGATGTCGTTGCATCTTTTCTGAAGGGAAATACAATGTTAATTCTTGTTGCTTCTTGTGACACCAGCTTTAGAGCCTTGAGAAAAAACATAGCTAACTGATTTTTCAGCAAAAGCTCAACATGTTCTAGTCATGTATTCTGGGGGGAAATATGCACTATTAGCTCTTCAAATAACACCTTAAGGACAAGAACTCGTCTAACTATAGCTGAATAAAATCATCATGCTATCTTTCTCAGAAAGAAGTTCTCTGGACTTCCTGAACTACCGACTACTGCATAGAGTTAGTGAATGTACACAGTGTTTGGACACTACCAGGTGTCTTGATTAAAGAAGTTTATTCCAATTATTTGACATGATTTACACCACTACTGAAGAGGCAGTAAAGTAGCAAAGACTGGGAATTCACTTTTGTTGCACTTAATATTCTTCACCTTCATCTTCTCCATCCATCGAGTCTGTGCCCACTTCTTCATAATCTTTCTCAAGTGCAGCCAAGTCTTCCCGAGCCTCTGAGAACTCCCCCTCCTCCATCCCTTCTCCAACATACCAGTGAACAAAGGCACGTTTGGCATACATCAGATCAAACTTGTGGTCTAGACGAGCCCATGCCTCCGCAATGGCTGTAGTGTTGCTCAGCATGCACACTGCGCGCTGCACCTTGGCTAGGTCCCCCCCAGGAACCACTGTTGGTGGCTGGTAATTGATGCCAACCTACATGAAAAGCAGAAGAGACCATGAGTTTCTCTTGAACATCTGACATGACTAATCAAAGAAGTCAGACAACAGTAGTTGAATAAAATGTTTCACTCCCAAGAAAAGAGCTTAGTATAAGAACCTAAGCCTCCATTTTCCAAAATACAAACCAGGTACCTACAGAACATCTAAAAAAAATTATGATGTAACTGAGACTTGCCTTAAAACCAGTAGGGCACCAGTCCACAAACTGGATTGTGCGCTTGGTTTTGATAGCAGCAATAGCAGCGTTGACGTCCTTGGGGACAACATCCCCACGATACAGCATACAACAGGCCATGTACTTGCCATGGCGAGGGTCACACTTCACCATCTGATTGGAGGGCTCAAAGCAAGCATTGGTTATCTCTGACACAGAGAGCTGCTCGTGATAGGCCTTCTCTGCCGAAATAATTGGAGAGTACGTTACCAGTGGGAAGTGGATACGAGGGTAAGGCACCAAGTTAGTTTGAAATTCAGTGAGATCCACATTTAAGGCACCATCGAATCTGAGGGAAGCAGTAATGGAGGAGACTATCTGACCAATGAGGCGATTGAGATTGGTGTAGGTTGGGCGTTCAATGTCCAGATTCCTACGGCAAATGTCATAGATTGCCTCATTGTCAACCATAAAGGCACAGTCTGAATGCTCCAGAGTGGTGTGGGTAGTCAGGATGGAGTTGTACGGCTCAACAACAGCTGTTGAGACCTGCGGTGCAGGGTAGATTGCAAATTCCAATTTTGATTTTTTCCCATAGTCAACTGACAGGCGCTCCATCAGCAGAGAAGTAAAACCTGACCCAGTGCCTCCCCCAAAGCTGTGGAAAATCAGGAAACCCTGCAAGCCAGTGCATTGATCAGACTGAAAGAGAAAATACATGTGTTAAAGCAATCGTGTAGACATTAAGAATCCCAAAACAAGCTCAAGAGAACTCTGAATTTCTGACACATACCAACTGTTCAAGCTTCAGGAAAGTAATACTGAATTTAATTCATCCACCAATAATCAAGAAGGTGTCTCAAAAAACCCACTCTATTCTTGGCTGTTTTAATCCCCCTACATACTGGAAGGTGACCTCTCCACTACAAATGACTACCTCAAAACTTCTACCTCCAATTCTCAGGCCAAAGCCATTAACAATGACCAAAAGCAGTAACAGTCAAAGAACTGCAGATCACCTTTCCCTTATACTGATTTGGCATTCTCTACCTGCACAAAAGTGGAGCAATCTCCTGTTCCAGAACTACTGTAATAATCCTGTAAAAGTTGCAAGCATGTAACTCAGTTCAGGGAACGGAGCTGCCAAAGTGTATTACACTGCCATTCCAGTTTAGTCTTCTCAGATGAAGAAACTAGACTGCCCTGTCCTCACAAGCACTTAGCTTGATTCCCAGGACTGACTGGAACTTCCAACAGCTTGTAAAAAGAGATTACAACCATGTTTTTCAGGTCAAAGTACAGCCTGCTGCAAACTTATCTTAGCTTTAATTAGAGACAGTGGCAGCCAAGTGTTGATAGTAATACCAGTTTTGATCTGCAAAAGGTACTTTTCAGTAACACTCATCTAGCATTCTGTATTAAAAGACCAGAGCTATACCCTGGATTTTTTTGTGCAATAACTTCTTACCTTTGTGACACAGATTTGTTAAAGTACATGCTTAGCAGCTCTGAGAAGGGAACTCTAACCTTCTAAGCTGACATCTTCATAGAATTTGCCACGTGATCAAAGTACCCAGGGAGCCTGAAACATCCCAACTTACTGAGATGTATTTCTTTTCTACTGTTATTACCATAAAATTAATTCAGAAATTATAATAGCAGGAAATACAAACAGTCTAAACCACACAAGCAAATGTCCTATTTACACTTCCTTGCCAGAGTCACAGCCAGACATCAGACCTTTTCCAGCAGGAACTATGCAAATTGTAATTCTCAGTCCTGGCTTTCTGAAGTTGAACATGAAACTTAAAAATTTTTGGACACCACATCAGCATTTTAGGCCACTTTAAGTCATATCTGACAGGAATCATCCAACCATTCTCAGCTGGCTAAGAATAAACCCAGATGCAGACGAAGTCCACGGATTCTCCTACCACAGAATAAATTAAAGCACAATATATAGGGCTATGCATTTTTGATAGCCTAACTTCCAAATCCTGTAAACCAGGATAAAAGTAGATGTTTAAGAGCCTTCAGTGAAGAAAAGTCTTACCAGCTTCCTGATACGCTCTAGAACTAGATCAATTATCTCTTTCCCCACTGTGTAATGACCTCGAGCATAGTTATTTGCTGCATCTTCTTTACCAGATATCAGTTGTTCAGGATGAAAGAGTTGCTTGTATGTCCCATTCCTAACTTCATCTGGGGAGACAAGAGGAATATTATTTATAAGAAGTTAGTTTTCTATGTAGATCACGTGTTTCAAACTCCTGAGGGTGTCCAGAATAAGGTACCTAAAACCCTTGAGAGAAAGAAAGCAGCTTGATTTCTACCTATCAGTAGGTGACAACACTTAGTACAGTCTAAATGTTGAATACCTAAGAGAAATGAAGTTACTGCTTAAGAAGCTGTCCCATTTTACACAAGTTTAAATTTTTCACCTGCCAGAGCAACTTAAAAACTGGACTGTAGCAGCAATATCATTCTTCCACAGTTTAAGACAATTTAAGGCCCACTTTGCAGATCGACATCTGAAATTCTGCCTTCCCCCAGGATTTTCCAGGCCCTCCAGAATGTTGCCTGACTGCTTCTGCAGCTGTGGGCAGTCAGAGCCTACACTGCTTGCTTACCCTGTACTTTCCCTTAATTGTACTTTCTGCCAAGTGTACAGAAAAATGTTCAGAAGGAACAGGAGATGCTCTTGTAGAGATATTCAGTTATTCAAACACTGTGCTGTAAACTCCAGCACAAATGGCTGTGTTATAAAGTAACCACACAAGTGAACACACAGCATCTCCCAGCAGTTACAGATTTGGAGATCTCCACTAGTTATCAGAAATATGCACTTTTATCTAAGCAGGCTAAGGCTCTGTCCTACCAGAAAGGTATAAAGACACTCGGCATAGCTTTGTCTCTGGTTTAGCTCAAGCCATTCTTGAGTTGTATGCTAATGCAGTACTGCATGCTTTAATTAAAATCAGGTGGAAGGCAAAGACAGCTTTATTAACTACAGATGAAGTTGCCTGCTTGCATGTTGTTTTTAATCTTAAAAAGAGTCAGGAAGACAAAGGTAAGTAAAATTCAAGATTTAAAATACAGCTACTATTTGAGCCAATTTAGACTGATCAGCTAGCACTGCAGCCTGCAATCCGATATTCTCAAGTATTTCCAAGACTGCACCAAAATGAGAATTTGGAGACGTCTACCATTCAAAACACATACATTTAAGACTTTCTGCATTACCACCCCAAATTACAAAGGTCAAATATGGGTAAAAGGGAAAAAAATAGAACCTAAAAAAAAACCCCCATAGCTGGTAGGGGCAGCAAGTCAAGATGGTTCTGGGGAAGTAACAAAACTTGACAAGGAGGATCCATCATTGGACTATGAAAGTGTGCTAGAATAAAGAATTTAAAGTTTAGGGGACAGCTAAACCAAGTTTTCCCCTGGACATGCTATCTTTCATGTTTTTAAGTCCAAGGCAGATTTTTAAAGACTTGTGTTGAATTCCCAGACATGTTACTGTGCTGTTTCTTGGTGGAAAGTCTTGATGGTATTTTACCACCACATCCACAGAGCTGGTGTACATGTACAGCAGTCCTGCTGCTTCCACTAAGAACAGCACTGATCTGGAAGCTCCAGAAATCCCTGGTGAACAAACGTGGCAGCTACAAAGCTGCTGTATGCACAATATTTTTCTTCATAAGTAGTTAGAATTATGCCAGCCGAGCCCAGGAAATATGGGATCAATAATTTTCAAATAAGAAGGGCAGGAATAAAGAAAGAAGGCTAGCCCCCAGAAAGGCTCATGTAACCTTTAACAAAAAAGGTCTAACTTTTTTAGTATTGCCAAGTACTTCACAGGACAACCTTTTGTCATCTCCCCATACTACAGCTGTATCATTAACAAGTGCTGGAACACCATCTTTTACCATTTGTCCCAACACTTCCCAGCTACTCACCCCCAGAGGGAAGGTAAGAACTTTGTCACCTGTTCTCCCTCACCTTATTTCTTAGCCTTTTCTGGTTGCTTAGAGCCACCACCTGGCCAGCAGCAGAGGAAGCAACAGCCACAGGGCTCAAGAAAACAAAAAGCCAGACCTGCAACAGCTCCTAGGAATATTAGTGTACGGCCAAGGGTGCTTTGGCTCATTCCAAAGTTCAGTCCAGCACTCCCACCCTTAACCCGCTCAACAGTCTTCTGCTCTCCTGCAGAAGTTCATTCTACTGTACTATCCACAGAAAGTGGTCTGGAGTGTTACAATGCAAATAAGTTTTAGCAGACCCAGTGTATGGGTGGGTATGTAGGAGTAGGCTAAGCCTAGTCACTCATTCCCCTTCCCACCTCTTACGTATTGCAGAAAGATACAAGCACAGACAACAGACCTCACTCTTCTGTGAGAGCCCCAAATCACTACTTACGACAAGACAGCCACAAAACCAGCTCCAGTATTCAGGCACACATGTTGGTGAGAGCAAAACCAAGATCCACAACAAAAGGGAAAAGGGTCTTGAAAAGCTGGGGAGCCCACACTGGGCTGTCAGTGTAGCTAATGCCACAGAAAGGACTGGTCAGGGGCTGATGCATGGGATCACATCAGAACACTAAGAGCCCCTGTTGCCAGAGGTTGGGATAGGAGTAGTTTTCAGGTTAAGAGTGGATTGTTATTCAGAGATAAGACAACAGGAAGTTAAACTGCATGTTTGGAAGTCCCAGAGTTTAGGCTAGCAATTGAGACTCATTTCTGCAAGCACCATTCAAGCTACAGAGAATAAAAGATTGTTTTGGGAAGCACAGGAATCATTCCAACATACAAAAAAAATCTGCTTAATGATACACATCACATCTTTTTAAAAGTTTCCTATTGACTGCTGTACACATTATGCCACATAACCTCTTGAAACAATAACTAGTTCCTTGCATAGCAAAAGCATGAGGCATATTCAGAAGACCTATTTAATTCCACAGGCTGGCAGAAGGTAATACTTAAATTTTTTACAGCTCCAGAGTGCACATTTGCCAGTCTCAATGACTATAAAGCCAAGTATTTTCCATCACTAGGAAGCTACAGGCAAGCTTTATGCAGTAAAAAAATTAAAGCCCTAAAGCATTTTGCAGGACTAGAGAAATGGATCCCTTAGTCAAAAAAGTTAAATCAAATCCTACAGGATATTCTACAGCCCCTTACAGAGGTCACTGTATTTACCTATTACTGCTGGTTCAAGGTCCACAAACACAGCACGAGGGACATGTTTTCCTGCACTGGTCTCACTGAAGAATGTGTTAAAGGAATCATCACCTCCACCAATGGTTTTGTCGCTTGGCATGGTACCATTGGGCTGGATGCCATGCTCCAGGCAGTAGAGCTCCCAGCACGCATTGCCGATCTGCACACCAGCTTGACCAACATGGACTGAGATGCACTCACGCTGTGTGGAGAAAAAAAATTGGATCACTCAGCAGAAACAGCAGTTTCCTTGTTTAGAAAACATTCAGCACACACAGCTTGAACTCCCACACTGCAAAGCTATTACAACACTGGCCTTATTGTCTTGGTGTTAGGGGCATTTGCCCCAAAATACAACAGAAAACAAAAGCCTCTTTCAGTCATCATCCACCTCCACCCAGAAAGACCCTTTTAGGCACTGTCATTTTTACATACTCATTCATCCTTGTTCTTCCTATCCTCAGCCAGACAGAAGAGTTTGACCAACTCTTCCAAATCCTTCAGACATCTCCTATATCCATAGGAAACACTGAATACTTAGAAAAACTGATGACTACACCTGTCACTGGCCTAAGCATCCAGAAAAGCATCACCATCAGAACTCCAGCCCCAGGAGCACAGCCACCAGAGGGTGCAAACCCTTCTGCAAGACCCAGGGCCATTTTGTTTAACACCCATAAAAATCAGAAAAAGATATTATCTTGATCACTTTAGGGAACTTTGCCATTATATATGAAAGACTTTGCTTAACAAAACCCTTAGTATCACCCCATAAATATGGAACATTAGGCCTCACATCACACTGCTGTATGCAAAGTACTAAAGTCCTTTAACACTAGAAAAAACTACCTCATTTAAGCTATGTAGAGAATAGTTCATGTCAGCAAAAGGATTATTTATACCAATTTATGGATTCCCAAGTTGCCTTTGATGTCCAGAGCACACACCCAGCTTCCTCATTATTTCAGCATAGGATTTTGAATATTAAAAGCCAAACCACAATGAAACTATCGCCAGACTCCTGGTCCATCTGTGGCATTTCATATTTAACTTCTGATTTTGAGTTACAGTTAGGCACACTCTAGAAAAAGCCTGCATGCAGGATGATTTTGAGTAACAGTCATTTAACGATGTTAATGATGTTCAGACCCTACGACTGGGTGGTGGAATTTTGTCCCCTGAAATTCCAGGATAAGCAGCACCTGGAACTGCCTAGTCCATATCAATAGTCAATGCAGAAAAGCAAGAGCACTGTCCTTCCAATTTCCTTGGGAGCCCCAAGGAATTAGTATCTGTATTTGCCAAAAAAGCATTAAGTGTCCTCAACCACAGCACCGAACAGCTGAGAACTGCTGTTTTTCAGCTCTCCGTCCAAGCTGTGTATTCAGATATACAGATTCCAGAAGAGCAATCTGCATCCTCTCTGCAACCAGCCTTACTTAAAGCTGCTGCCACACTGCTCTCCAAGGCCACTCATCATAACTCCACCGCTTCCAAGCTGAAACACCAGGCTTGGCAAGGTACTGCAATAGTAGAGAACAGCCAGCCTACACAGTTGTGGAAAAGGTGACAGAAAAAGCAGCTTCAGCATGCAACCTACCAAGGCTGCACTGTTGCCAAGAGGCAAGGCCATGGCAATGAAGCAGGCATCCTTTCAGGAAAGCAGGAGGACAGCCTGCAATTCTTCTACTGCAAGAGGGGAAAAAAAAGAATAGAGAAATACCACCACTTCAGTGTGGAATCTCTCCTGTACTGAGGTCCTATCAATGACCTAAGCCTTGTAGCAAAGGTCCTAAGCAGCCAGCAAAGGTCACCAAAAGTAAGTGTGTAGGGACAAGCATGGCCAAGCAGGGTGAATGTATGGAAGATGTCAGATTATATATGGGCTTTCCAGCATCAAATGAACTAGCACCACTATTTCAAACTACATAAAGCAAGAGCAATCAATCATTCACATTCCAAAGATAGAATTTAAGTATTTGAAAGTACAACTTTGTCAACACAGCCACAGACCAGGTCCTAACAGATGCCATGTTAAAAAATCACAGCATGTTCACTTTGACAAACTACAAAGTTCAGCACTTGGGGCAGGGTAACTCCCTGCATCAGTACAAAGCAGCAATTAATTGTGAGGCAGCCCCACTGAAAAGATCCTGGGGGTTACCACAGAAACCACCCTGGATGTTCAGCAGGGCATTCTCATCCTCAATAAGGCAGACAACGTGCCCAGCTACAAGAAGCGACACTTCCAGCACACCAAGCCTTTCCTCTGCTCTGCAGGAGGGTTCAGGTCAGATGTTAACAGGCCACTGGGCGATGGGGCTGGGTGTTAGGAAAAGCTTCCCCAGCAAAGTGGTGCAGCCCTGGAACAGGCCACCAGAGGTGGGATCTCCCTCCTTGGAAGTTTTCAGAACTTGGCTAGACAAAGTCAGTGACAACCTGGCCTGGTGCTCCTGTTAGCCCCTTTGAGAGGTCTCTTTCAACTGCTCTCCTGCAACTCCAAGTACTTTTAAGTAGTATGTGGCTATCTAATGAAACACAAGTCTTTATTAGACACTAAGAGACTGCCTATTTTGCTCTGCATAGCTTTTTCACAGCAGGAGTCTTACAGCATCAAAAACACTAAAGAGAACAAAGTCTGAGCCTTGACAATATAATCTCCAAGTTGTAAAGACAGGCAAAAGACAACTGCCACACTTATTACAACTCTGGGCTTTTACACATCACTGATTGAAGTCTCATCGTAAGGTTTAAATATGTACTACAGCTAAGTGCAGCTTTCAAGCCGTAAGTCAGGAAGGACACAGAATCCTTATGTAGTTAACACTAAATGCTCTCCCCCCACTGTTCTCAAGCATGGAACCAGCTTCAGTGAAAACTCCAAGAATCTTCCCAGCTCAGCCTGAACCTCTTCAGCCTCTGTTTATCTCCTTTTACCGTATGATGCTCCAACTTCAGAGCATTGGCTTGTCTTCTGTAACTGCCCCTTCATTAGCTGCAGACTGCTATGAGGTGTCCCCTTGCTGTACTTTGCCAGGCTGAATTAGCCCAGCTCACTCCAACTGTAGTGGTGGACCATGTTCTAGCTGCCTTGTTCTCTCCAGCACTGTACTTGAAGTACAGCTCCATCTCTGTGAAGCTGATGAAAAGACAAGTTTCATAAGAACGGCTGTACCAGCTCAGCCCAAGTTCAACAACATACCACAGCGAGGAACGGGATTTCCCTAGGACAAGACTCAAGGCAAACTGCAACCTCGCAGAGGTGAGGGACTGCATTCACTCTCTTGATTTGGCTTAATTTAAAGGTGTGATCATAAACAGCCTCCCACAGAAGGGTAAAAACAAGATAAGGACATCAACACATCCCTCCAATATTCTAATGTCTAACTATTTTCAGTTCAACAAATACTCCTTACGCATTCACAACTCTACAGAAGCAGTCTGCTACATTGCTTTAAACCCATACAACCTTCCAACATCCACAATCTCTTTCAAAAAGAGAAAAGCTACAGGGTAAACCGCCCACAAAGAGAAGGGCCTCACGCTTGTCCCAGCCTCCAACTGACAGATGCCGCTGGTGCGGCACATCGCTGCGGCTGATCTCTGTCCTCCTCACCATGTCTCGGCCTTTACCACACCCCGCAGATATGCCCTCAAGGCGGACTCCTCATTCACAAGCTCATTCCACCTCAGCTTTATTGCCCAGCCTGCCTCAAAGTCCACCAGCAGCCCACCGGCCCCCTCCCCAGCCCCCGCCCTAGGCCACAGCCGGGCCCGGCTCCAGCGGGGGTAAGGGCCAGGAGAGGCCGCAGGCCGCGGCTCCAGGACCCCGCTGCGATGGCCGCCCCCACCCAGCGCCCCCGCGCTGTTCAACCCCGCAGGTGCGAGCGCGCCCCACCGCGGCCCCGGGGGCTGCCCGCGCCCAGGGCGGAGGGCCGGGGGCACCGCCGCCTCACAGCCGGCCGGGGCAGAGGGTCCCGCCGCCACCGGGCAGAACCGCCCCGCCGCGGGCCGCCATGTTCTCGGGAAAGCTGCCACCATTTTGGGATAAGGCCGCACGGCGAGACGCGACACCGTGAAGGCCCATCGGGGCGGGGCGGCACGGCTCGGGGCCCGCCGGAGCACGGCCCGGCGCGAAGCCCAGCCCCCCCCCTCCCCCGCCCCGCCGCAGGCTCACGGCCGGGGCGGACCCGCGCCTCCCGCCGCGGACGGGCAGGCCCGCCCCGCCCTTCCCCGCGCCGCCTCAGCATGCGGAGCGGCGCCAGCAGGCCCGCAGCCTCCTCACCATGACTTGGGCTGGCGACGGGCAGCGCTAGGAGCAGCAGACGCGCAACGAGTCCGGGCAGCACCTCGAAAGCGGCAGCCCTTCCCGGGCCCACCTTATATAGAGAGAGGGACGGGATGGCTGGTTCCTCACGCCTTGTTCATTGGCTATGCCTCTCCCGGAGGCGTGACCTCCTCGCGGCGCTATTGGGTGCCTCTGCGCGGACTTCGTCCGCTCGCCCAATGGGAGCCAGGCCCCGGCCGCGAGGAACGCGCCCTGCTGTGCGCCATTGGATCTCAGGTATGAATTTCAATTACCTGCGCTAGCTATTGGTTGATTCGTAACCAAGGGCGGGCAGAGGGCGTGGCCTGATCTTCCCGCCAACGGAGGGCAGTCCCTCCACGGCTCCCGAGAGCGGCCGGCGCGGGCCCGGGCCCCGGCGCCTATCGCCTTGCCCCTCCCTGGAGCCAGCGGCCGGCGCGGAGGAGGAGAGGGGAGAGCAGCGTCCCCCACCTGGGGGCTGCGGGCAGGCCTAGCTGTTAGCGCTCGCGCGGGCCGGGACAGGCCTGAGGCGGAGTGCGGCCCAGGGGAGCCCGGAGCCGGACGGAGGCCGCCCTGAGAGCCAGGCTCGGTCGGGGGCTGTTCTCCACTTACCGCCTGGGGGGTTGCTGGGCTTCAGCGAGGGTGCTGCTAGGCCTGGCCTTGCAAGGCAAGGGCTCGGGTCTCAGCGTGCCACTCCGAGGCGACGGACGGGCGGGCTGGCCCTGGGAGAGCTGGGCCCTGAGTGGGGAAGAGTGCGATGGGGGCATATCTCTGCTCTGCCCTCCGAGGGGGCGGGAGACGGCCCCATCCCACAGGCGCCAGGCAAACAGCCCTTGTCCCAGCTGCCTTGGAGCAGTCACATGATGGAAAGGACTTAAAGCCAAAGGACCTGGTCTGGAAAGCCATGTAGAGCTACCAAAACCAGCAACTTTGCTATTTAAATGCCCCAGTTGAAGTTGGGTGTTTAGATGGGCTGTGTAAAACCCCATGTGACCTAAGGGTTATATTACCAGAAATATCCATGTGATTGCCAAGCTTTTTTTCCTGGGTGGAAATCGGCTGCCGTAGCGTGTGCATTTACGGTTTGATACCCAGTGCCATCCTTTCAAGGGTAGTACAAGCACCAGATTCAGGAAACCGGTTCTTCCCTCTTTATCCTCAGCTTTTGCTGACAGGATAGGCATGGGAAACGGTTTTAAACAATAACAACGTAGACCATGTTTTCCTCTTACTGTGTGTGGATCTCAAATCCTGTGAAAAGCCTGATCAAAAGTGATGCTCTTGAAGGGAGCGTGATGGAGGCGTGTCAGGCTGGGTCTATAGTCAGCTGGAACCAGCGGTGGGAAGTGACAAACCCCCTCACTCCTCCTAATCTCAAGGGCATCATAACTGAAGCCTGCTAAGGATGCTTCTGCTGCTGTTATCGATTTCATTGTGATCATTTCAACAGAGTGTGGAAATTAAACCTATGTGGGTGCACACTCAGAATTACTGAAAGAAAAGAAAGGCGAAAGCTCTCCAAAAAGTAAGGATCAGAGGTTTGAGAGAGGAGGACAGAGAATGGAGGAAGGGGAAAAAAGACCCGCGAATAATGTACTTGTTTTTCCAAAGAATGATGCCAAATTTAATGAGTGGCTGAAAAACAGTTAAGATATAGAAGAGTACTAAGCTGTCTGTATTTAAAGAATTTGGCCATCTCCACACCCCAGAGGGAGGCTGACTGGGGCTTGAGGGATGGTTGGGAGTGATCACACATACAAATACCTGTATCAAGAAGCAAGCTGCAATAGGATCTAGTTCCACCTGCTCCTGTTCAGTAAGCATACTGTGAGTATGAAACAGAAACCCTTTTTTGAACCATGAGCTGGGAAGCTAGGTCAGTTGACATCAGGGGGCTACATACAGATTTGCAATTAGTTTTTTAAATATAAGTCTTCTCTGCTTTTAAGTAATCTAATCCTCAACAAGCACAGACTATTTGCTTAGTGCTATCAAGTTGGTATACATTTGAAGAATCAACGTTAAATTTCAAATAACCCCTGCTCCTGTTCCAGCCAGCCTCTTGTAATACGCACCAGTCAGCTCTGAGACCTGAAAGAACTTGTCTCTTTTTTCAGCTAGTTTGTTTTATACTAATTGCTCAGTCTAACTTTGCTGGGGTATGACCTTGGCTGCAAAGTCCTTTTAGCTCAGTCAGTCTCCTTAGTGAGGCTGTTTGGTAAAGACCAGGACAGACCTAGTTGTCTGAGAGGCAGAACTGAAATCTGCAGTTTTAGGTGCTCACGCTCAGGTGGGAGTGATCACACCTGAAGTGACCATGAGCCATCCAAGAGGAAAATAGCTACAATATTTTAGTTTCTTTTGTTCTTTTTGGAGAAAAAAAAATCATGTAACTGCCTTTTTTTCCTCCTGTTATCATCTGTTGTACTTTTCTCAGTTGGAAGCAAAAGTATCAGCACCACATGACTGATCAGACCTTTGCAAACCCAACTGTGGGAATCGTTTTCCTGCAGGATAGAGAAAATAGGCCAGATTGGATTTCATTCTTCCACATGTTGCAATTGTATGACAAATGTTTCAGTGCTCTCTCTCTTTTTTTTTTTTTTTCCCACTCTCCTTTCTCCTTAAAGTCTCCCACTGTAGGCATCAGGTGAATCTGTGAGAATTTCATGTGTTCATTTAAAAAGATACATTTTGTGCTGCTTTTCCAAATTACTAAGGAAATCTTCAACCTATGAGCAAAGTTCAACCTAAGCCCTAAAACCTATGGAAAATAAGTGCCCACAATGATTATTTTACTTTTTTTTTATTTTAATCTCATGATTTTTAAACCATTCTTAGGAGTTTGAAAGACTTGATTCATGCTTTTAAAATTATATGACCTGAAATAACACTGACAATGCTCTGGCTGTAGTTACAACCATTCAGCTCTGCCAATGCAGTTTATCAGGGGGTCAGGCGCTGAATTGTCAATGGTACAGAATCACACTGTAGTATCTTATTCTTCTTCAGAAACATTACAGGACCCTGAAACTAGAAGGGTCAGATGCCTTGCAAAAACAGAAAATTAGGACGGTATAATTTTGTCAGTGCAATGAGTACTCCTTTCAGTTTAGTTGAATTGGAGATTCAGGACAGGCTGGGGTGTTATAGTATGCCCTGGTCCAGCTTGAACTGAAGTTTTCACATACTTAACTATTGTGCTAATGACTTGGTTTGATTTGTCTTAACAGCTATTGGGAAATGGATTTTTGACATGTACCTCAGCTCTGAAAACTGGTGTTATCCTCGCTAATCTGGGTTTACCAGGACTGCTCCAGCTGGACGAGGTATTTGTCAGACTTCAGTGAGAAAATCAGGTTTTGATGCTACTTTGTCAAATTTCATGCAGCCTCTTGGGCAGCTGAAATCTGTTCTGTCATGCTGCATCAGCTGCCATAAAGCTTCACTCACTGGGCTTCAGCCCACTGTGAATCTCATGTGGTATAAAAAGACATCAAGATAGTGGGACCATGAAGTTGGCATTTCAAACTGAGTTTGCCTCAGTGCGCCTTTCCACAGTTGATGCACTAAGAAGTAACCCAGTCTTACAGGAGGTTATCTTGCTGTATACCCGGAAAAACATTCCTTGAGGACTGAAATGCATTTGATTTAGTCTGAGCAAACAATAATGTCAAGTCCAAGGGCTATCATGTACCCAGGATTTGTTGAACACATTCTCTTTTCCTACTGGAGATTATTTCTGCATGCAGTATGAGAATTTTTTACATTTGTCCAGGATTTCTCTGTGTCTGGCGATGCTATCAAGGCCCACAGAGCACAGACTTTGGCTGAGTACCATGTATTCAGTGAATATGATACTTTCAGAAAATGCTGGACTTGCTGTGTATTTGTGATACTCTGTTGCTGCACAGTGGGTCTGGGGATTCTTGAAGGGTTTGGACGAAATTTCTTTGAATGTACAACTACACAGCTCTTGTTTTCTGCTCTTAGACGTGTTGGACAAATAGTGTGTGCACATTTACTTCTATCAGTGAATTCCTAAAAATGTGACAGCCTTAACCCTGTGTCTGTCTGCTAACTACTTGTCTGTTCTGGGTTTGAGATGACCTGGGATTTCCATGCACATTTTCTGGCACAGGTTGATGACAGCAATGTGCTGCATAGATTTCTGTGTTGTACTCACTCCTCCTTCCCAGGCCACAGAAGACTCGCCTGAGTGTGAGAACTGGTGAGTGTATCTGTACAGCTAGAGTAAAACGTTCAGATTTCATCAGTGAGGGGACAATGCTTTACCAGACTTCATTGTTTCAGTACTCAGGTTTAGCTCCTCCTTTCCTAGTGCAAATCTATTTCAAATATCCATCCTCACTCCTGTGCTCTTCACACTAGCTTTATATCTGGCTCCTTCCAGAGGTGTACAGCCCCTCTGACTGTTTCATAGCAGAGAGACTCTCCCTCCCAAATGGCTCCTTTATGAAGACCAGAAAACGAAATGCAGATGCCTGTTTGGACAATTCCTGCATAGTAAGAGGATAGATGAGGGTGAGACTGGATGGGGACTCTGCATGTTCCTGGGCAGTGCAGTTTTTCCTGCTCTAGTTTAAGTCATACCCCGTGGCCACCAGCCTTACACCATGAGATGTTTCAGCCTGTTTCAGGCTAGGGTCAGGAGGGTGCGTAACCAGTGTGTGGGCCTTGTTCCTCAGTGACAGGTTTTATTCTGTGGATCTGAATGACTCTCCCAGTCTCTAACATAATTGATTTTATTAATTACTTTACATTCTAGATGCAAGATCTGGAGCTGACCATGGACATTGGCTGGGAGCTGGTGAAAGGACGTGGCGTGCTTGCAGCAGCTTACAGTAGAAAGTAGCATGTTGCAGCAGCCATCTCCTTAACATGGATTTCACCTTCTGATATGGTGAATTGCATAACCCAGGTGAGCGGGGATGGATCCAGTCACTCCTCTCACCTCTCTCCCATTGCAGCGGGACATGGCTGTGGCCAGCTGCAGCCTTTGAGACTGCCTGCTCGTGGCTCCCTGTGCCCCTTGCCATCTGAAATCTTCTTTCTTAGCTCCCAGACACTAGTGTTACCCCATGTACTTTCATTCTTTGGTCGCATTCTTTCCTCATCACTTCCCAAAATGAGCATCCAGGTTTTCTCTTGGTGAGGTCAGATTAAACAGCACCAGGAAAACACATGGCTGGTGTCGGGTCAGCGCTGAGTTTCAGGGGCAGGGAAGGTGTAAGGTAGTTAATCATTAGCAAACACGGCCCCTTCCCTTCCCGGCACAGGGCCCGCTGGGAGGTTATTGATCTGTCAGCAGTCTGCAGGGCCTCTGCTGAGGACAAGATGGAGTGGTGCCTTCCAAAGCAGGGATCGATTGCCTCGGCGTGTGCGCAGCAAGGGGGCTGTTGCAAGCGAAGGCCCATGTCCGTGCTGATCCTGGGTACATCTGCCACAGGCTGACACAGGAGCAATTAGTGCTGAGCTGAATGTGCCTTTGTGCTGGTGTGGTGTCCCACTTTGCATTGTTAATGCCTCCTGGCTGTTGTGATGGTGTGGCAGAGAACAAGAGGCAATTTTAGATAAATATGTTTTAATCCTGGGGTGACTATACACGAGGAAATTGCTAAGGACATAAATGTAACAAGAGTCACACTGGATCAGACATATGCCTGCTTAGCTCAGTGTTACTCCTCTTGTGACACAACAAATGCCTTGGGAATTATCTAGAAGAGGGTCAGTGTAACAGCATCGGTACTCCAGGATATTGTCCCCACGATCAGAAGAAAATTCCTGAACGACTAGCCTGTATTTTCTCATCCCAAGCTATCGTCTGGCTACAGGGTTTTGCTTGCCTGGTTTGTCCTACCCTGCAGGAGGGGGCCTGGAAATCAGGACCATAAGTAACAATCAGTCAGCTGAAAGGAATGTGCTCGAGCTTGTAGGCCACAAACCTTGGGAGGACAAGGATCGTGAATAGATAACAGCAGACAGGATGAGTCAGGCCGAGAAAAGATAAGGGATGAGGAACAGATGGTGCCAAGGAGAAGTAACACGTTGCTGTTAATTGATGACTGTAAAAACTTACTTAGTAAGTGTCCTTTGTTTGTAGTTAACCAATTAGGGATTGCCTAGTATGTAATGCTTAGCTTAAAGAACCGATCTGTTTAAAGCGCGCAGCTTCTGAAAACATATGTAAACTCGTGATTGTGTACAATAAATTGACATTTGCTTGCATCAAGCTGCGTCCCGTCTCTCCATCGCAGCACTGCCCCATTCCCCACAGGTAGCTGAACACCTTGCCAGGGTCTGTGAAGGTAACACAGGGTCTCCTCCTGGATTTGGGAGCCTGTATTGTTACAGGAACAGGTGTTTTTTAGTGTTGGAAAGGAATTGCTTCCACAATTGTGGAAATTTCTTGACAGGGATCTTCAGTAATTTGGTTTTGGTTTAATCTTCCTTTGCAACACTGGTTGCAGTTCACTTGGGATCATCTGATCTGGGCTAATCCTTCTCCAGAAGACAGGCCTGACACTGCCTAGGACAGCTCGCTGTGGACTTTTATGGGGCCTTCTATTGCACAACCCTGACCTTTGGCTGTTGCAATACACACTCTTAGCTCTGCAGAGGCTGGAGAAAAGTTTGTGTCATCAAGTAAAGCAGCATCTTCGTTAGCCTTTTGGAGAGGTGGAAGGGCAAGAGATTTTGTTCTTTTTTCTCTCTGTAGACTGGGAAGGGAACAGGAGGTGAGGAAAACTGTTGTGTACAAAGCCTAGCTAGCAGGAATGAGGAAAAACTACTTTCCTGTGCTGTGTGATGAGCTTTTTAGTTGGTTTAGCACTGGCTGTGGTCACATACTGCCTAAACCAGCTCATCTGGCTGTTCCGGTGTGGATGTCACTTAGGGACTGCATTGTCAGTAGTCCACAGCTGCATGAGCAGACAGCACCATGTTCTTTTCTGCCTGAATGTATTGATATAAACTAAATGAATCATGAAAATCAATAGATGACAACCAGGATGGAACATTCTGTTTTGTTAGATTGGTTTAAAATCAGAAACCATTGCAGCTCTCTCTGTAGACCCCTCCCTACCCCCGTGTCCAGGGCACAGAAGGGTCACCCCGTAGCAGAAGGTTTGTACACAGAATTCTGCTTCCTCAGCAAGTTGAGTATTAACAAGCCCTGCCCGGAAAGGGAGGCAAACCCAGCTCTGCTGTTAGGGCCGTGGGGGTAGGGCCCTGCAGAGGAACCGGCTGTGCAAGTGGAGGTGCACCCAGCTACCTGGGGTGCAGGGGTCTGAGTATGACACTGCAGCTCTTGTCACAAACCAGTTCATACCACTGGGCTTTGATTGCAGTGAAGATGTTTACCCCATCACACATACCTGTACATTTTATCTCAGCTGCAGGCAGCAAACAGAGGAACAATTTGGGGAGAATGTAGAACAGGTGGAAATGTTTAATCTACTGATCTCAAGCCAAACCTCCATGGGAGGACATGGATTCTCCATGAGGTTTGGGGAATGTTTGCTGGGTGCCAAGAAATTTCTTTCATTTAGAGCTGAAAGCTATCCAACTAGACAGGGCTGAATTAATTTCTGACCTAACCACTCCCTGTTCCTCATGGGCTGCAAACCCTTAAATATGGGAATAATGAGCGCAGGAGACATATCTAGAGTAGTTCGCACAAGGACAGGAATGATTCCTCTCCTGAACACTGAATATGCACTAGGCAGATCTCTAATTATGTGATTCTACCCTGTTTATACCCGCTCCTCCCCCTGCAGGGAGCGTCAAAATAAATGGAAGGATCTGCCTGAGTTGCCAGATTGGAAACCCAAAGGGGCTGGGCTTTCCTTTTGTTTTGTGAGATTTCCTATGTGATAGTCAGCGGAACTGCAGCAGAATGCATGTACACAGGAGATTAACATTTCACGAGAAAGTTTAATACCAGCATTCTCTACCTTGATCATTTGACTTTGTAATCTTAACGTGTTATTAGCATGGTTTGCTGTAGATAATCCTTAAATAAGATCCTGTTTTTAGTGGCCTTAAATACATTCCCTGGTTTTAAATCTTGCATTATTTGTTCTTCCAACTGTTTTAATCCTGCTCCTGCAAGCATAGACTTGACTACTTGCCCTATTATTTTGTTCCCTCCAAGTCCACATTGCAGGGGCTGCTTCTGTTCCCTGCTTGTTTTAAATGCTACTTCAGCCCTGACTTTCACACAGTACTTCTTGCCTGTCTGCTTCACTGCTGGTCTGCAGTGACAAACCTCCATTTGACCTTTGTCAAAGCTGAAAGTTTCTCCATCAAATCCACCTTTTTTTTTCTTTACTTTACAATCAAAAGGCCTTCTGAATTCAACTCACCCATTCACAGTGCCATCTCCGTATTGCAAGTTTGGTGTTGCTGTGCTGGTTGGTACTCCTCAGTCTCAATTATGTCACGCTTTGGTAGCTGTATTGCCTGTATTGGTTAAACTTCTTGCCCCAGCTTCTGTTTGTTACCTGGGAGTAAGAAATTCTGTGTCTTCTACGACTAACTTTTGGGTTAGATACTGAAAATGTACCTTGTCCTGCCCTGCTACAATAATTGGCCTCTTTTTGTGTGGGTAACTGAAATCACCCATTGGACTGGATCTCTCTCACTGTGAAGTTAGCCTTCTTCCCCTGGTCAAGCAGTAGCACTGCCAACCTGCTTTTTCTGATTTCCAGGGCCTGAACGTTCCTATCTGTACTGATTCTTTGCTGCATAGTCCTTTTGACCAAGAAACCAGTCAGCTGATGGTGCAGTTAGCGAGTGTGGCAAACAGTTCGCATCCTGTGCTGGTTTTGGCTGGGATAGATTTAGGTTTCTTCACAGTAGCTTGGACAGGGCTGTGTTTTGGATTTGTGCTGAAAGCAGTGTTGATAACATGGGGATTTTTCAGCTGTTGCTGAGCAGCGCTTGCACACGTCAAGGCCTCCTCTGCTCCTCACACTGCCCTGCCAGTGAGCAGGCTGCGGGTGCATGAGAAGTTGGAAGGGGACGCATAAGCATCGATTAAACCATAAACACCAATTAAACATCAGTTTAGCTGGATCAGCAGCACTATAACTCTGGCCTGGAAGGCAGGGGATACCAAGAAGTAGAGCAAGAGGGTCCCAGAAGACAGATGCTGCACTTTATGCTGTGTTGCTCTGAGTACGTGCAGCACTGGCACTGTGGCTTCACCTCTCCCCAAATCAGGTACAGGACAGCTGCACAGACATGGTCTTTTGGCGCTAGCATACTGGTTTTCCAGTAGAAATCCCCAAATCCCAGCCGGGGTCTGAAGTGAAAGGGTGGAACCAGATCCCTCTGAGCAGTCCTGGCATTGTGGGGGCCTTGTGGAGCATCAGCACCAGAGCCAGAGGACCTGTGGCTGCCAAGGGCACTGAGCCTCCAAATTTTTGCTGACGCCCACAGTAACATCCCTTACTCCTGGTTATTCCTTATGAAGGGAGGTTCCTCCCAGCAGAGTCTGAAGCTGCTCCTTTCTCCAAGCATCTTTTTTTGCTCAGGAGTTGTGTCCTGTGTTTGCTGAGTCCTGGCACTTCTGACCTCCTACCCTTTTTGGTGCTAGCCCCTTGGACCTGCTACAGTTTGACACAGAG
This sequence comes from Falco naumanni, assembly GCF_017639655.2. Classification (NCBI taxonomy): domain Eukaryota; kingdom Metazoa; phylum Chordata; class Aves; order Falconiformes; family Falconidae; genus Falco; species Falco naumanni. The sequence goes on from NC_054070.1 coordinate 2,121,973, forward strand.
AACTGACTGCTTCTGCCTGTTTTAGAGAACAGGAGCCATGAACTGCTCCCTGCCCAGGAAAGCACAAGGCAGCACGTTCTTGATGCCACGTCCTTGTGCTCCATTGCCAGAGATTCCAAATTAACCAGAGATTCTGCAATGAGCTGCAGTCTGGATGCATTCCAGGCAGTGTGCAGAGCCAGCTGCTGGAGGAGGGGAAGGATACCTGTGCTGACACGGCTTTGCTTATTTTCCCTTGCTCTCAGGGCATCTCTTCCAGCTGCGTTTGACTCCTGGCAGCGCTCAGACAAGAGCACTCTGCCTCTGCACGTACAGCGATTAAGGCTAGCAACTGTAGCCCTTCCTCCCGGGGAATCCAGAGACTCCTGGAAGATAAGGAACATGAAAGGGGGAGCCGAAGCACAGCTGAGTATACACACACTCCCTGCTGGTTCCCCATCGAGGAGAAGGCATGGATGAACAAACACATCGGTGCAGGGAACTCCTAGTGAAGAGTCTCGCCCCAGGGATGTGTGGTTCCTATTGATGCCACAAACTGCCCTGAAAGCCTTCTAAAGGACAGGCTTTGCCTGCAGATCAGACCTGTCCTGCCAGACCAACACCCGCCAGGAATGCAGGCTGCTGGAAAAACCATCGCTCTGGCTGCTTTGCTGCGGCCTCCTCCGGTGGCTGAGCGGCAGCTGCTCGAGTCAGAACATGCCCCACTCGCCAGCCCCTCCACCCGGCCTGCCGGGCTGGTCCAGCTGTGCCGAGGAGGGAAGGGCAACCCTGCATTTCTCCATGCAGAAGCTGTATCTGAATAGTTTGTATTTTAACCGAAGATGAAACGAAAGCCCCTGAAGTGACCAGGTGGTGATGATCAAGAGATACATCCTCTGCCATAAGCTGTTTCCACCCGTGTAGCACTCTCAGATTCAGACACGCAGCACTTAAAAAGCTGAATTGCAGCAACCCCTAGGTTGGACTGTGCTACTCTCAATTAAGTTTTAAGAAAGATGCAGAAAGAAACAATTTTTCCAGAGCCCACTTCCCCCTCTCAGGAGATGGAAGCGTTATTATCTCAGTGACCCGGGAACCTGATTACTCTTCCTCAGTGATTGCATTTAGGGAGCAAAGTACTTGATTTTGACTCTGTGCATGGTCAGATACTTTACAGACGTCAGTGCACTTCCCCTGAAGCACACTGCTGCGAAGATAGCCTGGGCTTCTCTCACTCATCCGAGGGGTGCAGCCCCACAATTCACTCACTCATCTGGACCGCCAGGCTACCATCTCCCTCTTCTCTACCCTCACCAACACAAGGTCCAGCTGCACTTGTAAGAAAGCTGCACTTCAAGAACCTGGCTGAGTCTCAACTTGGTACAAAAGTACGTACACTGACATGCTTAGCAGGAATTATTGGTTAAAAGGAGCATAAAGCTAGCTTTTATCAAAGCCCTCATTTTCTCTTTGCACTTTTATGGCAAGTTCCACTCATCTGCTGTGGTTTCCTTCCATGTCCCCCAGCAGCTGCAAAATACTTGGTGGTTTAGTGTTCCTTTGATTCTAGAGTTTGGCCTTTATTAACCTGGCTTTGCGGGAGGCAGGGAAGCATTTCCCTGCACCATTTGTTGGAGGACCCTGAAGCTATTTCCTTTCTATTGTTTCCTTTCCTCCTACTTTTCTTGTTCCTGCCAGGGATTGTAATGTCAGGCATGTAAAATGACCTTCAGAGAATATTCATAATACATTTCAGATACTCCTCTGCTCCCAAACACCCACGCATTGTAGAAACTGCTTGTGCCGATACTGTTGTATCTGTTCATGCAGTGTAATAGTTCTGCTCTGTAGCAGTGGTGGTTTAGAGAAATAAGCAAGGCAAGATACGTAGGAGGTGCAAGGCCAAAAATACCTCTCCTAGAAAAACTGGCCCTGTTTTTATGAATCCACAGCTCTTTTCTGAACTCTGCTGAGCTCCTTGTCTCCCTACATGGTGGCAGTGGGTTCAGGCGCACTGAGCTGCAGGTATTGCAGAGATCGTACCTTAAGCCCTCCTAGCTGCCTACGTGAGGACTAGCTGAACGGCAGAGCTCTAGAACACCGCAGGGAGGCAAACAGCAAAGTCCTCCTCCAAGCTATTACTTCAAAGCTCATATTGTCATAATTTCTTCTGTTAAGAGATCAGCAGCCATGGAGAGACCTTGGGTGTTATCAGGCCCAGAAACCAAGACCTTTTTTACTGACTTTCAGAGCTGAGGAAAGAAAGCGCCATGAATTCCAGTCCCTGCTCCAAGCAACACTTACCTATTTCAGTGAAATGCGCTTAATTTAGGGAAGGAGGAGCATGGATGTGACCTCTTCAGAAGGGATGACTTCCAGCCGTTACCCAGGATGGATTCAGCTGACCTCACAGCCTCCTGCTGCCAAAAATGGGAAGCCCTTCACCCTGCCATTGCCTCCTGATTATCTCACACAGAGCTCAAACTCCCATGTTTCACCCCAGCAGCACAAGAAACAAAGCTTTAGACCAAGTTAGCAAATGGGACAGTCTCAGCAAAGGGTTCAGCGCCTGCCTTAAGGGAGAGATTTGGGTGGCAAAGGAAGCAGAGAAGTGTCAGCGTCAACCTAAGCCCAGACCATAGTTTTGAGGCTGTGCACCAGTCTCAATACCTGAGCCGGAGTGGACCAAGACCTGTTTTTAACCATTCTAAATACATTTATATTTATGGTATATAAACACCTAACCAATACAAACAAGCTTAAATCCAGACTGGGAAGCAATTAGACAAAATGGTTATTACTGCCCAAATGCAGCACTAAGGCAAGGCCCCAGGTGCCAGAGGTTTTGTGCCCTGCTGTGCACAGGTCTCACCCACCTCGCTGGTGGGATCGGCTGGCACGAGGGGTGCAGGTTTGTTACTATACCCTCTCTTGGCAGTGCTACAGCTTAACGCAGAATGAGTCTTACCAGTAAAGTCTATGCAGCTATTCATGTAGAAGAATCAGTTTTCAAATTAATTTTAAAGTGACTTGCACGTGGAAATAAAGGTTTCTGCTCTGTCTTGTTGTTGATGATAAAGATGGGCTGCAAGATGTGCATTAACAGGTCTTATGTAAGCACTTCCCATACCTGAAGGTTGGCTTTTGTCTATCCTGTTCTTGGAAGTTCCTGCAGGCAACTGGAAAACTGTTTTTCAACATGCTAGCCAAAAAGCAGTGAAAAGATTATGTTTTATTTTTGAGACTACCCAAATTTTTATTACTTCTCATTAATGCAAAAACTATTCAGTGCTTCATTAGATGCTCCCAAATTTGATGTTCCTGTCTGTTGCATAAATACAGACCTTCCCCCTAAGGCGAAGTTTGCTGACTGCAAACATTCTTCCTCTAAATCTCCATTAACATCACAGTGGAATTGCCTGGGCTCAAATTCCACAAAGTCATGCCGCTTTTTCCCTCTTCACCATTTTTTCCCCCCTCGTAATTCTCATGTCACCTCTTGGGGTATGAATTAGCCCAGGTGAGGGGCTTCTGAGCATCAGCAGCCAAATGCAGAGCTCTACTGCATGGCTGCCCCTTCACTAGCACCAGTCCCCTGCCTGCACTACTTGGGACATCAAGGGTGTTTCTCATGGCTTCTCCAAGCTGCAGGAAGCCAAGATCCTACCCGAGGTTGAAAGATTCTAAGATCTCACAGTATAAAAGTTTCCTCCTGTGAATACCCAACAGACTGTATATTTCTTAGCATTTCCATAACCTGTGTGATCCTACTTTATATTTAAGTTGGCAGAAACCAAACCTTGATCCCGTGGAGGATGCATCCATTCAGCACATCCCTCCTCTCACACTGAGGGGTAGGAGGCGCCTTCCTGACTCACCATCACTGAGCAACGCTGCGCTGAAGCAGATTCAAGTCGCTGCCATACTGGTGTGAAGACCCAAGGTCTCCCATCTCTCCAGGAAGTGTCCTGCTGAGTGGGAAAAGCTGCCGCCACTACTTCAGCTCTGTCCCAGTCCCACCCACCAGCTTCTCCCCAGTATCAGGAATCCACATGTACCGTTTTTTTGAGAAGCGTCATTTACTCAGTGTTAATCAAGCTGATATCCACAAGCATGTTCTGCACAGTGGTGTCTTCAAAACGAATCTACTGTGCAGCACATTTTTATTTTAGTAACATGGACTATAATCTAAGTATTACAGGTCAAAACACATTCCCTAATAGACAATTTAAGTGAAAGTGTGAAATTAAAGTGACATGATCCCACTATTTTGTGTTGCCTGTGCAGAACCCAGCAAAGCTCTCCTGCCCTTCTCCATACACTTCTTTGATGAACTTGTTCCGTTACTGGGCTTAGGGCTAAAAGACAAGAAGGGCAGGAGGAAAGCAGCAGTTTTCATGTCAAATGTGCACCTGACACATTTAGCGAGGACATAGCACAGGACTCACCTCCCACCCAGGCGAGAGCCTTAATCACCAGACCAGGGAGTTATGCCTCTTTCCATCCCATTAATAAATCTTCATCTGCCCACAGCAGAGGTTTCTGATACACCAGCCCCAGAGCAGCCAACATCTTGGTTGTTCTATTTCTACGCTAAGGCAGAGCCTTCAAATCTTAAAAGTGCAGGTGCTCAAGAAATGGAAAGGATTTGTTTCTTTCTCAGCCGCTGTCAGGATGCCTGTCTGAAAAATCTACTTGAGGCTGCACTTGCCTTACAGACTCCTGCCAGTAAAACTGTTTTAGCAGAGGAGCAAAGAAAAGGTCTCTCCCCCAGCCTTGTGACAGCAACACTGCTAATTGTTAAGTACAACCGATCTTGATTGTCATGGCAAATACAACTTCATCATCCCAGCGCCACGACAGTTGTGCCTTTACAGCTGCATTAGTACCAGAAGTGTTTTATTAGCCCAGTGAACCGATACGCCGCCTGCAGTGAGGCACGTCCTCTGTGACCCAAGGTGATATCTGTAAAGCCGCTGTATTATTCACACGGGAGTTTGCAAATGGAGAGTGCAAACTGGAAAACACAATCGCCAAAAGATAAATACAGTGAGAACCATGGCTGCTGCAGTCTCCCTTCGTTTTCAGTGAGAGTTGTGCCCATCTTTTAAAAAAGGCAGAGACAAAATCTGGACACAACGTGCACTGCTCCTACCACCTCTTACTGAGAAGAAACTCCTTCCTGACTTCTCTGTTTCATTCACACACGCCTGTCCTGATGTTCTTCAGCACTGAGACACGCCGCCACCGGGCACTGCTTGTCCAATGATTCAAACCCTTTTCAGGTTGGAATCTCTTCATTCTTGCTGCCTGGAAATACTATGATCTTGCACATGTACTTTATTTGCCACTCTATCAGCCTATGTTGTCTGCAGACTCTACCTGTATCTTATTTCCAAGTACTCAGTTAATAAAACTACATACAATGTTAGTTAAAATGCCTTACGTACGCTTTGGGTGCCATATACCCTCACAGAGCACAGCCGTCAGGCAGGATGAGGTCCTGGAGAACCTAAATGGTTTGGGGCAGGGAACATTTCTTCTGAAAATCAAAAGCAGACACAGCCTAGAGCCCTGTAGCCACTCTGGCCATAGTTCAGACAATTAAAGCTGCCGCAGTGGTTCCGTGCGGCAGCCGTGCCCTCGCCGTGTCGGCTCCGCCTGCAGGAGCTGCCAGCACGTGTGCGGGCAGCCGGCACACGCGGCAGGCCGCCGGCAGCGGTGCACGGAGCCTGTGGCCGAACTGTCCCGGCAGCCACGGGGACCCCCCAGCTGCAGCGTCCGTCCGCGCCGCCGTGGCCAGGGGCTGGCGGTGCCGGTCACTCCGTGGGTCTCGGCCACCGCGGGCCCAGCTGGGCCACCAGGCCGTAGGTCGGTCAAGCCACGGGGCAGCCAGGCCGCCGGTGGCCGGGGCCGAGGGGCGGCGGGGCCGCGGGGCTCCTGGCAGCGCTGCCCCAGCCCCAGCCCGGGTCACTCGTGGGCCACGCGCTCCAGCGCCACGTAGAAGCTGTCCTTGTCGTCCAGGCAGTGCCAGCCGATGGGCCCCGCCTCGCAGTCGGCGCACACCAGGAACTTGACGTTGCCCACGTCGCGGGTGAAGCCCACGTTCTCGAAGGAGAACATGTCGCGTACCAGCCAGTGCTCCCGCACCACGTCCCCGCCGCCGCCCGCCGCCGCCGCCGCCTTCTTCCTCATGGCGGGCAGGAGGAGCTGCGGGACACACAGCGTTACCGGCCCGCCCGGGCCCCGCGTCCCGCCCCCCCCGCGCCCCGGTACCTCGCGGTGGGCGAAGGTGGCGGCGCCGGGCAGCAGCACCCGCGAGCCGCAGCGCTGGCACAGCACCGCCTTCAGGTTCCGGCCCTGCGCGCACACCAGCCCGGCCGAGCCCGGCGCGGGGCACGGAGGGGGCGCCGCCGCCGGCTCCATCCCGGCACAGGCCGCCGCCATGACCGCGCAGGCGCGCTAGGGGCTGCGCGGGGGGCGGGGGCCGGGGCGGTGACGCGAGGGCGGGGCCGGGGCGGTGACGCGGGGGCGGGGCCGGGGCAGCGACGCGGGGGCGGGGCCGGGGCGGTGACGCGGGGGCGGGGGCCGGGGCGGTGACGGGGGGCGGGGCCGGGGCGGTGACGCGGCCGCGCCGTGCGCTGGGGGGGTGGGCGGTCCGGCTCGGCCTCGCCCCGCCCGCGGCTCCGCCCGCGCCTCCGCTGCGGCGGTCCCCGAGCGCCCGGTGGGCTTTGCTGCTCAGGAGCGCGGGCGCCCCCGCTGCTCGCAGGGCCCGGGGTAGCGGGACGCCGGTCCGGTTCCGCTGCAGCCCGTCAGAACTTCGGGCTCTCCCCGCGGGTCCCCCCTGCCCCCGCGCGGTCCCGGCGGGGAAGGCAGGCAGCGAAGGCCGCGCCTCCCGGGCCTGGTTGCGACCGAACACCGAGCTGCGGCTTGCGGGGCTGAGCGGGAGGGGGCTGCGAGGGGGAGGGGTCCGCCCGCCGGGCCTGGGGAAGCCCTTGCACGTTGCCAGGGGAAAGGCAACAGCTTCGCATCAACACTGACCTCGGTCCCCCCTGCTCCTCACGGCACCTCGGGGTGAAGCCCCCCTGGGGTGAAGACCCCCCGGTGGGATCGGCTGGCAGTCGCAGCCGCGCCCGGCCCCCGCAGGGCACCGCTGGGCTGGGCGCTGCTGCGGGAACTTATCGAGAAATACCTGCCCCCGCCGCTGGGACCTTTGGCCAGTTCCGAACATTCTTGGGTGGAAGCTGTCTGGGGCTGAAAATTCATGCTCAGCTCTGGGTTTTACTGTTCCCTCCCAGGCTATTCATGAAGCAGAAAGCTGTGCTCTTACTGGTCTGTGAGAATCAGTACCAGCTTCTTTCCAAGCACATCTCAACCCTTTATCTTACCTTCAACGGTAGCTTGTACGTTCTCTCATCTCCAGCTATGCACAGTGCAGACGGTTTTGAAGACCTGAATTACAGAATCATAGAATCCTTCTGTTGGAAAATGCCTTTGACATCATCAGGTCCAACCATTAACCCAGCACTGCCAAGGCCACCACTGAACCATGTCCCTGAGCACCACATCTACATGTCTTCTGAGCACCTCCAGGGGTGGTGATTCCACCCCCTGCCGGGGCAGCCTGCTCCAGCGCTTGGACCACCCTTTCGGTGAAGATGTTTTTCCTCGTGTCCAACCTAAACCTCCCCTGGAGCGACTTGAGGCCGTTTCCTCTCGTCCTGTCACTTGTTCCTTGGGAGAAGAGATGGATACCCACCTCGCTACAGCCTCCCGTCCGGCAGCTGTAGGGAGCCATGAGGGCCCCCCCGAGCCGCCTCCTCTGCAGGCTGAACCCCCCCAGTTCCCCCAGCCGCTCCTCAGAGCACTTGTGCCCCAGCCCCTGCCCCAGCCCCGCTGCCCGGCTCTGGACACGCTCCAGCCCCTCACTGTCCCTCCTGAGTGAGGGGCCGAAACTGAACCCGGGGCTGGGGGTGCGGCTGCGCCGGTGCCGAGTGCAGGGGGACGGTCACTGCCCTGGTCCTGCTGGCCACACTGCTGTGCCACAAGCCAGGATGCTGTTGGGCTCCTTGGCCACCTGGGCACACTGGGGGCTCACGTTCAGTTTGCTGTTGACCAGTTGTCACTGTCAACCAACTACCACTGTCGACTACTACCACGGTCTTTTCCTCATCTCTGCTGCCTTTCATGCTCTTCTGGATTGGGTCTTGCAACAAATTTGCCCCCTTAGCAGGTCCTCTGGGCCTGGGAAATTTTTGTGCTGTGGCTCTCAACAGACGGAGCAGTTTTTTGCTACACAGTGCAGCCGCAGGGGAGAGGCACCGCTGAAGGCGGCTGCACAGGGTTTGCACGTACCCTCCACACAGTACTCAGACAAATGTCCTGAAGGTAAAGAACAGAAGGTAAAATCCCACTGGCTCAGGAAATACTTTATTCTTTATATTTTCATTAAAAAATAAACATAGGAAACAAAACCACAGAACACTTGTGTGATAGAAACAAACGCAGAAGGTCAGAGCGTTGGCCAAAAGTGCATATTTAAGTCATGCTAGCACGTCCCTGATCCCACCCTGTCCCCCAAGCAAGGAGTCAGCAGGAAGCTCAACGAGCAGCACTACACAGAGCCCAGGCACCGCGGGGGCCAAGCTGACACCGCCGGAGAGCCCCGCGCTCCCAGAAACGCAGCGAGGCAGAAGACATGCTGAGGAGAGAGCGCTCCAGTGAGCCAGTGATGAAGCTCTCACTTGGGGCTCGTGGGGCAGGTGAAGGGTAGCTAGTGCCAGAGGATGTGGAATTACAAGGCAGGGGAAAAACAGCTGAGAACAAAGGGCAGAACAGAATCCTGGTTGTCACTCCAAAACAGCCCTGGAAGCAGACAAATCCTAGAAAAAAGGAAAATCAACACAATGAACTTGACTGAAAGGCTGACGTGGGCGTGCCGGACAGAGGTGCGTCCAGGGACGAAGCCCCGTCGCTCACCAGCAAGATCTATGTGACAGTAGCAATTGTGCCCCTGCTCCCAGGGCCTCGGCCCCTGCGTGGTGACCTCCCCACAGGGGTGGGAGCAAAGGCACTGCCGCCGTACCGCAAGGCTCCTGCTGCCAGACAATGCAGCACTTTGCAGCTGGGTCTGTCAAGCTTTTTTTTTTTTTTTGAGGGAAATATGATGTGATAAACCTTGCTGAGCCCCTTATCAGAGCACAAACGCTGCAGACCTGCTTCCACACCAGGCGATGAGCTTCCCCCCCTGCCCTCTACCCCCCGCAGCCTCAGGCTTTTGGGGCTCAGTAGCTGACAGCTTTCACCTGCAACTTCTTTTGCGTGCAGACCTGTGAGGAACCTGCAGCTGCAGCGCAGGACCCCCGTACACATGCTCACCCAGCTTGGCTCTGCACTGCTGGGTGCTCGAGGAGCATGTTTAAACATTCAGTATGTACAAGATGATTTGAAGCTGGAACATAAGAGCAGCTGGATTCACCCTCACACATCCACGTGGCCGAGAGCAACCAGAGGACCTGTGTGGTCCTGCAGTGGCTGAAGAGACCATCCAGTTGTATGTACATGTCTTCGGAAGCGTTCACCAGGCTGGCTGACACCAAGGCTGGGGGCATCTCTGCTCTGCCGATAGACTTAGCCACAGGAACAGCAGAGAATGCAGCTTCCCCTGACCTACTTCACCACTTCCTCCATCTTCAGAGCCCCTGATTTCAAATGACTGCCGAGATAACACGTTTATGCACATGCTCTAGTCAAAAGCAGCACAGAAAGCTGCTGTTCTGGTGCCTATTTCCACAGCATCCGCAACTCTCAAGAACAGTCACTGCAAACCACTTGGGACTCTTCCTCCAGCCGAGACTTTTTAGGATGTTCTTCCTTGTAAGTTCCCTCCAGATCACTTCTCCCGAAGGACGCAGACTCCGGCGTCACAGCGCTGCATCCCCAGGGAGGTTACCACTTCCCAGTTGTCAATGATGGGATCATAGCACTCAATGCTGCTCAGCAGCGAGTTGCCATCGTATCTGCAAGGACAGAAAGTTACAGGTGAGGGATGCTGCTGGAGGAAATGGTCGAGGTGTTCAGAGCCCTTCCTGGGAGGCTGGGCAGCCAAGTACTGTGGGAACGGCCTGAAATGAAACCACTGCATTAAGGCTCCTTTTTGCTGTCTGCTGCCGCTCTCCTGCCTGTCTTGGCCCTGGACCATCACGCTGCCTGTTCAGGCTGGGTGGTGACTCAGTGGGCTGCCTCCTCTCATAACGCTTGAAAATATAAACGTGAGGAGAGGCCAGCTGAAATGGGGCAGCAGGCTGGGCCACCTCAACTCCCCTGTTCCAGCAGACAGACATGCAGAGCATCTCCCTCTCGAGCCCAGGGCAGCCGCTTACCCAGCGATTGCGTACAGCCTTCCCCGCAGCACGGTGGCCCCCACGTAGCAGCGGGGGGTTGTCATGCTTGTCACAGTTGTCCAAGAATCAGTGCGAATATTATAGGCTTCCACGGAGGAGAGATGTGCCGTCCCATCAAACCCGCCAACTACATAAATATGGTCATTCAGCAGAGCCACTCCAGCCCCTGGAGAGAGAGAAGGCAGCACAGCTACACCCACGAGTGACACCGTCAGCACCTGGCCTGGGGCTCGCTGTTACAAGGCTGAACTAGGTCTGTTCCTCCTGCTTTGAAGGACACTTTCTTATGCCCGTGTGTCCCACAGAAGAGCCGTCATAACCCGGTGTCTTCCCTTGTTGTTGCCTCCAATACAATACATGAAAACCTCTTCCTCTTACCAAATGCTGCTGAATCTCTGGCATAAGGGGGACGGAGCAAGGCTGCAGCCAGGGCAGCACTAGCAATATGAGATACTGACCGTGGCTGAAAGACACCCCAACCCCCTGAACAGACCAGCACCAGGCTCGCTCTGCTGGCGGGTGGCTGGCTGGGACTCTGCCAGCACAGGGACCGGCTTCTCTGGCGTTTCTGGCCCCCTGGTGTCACCCAGCCCTTGGCTGTGGCAAGGAGAATGACACTGCTCCATGCGAAGCTGGAGGAGGGATTTCTTTGGCACTGCTCCTCTGGCAGGCAGGGAAATGAAAACTGGTGTCTACTACACAGTCACAGAGGTGTAAATGGCATAAGCATCTGTCTGAACAGCTGTTCTCACAGCAAAAGCAATCAACAATACAGCTGGCCCAACTGGGAATTTATGACAACAGCAGGAAATAAACCTCTGCCAGCCTCTGTTTCCTCATCTGCAGCTCCCGTCAGGTAGAGCACCAAGGAATGCAGCTCAGACAACGAGCACTCAGTGGCCTTAGGTGCCCCGGCCAACAGCTGCTGCTGTTGCAAGCCGCATCGCGAGCCGTTACCATCAACACATAACGATTGCACCGACAGCTGTCTTGAAGGAAACGAGCCAGCCACCCTGCAGCTCTTGGGCAGATCTGTTTTTTCTGCCAACAGGGTACAAAGAGACTTTCTGTTCCACCAAATGCAACCTCGCTTCCACCGCCTGCCTTTGGTGACAGCACCAGGGCGGCGGGGAGCAGCCAGGCTGCCGCAGTGGGCTCTCCGATAGCCTCAGTGAGGAAGACTTTGGCTGGGAAGAGCGATCAGACCGAGGCCTCCTCAGGGGAGTGGGATCTGGCAGTGCCATATGGCCGAGGTTTCCGAGGGGTGGCCTACCTCCAGAATCTGTCCTAAGAGATGAAGAGAAACAAGGAGAAGACAATCTCTGTGAAGGAAGGCAAGACTACTGTTAGTCCTGGTCTTTGAATTCAAATACCCGCACGCAGACAGCTCTAGGAAGCGCGTCAAAGCCTTGGGGAAAAAGAAGTCCGACAGGGTCCAAGGTCACCAGGACGAATGGGCTGGAACTGATACCAGGGTGGAAGCTGCAAGGGCAACTAGTGTCTAAGCTAACGGTAGTTTGGGGTGTTAGTGCCACAGAGCAGCAGCACAAAAACTGGGGGCAAAACCTGTTCTTGGGCGCACCCCCGTTCCAGATCTTGGTGCTCCAGGTCCCAGCACTGAGGAAGGAACCTGGCTGAGCCAGTGCCGGGGCCAAGAGCCTCACCATGTTGCTGCTCACTTGTGGCACTGAAGAGCCTGCTCTCTGGGCTTAAGCACTGCTACCAGAAGCCTCCGAGTCTTGTGGGAAGCTAGCACGGACCCGGGAAACACTTTTTATAAAAGGCTTTTTCCCTTGAACCCTTTGCTTTTGGTCTTGCTTGAAGCCACCTTCTGTGGTGCACGCAACAGATCCCTTGGGGAAACCAGTCTCATCCTTAAGCTTTCTAGAGATCTGTGGGTAGGTCTTGCATGTTGGTTCTGACGTAGGAAAACCCGCAGATTTTATCATGTGTTTGAATGTGGGGTCTTCTCGGATGTGGAAAGCAACCAACTTCTAAATCAAATCCATTCTCGGCTTATGTGGGTTGGAAAGTATTTCCCACTTAACAGGAACAGCCCTGTCAGAAGAGTAAACGTTTACAGCTTGGGGTTTTGGTGAACACCACTGCAGGCACAAGAAAGCTTCAATGTTTTTAGAACAGAGACCACTTTTGAGTAACCAGCACTTGTCCCTGAACAAGAACGCTCTAGCAGAGAACACAGAGAAACAACGCTGCCTAGGCTAACTGTAAAGGACATTTACCGAAAGAACTAGAGAAAAAGGGACTTCAAAAGGGTTTTGAAAGAGGGCCGGTAAGCACAGCTCAACTGCTCCATTGAGAACCACAAAGCTGCAGAGGCACTGAGCATCCTGCCCATCCGCATGGCTGAGCAAGGCCACGGCTGCTCGCTGGCGTGGCTGTGGAGGCCCGGGGCAGCTGGCCCGAGGCACAGCGCAACAGCAGAGGGCCAGCACTTTGAGCACAGAGGAGCTGCGTGAGCCCCACAGGAACTCCTTGGAGGAATGAAGGAAAGTAGAGACAGAAAGTTATTCCCAAAGTAGGATTCAAACTATAATTTTCTCCTAGATACAGCCGCCGAACTTAAAGCTCAGCGAGAACACCAAGCAGGAAAGACAGAAGAGTTGGCGGGGGATAATTAATGTGTGACTGCGCTGTGTTGCAAGCTGTTAACGTAATATTGTTGCAGTGTGACGCTGCCCTGGCAGTGCTGCTCCCTGCATTGCTGCTGCCCCAGGAGCCGAGGCCCAGCGTTTCACAAAGCAGAGCAAGATGAAGGAGCAGCCTGCCAGGGCACCTCCTGCCCTTGCCAAGTCCTGTGCAGCTGACAAGCACCGACTTAAACTGCCCCATTATCTTGCACTACAGCCTGTACTTTGTGCCTTGCCAGCTCCTCTCCAAGCCGTGCGCTGTTCCTCATCATGGAAGTCACACAGGACTTCCTCCCTGTAACCTATAAACCCAAACACACATTCCTCTATGTGCATCTTAGCATGGGATGGAGACATCAGGCACGTGAAAATTAATCTTTCATCTGGGGAGTTAAGTCAGCACGCCCTAAAATCATCCCTTCTCAAAGCCAAATCACCTGCTGGGGCCAGCCAACATCCTCCAGGACAGCAGAACGAGCCAGCAGTGACTGCTTCCTCTGCGCAGCACAACGCGTTTTGACCTCAAGGAGCTGTGGGCTCTTACCTGAGCGCTTAGTGGCCATTGGGGTGACATTTGTCCAGTGTCCAGTGTGGGGATCGTACCTCTCTACAGAATTTAGTATGTTCAGCCCGTCATAGCCACCTGAAACAAAATACAGGAGCAAACCATGGGTCTGACTTCTGGAAAACGTTTTCTGTGTGGAGAGTAATAACATGCCTGGTTCATCCTTAGCACAACACCGCGCTGCCATCAGCGCAGCTCACAGCACGCCGGGGCCGGCAGGACAAAGAGGATCCCTGCAGCTTGCAATGCCAGCCCGGAGCCAGCCCGGAGCGAGCTCTGCCCCTGCACCGCTCGGGGCCGAGCTGAGAGAAAACATCACCCCTCCAAGCCAGCAGAGCCAGGTTAGCACCACACTGCCCACAGCTGCCGCCGAGCGTGCTGGTGCCCACGTTGATGCTGCCCTCCCAAAGCAGACGTACGGCCTCCAGACCTGGCGGCGGCTCAGGCTCTGTGTGCTGCAAGCGCCAGCTGGCACTAGGAGGCTACGCAGTGTAGGCTAGGATGCCTCAAAGAGCTGTTTCACAAGAGGACACCAAGACATCTCATCGTGCAACTTCAGCAAAGGAGCAGTGTGCTGACATCGGCCTGGGGGGACAGCGTGAGGAAGAAGAATTTGGGAGAGGGAAGTGGAACCCATAAACCAGTGTCCAGTATCTGTGACTCCCCAGGAACGGGGCTGCAACAGATGTGGGTCCAGTGCTGGGCCTGCCTTTTCTGGGGCCCAGGGGGTGTATCTACAGAACAAGCGTTCTGAAATCTTCAGAGTGATTTGTCCTCCAGCACTCTCACTGTATTTACAGCTGGTGTGGGTCTCTGAAAATGAAACAAGTGCTACACAGAGGACTAGAAAACATACGGCTAGGGATACATATTTTGAGCACTATAACCAACATTGCTTTGTGTGGAGCAGATGCATCCTCTGTCCTGTGGCTATCTGCTTCACCTCTAGAGCATTTTAGCCACTGCCCAGTCCACACAAACCTCAGCTGGCGCCGCTCGTCCCCGTAGGCTGATTGTGCCCAGTTTGCTTCGGACAGCACTTACTGTAGTTATGTGGCAGCTCTAGTCTAAGCCATTGCGATGGTAACGGTGAGAGCAGGCTGCCTTCGCCGACAGAGCTGTGCAGCGCCCACTGCAGTGAAGTTAAACCTTCTAACCCGGACATGACATAATTGGTGCTCCCCACAGCCAGCATCTGCACTGTCATTTCTGTAAAAAGGATTTGCGGAACACCTAGAGGTCCTAAGGGTACCTACCGAGGCAGTAGATAACTCCGTTAGCTACAACAAGTCCTGCTCCTTCCCGCGCTGTCTGCATATCTCCCAGCATACTCCACTGATCGATGTTTGGGTCATATCGCTCCATACTGGTGTGACGTCTGCTTCCATCAAACCCACCAGAAACATAGATCATGTCTGCAATGTTAGACAGAGGTTGGACTCAGAGTCAAGCATCAGGCGTGCACGCGGAGCAAGAAGCCCCTCACAGATGGAGCAAAGCCACAACACGGACTGCAAAATACAGGAACAACTGCAGATCTTGGCACTTCGGAGCCAAGACAAGCCCAGCCTCCTCACCCTAGCTCACTGCATTAGCCTGCTCGCAGACCCAACAAACAAAGCAAACATAAAACCCATGTGGCCCTTAAACCTGCTTCTTGCTGATGGATGAAAGAGAACATACACACCCCGGTTACTTATTTCATGGTGCAGAACCTGCTGAAACACTGCCATACCCAAAACCTGCTTATCGCTAACAGCACGTCAGCACCTCCTCAAAGTCTTAAGAATCCTTCACTGCACATGCTCCAGCTTCAGCCTCTCCCCGGTGTTGGATGGTTGTTGCTGTACTCTGTGTCCTGCGCTCAGTAATACGCAACACTGTCGCCATCCCAAGAGCTTCCCACTCCATAACCCCTCCTAGCTCCTTTCCCCTCAATGCACAGACACATGCTGTAAAAATGAAGCGGAGGCAGAGCTCCTCTCAGGGTATGTGGGCAAGCTTTCCATTTCTACATCCAAACGATGAGAAGGCAGAATTTCAGACTCACCTCCTCCCTCAGAGCCATCCCACGCCGCACATACCAGCTCAGGGCATTTCAGGACGAGAACTGAACAGGCTACACCGCCCTGTCGGTACGGTGACCAGCACATACCTCCAAGGGTTGTGGCTCCTGCCAGGCCTCGCCGTACGTTCATCGGAGCCACAGAGTACCAGATGCCATCCTCATCTGATGTATAATCCAAGCACTCCACCGAGCTGAGACGAGAGCGGCCGTCGTACCCCCCAATCACATAGATCCGATCGTGCAGGGACACTGTAGCAACGTAGCGCCTCTTACGGGTGATGCTCTAATACAGTAAAAGGAACAAAAATGTCACGAGAGGATATAACGCTGATGCTTGGAGACCAATTGCTGTTCTTCCATCCTTTTTTGCTGCTCTATGGAAAACAGCCCACTAACCACAGAGGCAAACAGCACTGGGGATTTAAAGGATACAGCCTTAACAACTGCACCTGCCTTCCCCTGCCTGTATTCAGTCTCTGCCATACTCTCTTCTCGCAGCTGGATCTCTTTGCACTTAAACCATTTTGCATTAAATGTCATTTATCTTATGCTGCTAATGAATCTTTGATGCATCTTGGAGGTCTGTGTGCCCTCCACTGGCTCCCTGCAGAGACTGTTAATGGAAAAATGTGGAGACTTAGAATATTTTATTAAAATACCTGAAGCTTTTAGCCTCCAAAAAAAGAACAGAATTTTGGGACACCAGGGGATACTGGTTTTTGCGATTAGTGATACTGAAGAAGAGGCAGTTCTCCACCATTTCACACAGATGAAGGTGATTCTAAATTTGGGTAGAAACAGTCCTCAGTTCAGGAATTCTCTCTTCCTTACTATGTCCCATTATGCTCAGAAACGATGAATCCACAGAGATCATGCAGCTTGCCTGAAAGCAAAACTGATTACACTATTCCTATTGACATTTCAGTTATCATCACTAACCTTAAAGCTTAACACCCCTTCAATAGGAAATATGATAGCTCTCACTCCCACAACAAAGATGTGGGTCTCTGTAGGCTCATCTGATTAGAAATATGACAGCTACCTCTTATACAAAGCTTACTTAGCAGATCTGAAAATGTGAAGCTGTTTCGGCATTCACTACGTAAGCCCTAGCAGCCCGAAGAATTTCTGTCAGAAATTCGAAGCAGAACACAAAGGACAGCCTGAAGAGGAATGTTATAGAGCTGATGCTACAGGATCAGCGTTTGATCACAGCCTGTTCAACCCAACGGTGGTCAAAAATGGTCCCTTACTGGCAAGAAACTCCACTCCTGAGTCTTCGGGTCATATTTCTCCACAACATCAATCGGTGACTGCTGGCTGCCAAAGCCGCCGATCACAAGCAGCACTTCATTAGCTCCTAGAGCAAAGAGGGAGAGCAAAGTCAAGTCAAACCCTTCACAACCACGGGGTCACTTCAAGGGAACCACCTGAAGGAACACTGAGCCTTCCCCAGTGCAATGAGCTGCCTCTAAACCCCTGTTTTCACCATTCCACTGGCTACAGGCACTTGGAGTCCCGCTGTCCTCGGCGGGGGAGACGAGAGAGGAACTCTTCCAGGACACGGGGCAATAAGACTGACTCAGGTGCTAGCAGCCATCTGCTGAAGGGCTGTTAATACTCGATATCAGAGGTGCTTTGAGAAGACAAGCTGACCAAGTTAGGTGCTGGACTTGGCTCATTTATATCTTCTTTTTTATTCTTTCCACGATTTTCTCCCAAACCTCCGACCACCCCATGAAAGCGGAAGGAAAATATCTGCTTCCCTGCAGCCTCCTCCCAAAACAAGGCCTTCTCCCCTTGTCTGCAAGTGACATCCAGGCCAGATGGCACCTTTGTTCCCCACTTCACAGAGAAGCAAGTCAGGCTGACTGAAACCTGAAAAATTTATGAAGTATTCTCCCAGGAATTGTCTCAAGTCTTATGTATTTTATTTCAAAAGCTGCCTTCCATCTACTTTCTTTTCTCTGAGACGGTCCACGAATTTTTCTTATTTTCTTTGTGACTGTTAAATAACACCTGTGATATGGAGGGTCTGCATCACCCTTGTAACGACTGCCTTGAAGGCAGGCCTCTATCAGAGTTTTAAAAATAGATGAGCATCTTCTGGATTCCTTGGGCCCTTCTGTAACAGAGTTTTATTAGTTTAGAACCGTCCAGCTTTTCATCAGAGGACCGAACACCAAGCAATAAAGATTTAACAAGACCCTGTCTGTCACAAGGCAAAACAGCTGCAACCTCAGATGAAGAACAATAATATAAAAAAATAACTGGAAAGGAATCACAAAGCAGCTCCAACAACAACTTGGAAAGCCTCCAGTCTGGTATAACAGCTGAAAGTGCAATTGTTTCAGTTTATCCCATAGAAAATAAATACACCACTTGATCACAGTTTATAAGTGACACAGGATAAGAGCATTGCTGACAGCAGATGGTATTGAAACAATTAAAAAAAGGCAGGGCTGAATCCAGAAGATGAACCTTACCAATAAGGTGCTTAGCTTTCACCTGTACAATTAAACAATAAAACGATTTTGTGGTATCTCCTTTATCAGGTGAAGCATTCCAACTAAGAACAAAATGAAATGTCTTTCTGAAATGACAGGCTGAGCTGAACTGCATGTCATTGAAACCTGCGTAGGATGTTCCCACAAAAACAGAGACGTGCCTGGACTACGCCCACATCAAAACATTCCCTGCAGGCCAAAAAAGTTTATGCTCCAGCAAACCTGATCTGCCCTCCTCCTTTAGTAGTTAAACTGCTTTCTGCCCCTTAAAACAGCGTTAATAACAGGAACTGGCCGCACGGGGTTTGCCAGGGTCCCTCTCCATTACACAAGCAGCAGCACTGGAGAACACGCAGGGAGGTGCGCTGGCAGCAGAAGTCAATGCTGGCACCGATGGCAGTGCCCTGGGAGTACACCCGGGATAAAGGCACGGCAGAGAGAGCGAGTCTGAAGGTAAGAAAAGGGGCATCTGGTGAGGATTAGCTACAGTCATGAAGAAGCCAGTAAAACACTTTTCCTTCTCCTGTAGGCCATTCCTACTGTTTATGTTGCTCTCAAGTGCTTACACCCCTAAGCCAAGCGTTTTCCCAACAATTCAGACTGTGTTTGGTAGGATTTACTGAAACAGAGGCATAAATCACCATTTATTTGCCTTAACAAGACTTGGGGAGGGGTGGGGAAGTACCTCTGAAAGGAAAGGGGGACCTCTCCACCTCCCCCCTTGTGCCCTCCCCTCTTTGCTGAACCGTCCTCCACCTCACAGCTCTTTTTGTTTCCAACATCTGCCTTTTTAGACAGGAAGAAACTCTTCCCACAAATCTTGGACAGGTGCACACTGAGTCAAACATATCTGGAGGTACGAACGAGTAAGGAAACTGGTTTTATGGTTACAGCAGGGTCCTGGGATTAAAGGCAACCAACGAGCCCCCACGCTGCCACTAAACAATTCTGCTTTGAAAAAACCCACACCTCTGTCCTTTGCTCCAGTCCCCTTTCTGTACCACTGGGGCCTGTGGATTGACAAGTTCTGCTGTGCAGCACTTCAGTACAAGCACAAGGCACTGGGCACGGTGTGTAACACAGTACCTGCCAACGCCCCAGCCCGCCTTCGCGTCCTGCCCTTCGCTGCTCACCTAGACGGGCTCTAGTCCTGGGTCCTTGCATCTGACTCCGGAGCTCAGGCCGAAGATGAAATTTCTTAGCTTCATCTACGAGGTCTCTGCACTGCAGACTGCATCTTATAAAAGGCTGAGGAAAAACATGAGTCACTGGTACATGCAATGTATTTTAAGATCCCTCAGGAGAACTGTCCTAAAGCCAACTCTCATCAGCTCAGACAGCATAAAAATGACTTGTGCGCAGGCTGTTGCTAGCAGAGTCACGGTGCAAATACTTGCATGCAAGGAAATGTGGAGACAACTTAAGACTGGACTGCAGCTGAGATGATGTGGCTCAACCTTCACACAAAGTCTGGCACTGCAGGTTCCATAACGAAAACAACTATATTGGAAAACTAAGGAAAAGCCAATTTTGCTACATTTACGCCAGCTGAAGTATGAGAAGGGGGACTGGCAGTAAAAAATACACTTGAGATCAGTTTGGCTGGATCTGACCTATATGTTCAACTTTCAGCATACACCTGCCACTAAAGAAGAAAGAAACAAGGTGCACAGCACAATGAAGCAGTTTAGCTGGACCTGTTAGCTTGATCCCTGTGCACACGGGAAGAGAGAACCGGAGCAACAAGGTCCTCTTTAACAGAAGCGGGGGGCACGGCAGCCCAAGGACAGTCTCATCTCCCCCTTGCAGAACGCTGTGCAGTTCCCCTCCCTGGCTGAGCGCCTGCACCAACCTCCCTTGAACATCCAGCCTTCAGTTCCCTTTAGCTGTTTGCTGCTATATGCTGCTGCAGTAAGTTAAGATTTATTTTTACAAGTTTTTGGTACTTGTGCAAGAAGGCCAGGTTCAGAGCACGTGACGCCAGACAGGACCAACACTCTACTCTCCACGCTGCCCCGAGATGATGATGTCCCATCAGTGTGTGTCACTTCCAGACTGGAGAGGCCTGCCTGTGCGATAAGAAAGCTGAGCCCCTTTATACACTATCTTGGGCTAGTTTTGGAACAGATCTAATTGTTTTGCTACTAGTCCCTTTTGCATTAGCTTTAACTTCACTTTAAAGCGGACCATAACAATCTGACCAAACACATTTTGGCTCTGGCACAGCTTAACTGCCTGTTAGCTGCTCGTATTTAAGAACATCCATAAAAGGCAGCTATACCACGTTAGAATCATGGAATGATTTAGGTTGGAAAGGACCTTTAAGATCATCAGGTCCAACCATTAACCCAGCACTGCCAAGGCCACCACTGAACCATGTCCCTGAGCACCACATCTACATGTCTTCTGAGCACCTCCAGGGGTGGTGATTCCACCCCCTGCCGGGGCAGCCTGCTCCAGTGCCTGACCACCCTTTCGGTGAAGATGTTTTTCCTCGTGTCCAACCTAAACCTCCCCTGGAGCAACTTGAGGCCGTTTCCTCTCGTCCTGTCACTTGTTCCTTGGGAGAAGAGATGGATACCCACCTCGCTACAGCCTCCCGTCCGGCAGCTGTAGGGAGCCATGAGGGCCCCCCCGAGCCGCCTCCTCTGCAGGCTGAACCCCCCCAGTTCCCCCAGCCGCTCCTCAGAGCACTTGTGCCCCAGCCCCTGCCCCAGCCCCGCTGCCCGGCTCTGGACACGCTCCAGCCCCTCACTGTCCCTCCTGAGTGAGGGGCCGAAACTGAACCCGGGGCTGGGGGTGCGGCTGCGCCGGTGCCGAGTGCAGGGGGACGGTCACTGCCCTGGTCCTGCTGGCCACACTGCTGTGCCACAAGCCAGGATGCTGTTGGGCTCCTTGGCCACCTGGGCACGCTGGGGGCTCACGTTCAGTTTGCCGTCAGCCAGCCCCCCAGCCCCCTTCCCTCCGGGCAGTTCCCAGCCCCCTGCCCCCAGCCCGCAGCGCTGCGTGGGGCTGGTGTGACCCAGGTGCCGGACCCGGCACTGAGCCCTGTTGAACCTCCTACAACTGGCCTTGGCCCATCGGCCCGGCCTGCCCAGATCCCCCTGCAGAGCCTCCTGCCCTCCCCCACATCAACGCTCCCCCCGCCCCCCAACTTTGTGTTGTCTGCTAACTTACACGGGATTAGAGATAAATGTTGCTAAATCGGGCACTTCTCTACGCAGAGAAGTCTGTCATTCAACACCCAGCACCCATCAGGTGACAAGGGCTAGCAACCACTAGCTACCTCACATCAAACCACAGTGCTGGATTGAACCTCTCTGATCCTTCCTGCCAAACCTGGCACCGGGTCAGCATCACTTCCTGATTGGAATTAAACTTCCACTCCAAGTTTAACTATCTCTTACTATCCACATTTTGGTGTGCCCCTGCAACACCCCAGCCACACCAAGATGCAGTATTGGCTACGGCTCTTAGCTGCGTGCCGGCCCCGGACCTGCGCAGCTGCTGTCCTCATTCAAAGGTACATGCTCCCCACCTGCACCTAAAACAATTTCTGAGGGGCCGTGCCCTCCCCAGGATCGCACGCCAGCAACCTTCAGCCTGGAGAAGGAGACCTGCTAGTCCTTGTGAATCAAAGGCAAAAAGCGCTTCTTAGAAATTAGTAACAGATGACGACAGAAAGTTGCTACATATACCAGAGGAGACAACTAAGGGCTTGGGATGGGGCGCCCTCCCAGCTGAGAAGCGGGACGCCGCAACGGCTGGCACGGAGCGAAACAGTGGGCACTGCAGCTGAACAGGAACAGCTCCACAGAGCCAGCATCAAAAAGCATCAGCAGAGAAAGCAGCTTTAAACTGGTTTCATTAGGGCAGCGGCAGTCTAACCAGGGAACACAGCGATCACACACCAGTACTGGCTCCCATTGAGCCTGGATGCCGATACCTCAGTGTCGATGACATCTGTGATGTAGCGGGGGGTGAGAAGCGGCATGCGCACATACTGCAGCAGCTCTGGCAGCGATGCTTCCCGTTCTTTTTTTGAGTGCTTCACCCAGTTTATAACTGCCTCAAAAACTGGCTCTTCAGAGTCCACCTGGAAAGAGGAGGCACACACGGATCAGACTGCAGGGCGGTATTTCAGTTACTGCTGTGGAACAGGCGACTTCCAGGCTGTTGACACTGCTTCACAGCTAGCAAAAAAAGCAGGACATTTCAAGTAAGAGGCTGTTATGGAAATTTCCGTGAGCTGTATTTACAGGCACTATGAAATTTCCTCATTTTCTTTTCCTTAAAACTGCATTTGTTTTTTTCCTTGCAGCTGAGATCAATAAGTGGCAGTATGAGTACCAGAACAGAGAGCTTTACGGTAGGCAGCAGAGCCAGAAGCTGGGAGCCACCACTCTGTTGGGACAGCGCAGTGACAGGTGGCTCCCCCGACTTCTCAGCGGAGCAGGAGTTATGGTCCTGCAAAATGCAAAGTACCATCATAAAGATGATCAGAATCACATTTCCTTTTAATGGAGCAGAATCTCGCCGACCCCCCTGCAGCCCTGTGCCCATGCACTGCCCCTTTAACACCCAAGCCATACCAGATACATTTAAGTTTTGTTTTGTTTTTTAATTTCAAACCACATTTAAGAAACAATAAACAACTGGATTTCAGGGTGGAGAACCCTGCCTTCTACTGTTTATTTTATTTTGTGACTGGTTTATTTCTCTCTCCATTTAGAACCAACATATGCTGGTGCTCACACCACTTTGAGATTACACTGACTAAACTGCCTAAATTTGCTACTTTTAGAGAACCTCAGGTGCTTTGGACATCTATGACTGCCAAAAGTGAAAGAATTGTAAAAAGCTCTATAACATATTATTTAGGCTTGGTTTTCTTTTTGCACGTCTTCAGATTATCCACTGTAAAAGTAATTCAGACATTAATTTATTATCATGAGGTCTGTTAACTGTTATTAAATAGGAAGATAAAAGGAGATACTGTAATAACAGGCTTGAACCTTCCCACCAATATATGACTGGTCCACTTTGAAATTCAGTTTGAAGCTGTCCATTGCAGAATATTCTGAAGCAGGGAGCCCCAGAGGTTAATTACATAAGGCAATTGTTCCAAACCATTGATTTATATTTGTTACAGCGTAATTTGAAAAGGCCTCTTTCTATTTGAATTACAGGGAAAGGACAATCAGAGCTCACAAGAACAGAGTACTTAATTGTTTCCAATTTTCCCCACCGCCTTCTTAAATGCAATAGTCCTGTATCATTTTATTCCCTCTCAAACTGACTGTCCTCTGATACATTTAACAGTTTTGTTGTTCACGAAATCATTTCCGTTTTCTGATAAGCAATGGGTAACACTAAGCAGTGCCACAGGGAGCACCTGCCGTTGTAGGTCTCGAAGGGCCAGGGGATTTTCTGAGGGTGCCCCCCCAGCACATCACCTCTGAACTGGCACACAAGGCATGCACACCTCGCCGTGTGTCTGCAAGGTCCTTGCAATCCACAAGGAATTTTACTTCGCCTGTGCGGGTCATCCGATTAGTTTGGCTGGGTCATTCTCCAGTACCTCACTATTTCCTCCTCCCTGTCCAGCAGCGTTGTGTCAGTACTCACCACAACCCACGTAAGCCCAAACCCTCACAGCGTTACAGCTGCAGCTTGTTAAACACCAAACACGCTCAGCCGTTACCTCGGCTTGTGCCGGGGTCCTTCACTGCAATCCTGCTGCTTTCCCAAGCAGGCCTGTTAACAAGAGGATGTCACCTTGCCTGAAGGTCACTTTCAAGGCAGGCTTTCATAGCATACATCAAGAATTCCCCTCTGGCTAACCCTGTATTGGCTTTTCAGGAGTCTCACCAAAGATATCACTTACATTGCTTCGCTTCGAAGAGTTCATGTTGTTGTGAACTGTGAATAGCGATTGCTTCCATCACTTCTTTTAGAAGTGAAGCAAACATTAACTCTCGACACAGTCCACCTCAATTAAAAAAAATAAATAAGTCAAGTCCCCTCCCCATTACCAAGGAATGTTTAACTTTTTCATAAAGAATTTGGAAAGAAAGTACCCCACAGGTTCCAGCCAAACAGTAAATCCTCCAGAAACCAACCTTAAGGGAGCTAAATATGTATGTAACTCCCTGAAGGGTCGCGCTACCCTGCACCATCATGCATTCTGCTGCTTAGTAAAAGTGGAGGACACCCAAATGCCTGGGATGACACACACATTCCTTGTGCTGCTGAGAAGCGTGCAACGGTCTACAAATAGAAGTTAAAGTCTTGGGGGTATTTCTGAAATGTAGGCATTGAGACAACTTGTCTTTGTAACCTCTGAGAGCTCCTCCAGGGAAAGGAGGGGACAAGGGAACGAGAACCCTGCAGAGGTAACTGTGATTGTCTCGTAAGAAACACTTCAGTGATAGCAAATTCTCACACAGAAACTACATGTTACTGATCAATTTCAGATGACACGGCTGAAAAATTAGAAGCAACTTCTTGGAAATCAAATTAAAATTCAGGAATTGTGTGAAAAATCCACCCTAGAAGTACAGACTAATTATTGACTGGTTTCAATGTTTTACTTCAATGCTTTGCACAGTAATGGTACTTTTCAGGTTTTACCTGAATTTCATCACACTTGATGAGCTTTTCAACCTCTTCTTGATTTAAGAGGATAAACTCTTCATGCTGAACCACCTCTGGAAAATGTTTCTGGCTGAAGACCTCTGCAGCTTGCATTAGATCAACACAATTGTGTGTCTCAGCAAAATCCCGAATGCCCAAACAATTTGATGGATCCAGCTGGCTTTCTAGAAACTCACAGCAAGCTTGTTTCACACCTACGGAAAATTGGAGGGGTGAATGAGCACTGCATGCTTACTATCAATCCACTGCTTTGGAACGGGCTTCAGAAAAGAAAGTTCTAAACAACAATGAAAATCCAACTCAAATAACAAGCTCAAAAATACTACAGAAACACACATGCAAACATTTCTTTGGAGGGATGTAAAAACACTAAGCAGTAGACCATGTGTATCAGCTCTTTTGATCTCTGGCTATTCTATCTGAACACAAAAATTAAATAAATCTTATACTAGGAAGGGACTCGCATGCGAGTTGTACACAGCTGCATGGATTATAAACAAAAAATGTATATGCTAGTGGATATGGCTACCAGATTTCTAGGTTTTCTCCAATGTCTTTTTCATAAGCTGCCTGGGATTTGGGATAATTGCCTGGGATAGCTCCATAGGTGCATGTGCAATGACATCAACCAGTCTGTTAATGACCCAGACATACTATGATGGCAGGTCAAATGGCATCTAGGATTTGCTTATTATAACAAGTTGATGGAGCTGTAACATTTGTGCACTATACAGCCCACAAATCCTCTTGGGAATTCTCATGCAGAAATACAGTAGCCCAAAGCATGGAACAATAACCTGTTTTATCATCTTTTTTTCCACTTAAACCAGTTCCTCTACCAAGGAGACCACAGCGCACAAGACAACAGAAGTTTGACATAAGCTTATAAATATCACGCCTCCCACAATCTGTCTTCCATTTACAGAAGGTCAGACAAACCAAATCTCTAAACAGCATCAATTTCTCAATTTGTGCTGATACTTGGCAATTACCTTTCAGCTGAAGCAGACATGCCGCTGGGAGCAATTCTTGGACATTTTCTACTGTCACGTGAACAGTTTCTGTATATACAAAGTCTAGCAGGATTTCCATGGTGGAGGCTGTCAGTCCCTGGATATCTACATAGGGTTTATCTTTCTCTGACAGCTGTAAATTAGAAGGGAGACAAAGGTTTATTTTTCAGTAATGTGATCAAAAAGCCCACAACACTCAGCGGTTTTTAAAAATGTGATCAGTCAGAGAGGTTTCAACAGATTTGTCCTTTCTTTCGTTGTGAGAACAAGAACTGAAAGAACAAGGGGAAGGAGGGAACTTCCCTAAAGAATTCACTTACAGGGCAAGTAAAAGAGACGAAGTTCATTACGGATCAGGAGGACAGTTAAACTGCACTGTAAAATGAGCAAGCTGAGATTAGATACAGCAGAAATTACATGTGTCATTTGTGCAAGACAACTAAACTCTCCTCTCCATGCAGTAACTCCAAGCTTTACTACAAGACACAGCCCAGGGAGGGATCTCCCCTGGGCTGGATGCGTTTGACATGCTGCAGTTTACATGGAGTCCTCACCTCATCACTCCACTTTAAAACCAAACCAAACAGAAATCTTTCCTAACTCTTCAGTTCCTGATCCATCCTTCAAGCTTATGGTCAAGGTTCCTAAAAAGCATGACAATTTATAGGCCATGAAGTTCAGAGTTAAAGGTAAAATATAGGTTTAGCTTAAACACTTGAAAGTAAAATGATAGTAGATACAGTAATGGTACTTACACAATCTTGACTTTGTCCCCTGACTATTTTATCACCTCTACGATGCATCACTTCGGAATTACTATTTTTTTGAAGGAACGTTACCCTCTCAACAGTCAATCTTCGGGAATAATAAATTCTGGGAATCCACCAAATTTGCACTTCTATAGGTATAAAACTGAGATTCTATTTCACAAAGCATCAGCTTTGTGGTTCAATGCATCCGTCATGAAGCTGCTGGCACAGCATCTAATGAAACATGAACAATGGGCTAGCAGGTGGACTCACTAATCAAACCCTGCACATAACTGCAAGCCTGTCAGCATGAATGGACCTCAACAGAAGGATGCTTCCATGCTGCAAACCCAACCTTTTTTCCCCATTACTTTTGAAAAAGTAGTCAGTATCAGTGCAAGCACGATTCAGATGAAAGCCCACGACTTTTCTTGCCAAGGAGTCTATAGTTCATTACAGATTGAGCAGATACTCTGTGAACAGAAAGCATGATCACTTGGCTCAGAATCTGCCACAGCCGGGGAAAAAGGAGGTAATAAAGAAGTAGAAAAAGTAAGAGCAGTCAAGGGTATTTCTGCAGAGGCATTCCATGACACAGTAGCAGAAGGGAAGAAATGTGTCTGCTAAGACTGAGCCATTTCCATGATGCAGAGAGATACACTTCACAGCAGAGAAGAGAAACACAGGAGGCAATGGTGATACTCAAAAGTAATTTGAGGGAAGAGGTCTTTCAAGTCTGTTGACACACTGAACAAACTTTATAGCATCCAGAGTCAGAAAGGAACAGCAAACTACCTCATCTGACCTGCTGTATGTCAGGCAATGCATGGCATTTAGAAAGTAAAATGAGTCCTTAACTTGGTCTACACAAAACATTCCTAAAACGAGACTAAGCTATTTGGTACAACAGATGAAGCACACAGATGTCACCAAGGGTCTAAACTGACAAGTTCATACCATTCCAACAAGCAAACTGAGATGTAGACCGTGCACACTCAGAAGAAAGAGGATACAAAGTTAGAGACATCTACTGACAGGAGACTACAAGGGCACCGCACCTCCTGGTAATGTATTAGACTGCCTCAGGCTGCAGTTGTAGACACCTGTTCTTCACAGACCAGCCTGGTGCTGGTAAAGAAGCTCTTGTCCCCACAGTTAATATTCAATAATCAGCCATGCCCATACTCTCTTTATACTGTTGACTAAAACACAAACCACGGGGACAACACTAATATGATAGAGGCTATTACCTCCTGCTTCCCTCCTACTTCTGCTGCGCTCCGCTACTTGCTTGTTATTTGGCTCGCAGTTTACTTGTGTGCCAAGACTGCTTGGAAGGAAGAAAATATTTCAAGTAACTTCACATAATGTACGTGATGCTAGGATCCCAAGCTATTCTGCATCAGCCTTTAAATTGTCTTCATTCTGATCTCCTTCTTTGAGTCTGAACACCCCGTGAAGACTCGGAGCTGTAGCTCCAGGCTGCCTATGCAGTGTTAAGAGAACTGTACACGGTGCTTAGTGCTGTGCTGTGGGGGCAGAGAGTCCCTCTTTTATCAACACATCCACATATTTGCACTCAGAAGCAATGCAAAATTATGGTCATACAATGCTAATCAAAACACAGTACAAGCAGCTTTCCTTTCGCAGGCATTTAGTGGTACAAGACATCTCTGCTGTCAGAATTTCAGATTAGTTTCCCCCTTTATTGTTTAGTATCAGAATTCTGCTAACCAGCAGAAGTAAAGCAGTAAGGGATTGATACTCCCTAACACAAGCCCCTTTCTAACATGTTATAAAAAGTATGCAGCACTACAGACCCAGAAATAACTGAAGCATCCAGGAAAACACATTCCCATAATTAAGGGGAGTCACTTGAAGTTGTCATGAGTTTTACCCCAGGATGCCTAAGCTGCTGAAAGCCTTAAGGCAGGGGCTGCAGGGCTGGTGTGGAACATAACGTTGCTGCCTCCCATTCTATCCATATATCATGCAACTCACTCTGCAGGAGAACGGACTTAGAATTTTGGAACCACGTTCTTATCCAAGGCCATGTCTTGGTTTTGCCTTCACTAATGCAGATACACAAAAGTATATTCTAACAAACCCCTCCAATTTCTCCTCACCTATACGGGAAAAGAGATGCTGGCAGGACAGTGCTAATGTGTGGCTCGCTGCATTCTGGAAGGCATTCACAGTACAGTGAAGATGACCATGTAAGAACCTGGAAACAGAAGTTGTTTATTTTTATAATCAGAAAAATATCGCTCCACCTTCTAGGGGAAGAACCCCTTCAATTTCCAGAACCCTCCTCCAAAAGAAGACAGACTAGTTTCCTTCTGAGCTGGAGCCAACAGTCAGCTCTTAACACATCCCAAGTTATGCTAACTTGTCCTAACAGACAGAAATGTCAGTGCCTAACTGGGATCCAAGGGAGCATTTGCTAAAACTGCTCTTCAATTTTCACTACAAGGAAGAACACTGTCAGTAAAACCGATGGGTGTTCCAGTTTTCCCACACTACTTAACATAGGGGCAGAGAAAGGTGTCAAAAGCCAGGGGTTCAAGTGGTGATCAGTGGTTTCTCCTGATTCTGGAAAATGGGAAGAAACTAATACTAAATAAGATTGAGAACTTTTTAAAGTAAATGGTTAAGTTGGAAGTGAGCAAAGGATGGAAACTAGAGATATATGGATTGGCAAACACATTTCTTTATGACGAAAATCTCTGATGACAGCCTCAGTGCTACACTGTCCATTCACAATGTTACATCTGTGCATGACAGGGGGCACAACCCAGAGATCAGTTCTGAACAAAGCCTTGAGCAGCCCAAGTCTGAAAAAAGCCACACATTACAGCTAGCCAAGCAGTCCCCAAATTCACAGGAGGCAAATGATGAGGCAAAGAAAGCTCTTGCAGAGACTCTTAGTCCATTATGCAGCACAGCATTCCAAGTTCCCTCAAGTTACAGCCATGGCCAAAACACTCTGTACCCACAAGTGTCTGGAGAGTGACCAGCTGCCATCCCATAACACTCACCAACATACTTGTCATCGGCACGCATCGGAAGCGGGTCTGCTTTGAGACTTACCAAGCTGTCATTTCCTGCAGAGAACACTCTCCCACAAACACCTGGTAATTGTGCACGCCACTTGGCAGGTTTGTCATTTTGGGGTTTCCATACGAAAAAGCAAAATTGGAAGAAATACCATCAAGCAAAAGTAGTAAAACCCTTAAAGCAGCGGCAATTAGTGAGCGTGAGAGATCGAGCAATCATGCCCACTGGGCACTGGACGCACTTATTTTTCTAGGAAGAATTACATCTATGAATTAAGGTCACTACAATGTTACAGGTAAAATGAGGCATAAAGAAGGAAGGTGCCATGATCTCAGCTTAGAACCGAAGTATACCAATCCTCAGCCTTCGTTAGCAGCCACAAAGAATGTTCTGTAGCACACAGGGCGATGGGATCTCTGAGGCGGCCTAGATAAAGTCCACGAAGCCACAAGCATTGACAGGAACACGGAGATGAACACAAAGCAGCAGTGCTGCCTGCTGTACCGCTGCGCACCTTGAAGGTACTGGTAAACAGAGGACTTCAGCCTCCAGGAACTGCATTTGCTTTGTGTAATTTAAAAAAAAAAAAATACATTTCCTTTATGCAAAGAAAGAGCACAAACCTGAAAAATTTGCAACTTTCATGAAGACACGGACAGAAAATATATTGGTATGTGGCCTGTCCACGTACACAGTCTTTCTTTGGTTGATTTGCACGGGCCCATAAAAACTAAGACACCTGCTCACCCAGCACAGCCCTGAAAGGAGTACACACAGAGAGCTCTGCCAACACTGTTCGTTGCTGGATAAAACAAAGAAGAAAAACATTCTCTCCTGCAAGCACCACTAGGCTAGCAGGGAGGTCTTTAGGACCTTTGAGCTACTTAGGAGTTTTTTTTTTTCTCACTGCTAATGGGGAAGTTACTAGGATAAGGAAAACATCTTCTGTGTGAAAAAGCCACAAAGATGGATTCAAACTTACAAAAGACAAAGCCAGGCAAAGCATCTCCTATTGAATAACACAAAAAAACGCCGGCTTTAGCTCAAATATCACCTTCCAGTGACTCAGAGAAAGGGCATGCAGGTAGCGTGTGTCGATACAGTAAGTACTGAGCGCAGAGACCTGGCAAGCGAGATTTGACAAGCACAGCAACTCGGGCTCATAGCCTCACCCCCAGCGGTTACATCCTCTTCGCGACAGTGGCAGCACAACCCTACACACACCAGCTGAGAGACCAGGACCCCAGCTAAACACCCTCCGTTTCAGTTTTCAAAGGCTGCCTTAACGCGCCACCCGGTCTAGGGCACGCACCACGGCTCTCCCGGCCTCGCACGAGGGCTGGTACCCTCGCCAGGAAACGTGCCCAGAAGCATGAAGACCATAAAGCACCACCAGAAAAATCAATCCATGTATCGGAGCCTTCCAGCTTGCCTGCTCAGCCCGGCAGCTCCGTGGTGCACAGGCTGGTCACACAGCAGACCATGATCCAGGACCGTGGTGCCAGTCCCAGCCTCTGGTCCCCACCACGCTGTGATGAAGGGTGCTGGGGCCACCATGAGGAGACTGAGAATCACCGCCAGGGGCCCCAGGGCCACCAGGCGGGGACCCAGAGGGACGGAGGGCCACCACGGGGGGGGCCCAAGGCCACCAGGCAGGGATGCAGAGGGACCAGGGCCACCAGGCAGGGATGCAGAGGCACCGAGTGCCACCACGGGGGGGGGCCCAGGGCCACCAGGCAGGGATGCAGAGGGACCAAGGGCCACCAGACAGGGATGCAGAGGGACCAAGGGCCACCACGGGGGGGGGCCCAGGGCCACCAGGCAGGGATGCAGAGGGACCAAGGGCCACCACGGGGGGGCCCAGGGCCACCAGGCAGGGATGCAGAGGCACCGAGGGCCACCACGGGGGGGGGCCCAGGGCCACCAGGCAGGGATGCAGAGGCACCGAGGGCCACCAGACAGGGATGCAGAGGGACCGAGGGCCACCACGGGGGGACCCAGGGCCACCAGGCAGGGATGCAGAGGCACCGAGGGCCACCACGGGGGGACCCAGGACCACCAGGCAGGGATGCAGAGGCACCGAGGGCCACCACGGGGGGGCCCAGGGCCACCAGGCAGGGATGCAGAGGCACCGAGGGCCACCACGGGGGGGGGGCCCAGGGCCACCAGGCAGGGATGCAGAGGGACCAAGGGCCACCACGGGGGGGGGGGCCCAGGGCCACCAGGCAGGGATGCAGAGGGACAGAGGGCCACCACGGGGGGGCCCAAGGCCACCAGGCAGGGATGCAGAGGGACCAAGGGCCACCACGGGGGGGCCCAAGGCCACCAGGCAGGGATGCAGAGGGACAGAGGGCCACCACGGGGGGGGCCCAGGGCCACCAGGCAGGGATGCAGAGGGACCGAGGGCGACCACGGGGGGGGGGGGGGGGGCAGGGCCACCAGGCAGGGATGCAGAGGGACCGAGGGCCACCACGGGGGGGGGGGGGGCCAGGGCCACCAGGCAGGGATGCAGAGGGACCGAGGGCCACCACGGGGGGGCCCAGGGCCACCAGGCAGGGATGCAGAGGCACCGAGGGCCACCACGGGGGGGCCCAAGGCCACCAGGCAGGGATGCAGAGGGACAGAGGGCCACCACGGGGGGGGCCCAGGGCCACCAGGCAGGGATGCAGAGGCACCGAGGGCCACCACGGGGGGGCCCAAGGCCACCAGGCAGGGATGCAGAGGGACAGAGGGCCACCACGGGGGGGGGCCCAGGGCCACCAGGCAGGGATGCAGAGGCACCGAGGGCCACCAGGCGGAGATGCAGGCCCCGCCGCGGCACAGCCCGGCCCCGAGGCGGCCCTGCCTCCCCCCCGCGGAGCGGCCGGGCCCGGCGGCTGCCCGCGCCCCCGGCCACACCGACCTCGCTGGTGAACATGGCGCAGAAATAGTCGCTGCAGGCGGCCAGGACGATGCGGTGGGCCGGGAAGTCCTTGTGCTCCACGCGGAGGGTGACGTCGCAGAGCGTGTTGCTCTTCCGCAGGGCGTTCATGGCGTTGAGGATGGACTTGGCGTGCGAGTTGGTCATGATGTCCTTGGGGGGGGCCATGGCGCCCGGCACCTGCGGGCACAGCCAGCACGGCCACATGTCACGGCCCGCCCGCCGCGCCGCCAGGGGGCGCCCGCCCGCCCGCCGCGCCGCCCCTCCCTCTTCTGTTCCCTGCCTCTCCCTCTGCCCCCCCGCCCCGCGCCGCCGGGCACAGGCCGGCCCCGGCCCCGGCCCCGCTCCCCGCTGGCACGGCCCGCCCGGCGCAGCCCGCCCGCACTCACCGCCGCGGGGAGAGGTCCCGGCCCGCACACCCCGCCTCCCCCTCCCTTCCCTCTCCCAGCGCGGCGCGCCCTGATGGCGTCATTACGCCGCGCCGCGCCGCCGCGCCGCCCCTCGGTGCCCCGCTGTTGCCGGGCAACGGGCTCCTGCGTCCTCCCGGGGCCCGCCCGCCGCCCGCCCGCCGCCGCCTCCACCGGGCCCGGGCCCGTGTCCCTCCGAGCCGGGAAAACGGTGCCGAGCGGGAGCGCGGCCGCCGGCCCGCAGCAGCTACCCGGGCTTGCTCAGGGCCGGGGAAGCCCCGACATGACGTTGCCGCTTTCTTGACCGGCGCCTTGCGGGGATGGGCCCGGGGAACGGGCAGACCCCTCAGCGGGGCCCGCCGCGGCCCGCGCCCTGCCCCCGCGTCTCATCACTCCTCGAGGGCCAACACCCCGGAGGGGGCTCTGCCGGGGCTGCTGGAGCCAAACCGGGAGCGAGGCCCCAGAAGTCTGCTTTAAAATCCCAGGATTTTTAAGGGAGTGCTATTTCTGAGCTCTTCCCACACACACAGCTCAACATCTCCGGCGGATCGCCTCCAGCTGACAGCCCTCCCTGCGCTCCTGGTGGCTGCCGCCTCCGCTCTCCCCCTGCCCTCAAGCTCGTTTCCATCCTGCCAAGTGCCTGGGTATGAATTTAAAAACCTGAAGCTATACATATAGTCAGGTTCTCGGTACAGAGTCATTGTTACTGACTGAGACAAATTTTCAGCTAAATGCAGAACAAATTCTGAGTTATGAAATCTGTACACAGAGGTTAAGATATTGGCCTGGCCTGGAAGCCGATCGTGAATTCATAAACTTTCAGAGAGGCTGGACCAGTCTGTTTTGAGGCTGCAGGTGGAACAAGAGTTCGGAGGATTTGTTACACCTTAGTTGTACTAACCTAGTGAGCAGAGGATTGATTGGCAAGATCCAGCGGCTGGGGATGAGAAATCAGCGTTTAGCCAGGAGGGCTAAACCTTCAGAGCTGGCACATGCGCTGCCATGCCATGCCAGCGCCTCTTTCTCTAGATCCAGTTCAAGCAGAAATTATTGTGCTGCAGGCAGGTACCAGTAAGTGAAACTCTGTGTCAGACTACATCATCATATGGTCCTCTTGGAGCTTAAAATCAAGAGGGATGTTTGACCAGAATGTCACAACAGACTATCAGCCCACAAGAGATGCAGCCTGAAGTAATGGAGATAAAAAGTCAGCATATGCCTGCACAGTGCTTACCTTCACGCTACATGCTCCTCATTTCCCGACAGGCACATCAAATCAGCCTCTGCATCTACCTCGTGTTGATTTTCCAAGGATATGTAGGAAATCTCTGACAGTATTGAAGACCTACTTAAAAAAATCCATGACTGCCTTTACTCTTTTCCAGATGTTCTTTTATGTCCTGGGAAAACTAAGGTAGCCACGGTAAAAATTGCATATTGAAATTAAACTTTAGATCACAAAGGATGTAAAATACCACACAAAAAGTAGTGTTTACATTTATGAAATGGGTGCACATCCTTAGTTTTTGAATGTTGACAGATATATTGAGTTGCTCTTCACATTTAATGTTCTTCATATATTTCTTCCTTTAAAATACATGTTTTAAAATAGGAAAAAGGAATTAGAGAAAATAAAAAACATCAACTTTGTAAATGTGTAAACAAGAGCAAGGTACATCATAGGGTTCAGAATAGGGTGCTTAGGGGCAGGGTTAGTGGTGGGCTTGGCAGTGCTGGGTTAATGGTTCGACTTGATGATTTTAAAGGTCTTTTCCAACCTTAATGATTCTATGATTCTATGAATGCACCGTGCTCTCAAAGGCACCCACAATGTACCTGAGAAACTTAATGTAATTTTGGTGTTGGCTCTACTTTGAGTGGGATGGGACCAGAGACCTCCAGAGGTCCCTAGACCTCCGATCTAAATTGTGCTTTGAGTCTATGTCAAAGTCCACAGAGCTAAATTCCTTCACTTGACTTGATAGGACTTGTCCTGTCCTTGGAGAGTCCTCTGGGAATGCATAAAAAGGTCTCAGCTAGAAACTTGGGAGAACCTTATCCGTAGGCTTCTTTTTGTGTTGCTCCCTCAGGCTGGCTTAAACTTAGAGACCTCTTGCCAGCCTGGGAAGTGGAGGAGCCACCTGTGTTGTGGCCTGCTTGAAGAGGCAGTTGGGACGTGGTGGGATGAGGTCTGATACTGAAGTAGTGTTGGTGGTCTCCGCGGCATGACTTTTGGGGTAGGTGGTACTGAATCTCACACGCAGCAGACCTGCTGAGGCCAGCCAGAGCCTGGCTCTTTGTGCCCCCAAAGGCTACCCTGCGGAACGGCCTGACCAAAACACAGCACTCATGGTGACTCAGATGTTCTCCCATTCTTGTGCTAGGACATCAGGGAAGCAGTTACCCAGCAGATGCGCTGGCTCGGCTCTCCAGAGCTGCAATACATCCTAGCTCAGTATTTCCCACACTAGCAATACTGGGAAAGCTGCTGCTAACCTGCCGCTCATGCTGCAAATCAAATCTGGTTTGCCCCAGAATTATAACACAGAGACTGTGTCCCCAGGGCACACAGGCCAAGTACACTGAGACGAGATCCCCATTAAGCCGAACATCTCAGGCTGTACTTGAGTCTTTTTTCTCTCAAACGTACTTAGTCTTTCTCCTTAGAAAGGCAAGTCAGGCCATTTCACTTGCGACCAACTGTGCAGAGCCCAGATTTCCAGCTTGAGACATTTTGTGTTTACTCTTTCTTGCAGATCATGGTTGAAACCTCTCCTGACCCTTCCTTATGGTACTTCTGGGTGGGCAAGTTTTCAAAGCTGTCATTGGCCGTTAGAGTAATCTGAGAAATGCTATACTTCCACACTTGTCTGTGTGTTTTGGAAAAATGACTGATGTGGCTGAGATGAGCATAATTATCATAGGGAGGCATAAGGATTTCAGGGAACAGATAGATGGATTTTGGAAGAGATGAGAATGCATCAAAGACAGGTAGGGCAGAACCATGCCAGACTTGTCTGCTTCGTATACCCCAGGAGCTTACAGTGTCGGCGTGAGCTGCAGGTACTAGTCTGTGGTGTCGGAGGAGTAAAGATGTGCAAGAACTCTAGAGATACAAAATAGATGTGCCCAGGACAGATCAATAAGAGCTTTAGCCTAAGCATAGGCAAAAGCATTACAAACCAATTCTGATTTGTGAACAAAGTGATTTTATTTGAAATGCTTCTTAAGTTATAAAAAGTCTTTTGGAGGCTTAAATGCAACAGAGCTAATGTCCTTTTAAACATGACTGATGTGCTTTCTTGTTCATTCGCAGAGGAAATATTTTACATTAAAGGTTCTGTTCCTAAAGATTTTGTTCTTAAGGTCTTCCATTTTCCAGGACTCCCATACCTGTGGTCCCATGATAGATAAGTTCTTCATGCTTTCTGGGCTCACAGAACTCTGTTGTTATGGGAGGAGGAGTGGTTAGGGGAAGGCAGAGGAAGAAAGGTTGGAACTGCTTTGACTGTGAGTCATTTAGGTCAAAACCGACAAAAGCCACCACCAGATTTGGGAACATCCTCCAGAGGATCTTTATCCCCTGGAGGATAATCCTCTACCAGCTAGAGGCACTCAAAGGCTACAGTACTCAAAGTGCCTACTGGCTTCAGCTAGGCATTGCGTTAAGCTGCTCATCTGAGGACCCATGAGTCTGTTTTCAATCCTTATGCTGCAGTTTCTAGGAGAAAAAGTCAGTTACTGCATTTCAACTCTTGTTGCAAGCCCTGTGTTAAGAAATGTCTTTATTCTTTTCCAGTCCAGCTGCCTGATGGATGTTCTTCAGTTGAAAACAAGGCAAGGTTTCAAGGAGAGGTGATTTCTTTTATCAGAGAAATCAACATTCCTGGAAAAACAGGACAGTGTTTGGGCACTCAAGCTCTCCTTCAAGCCTGGAGCAGAAGCAGGCGGCTCCGGATTGTTCTTCAGCAGTGGTTTACCAATTTGGGATGGGCAAGATTATTGTGGCTGCAATTGTGGAAGAACCCAAACTCTTTGATCCTCCACTTCTTACATGTTGATTTACAGTCTGGCTTTACTGTGGAGCAAGCCAACTGGATCCCCGGGTGAGAAACTCATGCTTGCTGTCAGGGGAGTGATGGAAGAGGGAACCAGGTTGGGCCCCATCCTCAAGAGATAGCAGGATTGTGACTGTCACTATTGTGGTCCATGTTCACCCACAGCTGTCTCAAAATATTCCCCAATACCTTCCACTCTTCCTTCTATGCTCTTTCAATATCCCTCTACAGAAGTCTGTGAAGAAAACCTGATGATGCTCTTCTGCTTTTCTTTTCAGAGAAGCAGCTTTGTCACTTTTTCTCATGTCTGGAAGAGGCTTGCTGGAGCTATGAAGAAAGCTGGGAGCCATCCATCCGGCTGGTAACATACCAGTGCAGCGACACAAGGTCATTTACCTGGATATTAGCCAGGCTGGATACACCTGAAGGCAACATAAATATAAACAACAGAAACCAACTCAGGTTAGTAACAAGACTGCAGCTGTCTTTCTGGGGCAACATGTCTTTTCATGACTGCTGTGTGAAATCTGTGGAAGGGAGACTTCCAATGAGCCTCTGGTGATATTCCATAAATGCAGAGCCAAGACAGACTTAGAGGGGGTAAGGAAGAACCTCGGGCATGGGCCTTCAAAGTCATTGGTGTTTTAGACTTGGGAGTCAAACGGGAGACTTTCTCATAGCCAGATATAAGGCCTTTGTCAAAGCCAGGATGATTTCCATGATCTGAACTTTTCAAACATCTGTAAGGATGTGCTCAGGTCTGGGAGGAGGGGTCATGTGGGTGTGGGCGCTAACAGCATGAACAGGGAGGGCAGAGGGCAAGGAAACACGACTCAGTCTAGTGCAGATGTGCTGTTGGAGGTGATGGTGACCGTCTGCAGCCCAGAAAAGGAGTCAGAAGGATGCACATCCCCTGACTGAGCAGAAATCCCCACACTATCATCTCAGAGCTTTACCATCTCTGGTCAGAGAAGCTACAATCCTGGGCAAGGCTCATGTCAGGCACACTTCTTTCAGAAGGAGCAACGATGCAAGACTGGTTAGTTTCAGTTTAGCAACAAGATGCATCACATGGAGGGCCTTGGGTGCTTTACTGGGTCATGATCAGGTGCATCTCCATGAGAAGTTGCACCTGACCCATCATGGCTGTCTTCTAACCCACTCATCTTCCTTTGCTGACATTTTTCTCTGTGGGGGACTGATAGCTGGCCGGGAGTCAGTGTTGGCCTAGCTCACTGATGGACCATCACAGATTATCAGTTTGGGATTGTTGGCAGCTTGTAAGCATGGAAAGATTCATAGCAGATTCAGTTTTTTTCCTCCATGAACTGCAAGGTGGTGGTTTCTTCAGCTGTCTGCAGTATGGCTGTTCTAGCCCTTCCCTTGCAACTGGAGTCAGCAGTGGAAATCCTGTTATTATGATTGTCTTCTCTTTGCTCTTCATGGCATAAAATGGGGGCTGTGCTCCAATGAATGCAGACTTAACAGGGAAAATACTTGCAAATCCAACATCACTCAGACAGTTTAAATCAAATCTCTGGTCCTCCCCCAAAACACCATTACATAACCATTATGTAAACTGTCTCAAAAAATCTATGAAATGCCTCTTGTAAAAATACCCCACCTCCATCATGGAGCTATTGTGAAAACACACTGAAGAGACCGAAAATACTGCCAAGGAGCTATCAAGAATAAGCCCAAAACCCCACAAAGAAGCCATTGTAAATAGGACCATAAAAAATTGAGGGATCATTGTATAAATCCCTTCAAAAGGCTCCCATGAGAATGCTTCCAAAAATCACACAAAAGACTTTTAATACTAGATGCTTTGTGGGATTTTTTAGTTGTTTTTTTTATGGTCCTTTTAATGGGGTGTTTATGGCTGTGCTTTGACACTACAGATCACTTCCAAAACGCCTTCTATGTGGTGTTATTTGGGGCAGTTTTAGAATCACCAAGATGTTCACAGTAAATCCATATGGTTTGACTCCAGGGCAGCTTCACAACTGCCTTGATGATTTTCGCAATTGTTTCATCAGTAATGCCCTATGGGCATTTTCTAAATGTCCCTTTGGTGGGATCACTGAGACATTTGATAAATTACTTTGGTGGGGCCTTAGATCTATATATTTTCAAAATTGCCTTTGGCTGTGGTTTCTGGTGTGCTGGATCTGTAGTTCAGATTGTTTTCCAGCTTTTAGAGGAGTCACAGAATGGTTCCTGGGCTGGGGCTTCAGATGATTTTTCAAATTCTTCTTGGCTCTGTCCCTTGGGTGAGGTCTTTGAGTCAATTTAAAATGACTTTTGGATATCAAGGTTCCGGAGTTGGGTACTGTCTTCAGGAATATTGTAAGAAATGTTTATTGTGTGACCTGAGAAGTGCTTTAAAAAGCATCCAATGATATCTTATGCCCATTTTCAAAATGGCAAGTGTCTCTGGGGTGTGATATAGACATGTGTTGGATGTGATCTGTGATGTACTTCCAGACTGGTCTGTGAGGCCATGGGCAAATGAGTACAGTACCTACTACAGACAGTGATAAGGATGATACAATGACAAGTTATGAGGATGCGTGTCCATGCAGAGAGCCATAAAGATGCAGCGAGATGCGTTACTGCAGAACTGCCCACGCACCGCGCGAGGGCAGAGTAGCTCCAAGTCTGCTCTAGCAGCTTTGTAAAAGAAAGGATCTTCCCAGCGTCAGTGTTTTAAGAACTGTATAATCCCTGTGCATGTGTGTGTTCGTATGTGTATGTGAGAGTGGCTGGAAAGACCCCTGGTATTTCTTCTGAAGCACCCAAGCAGGAGCTAATGGTCCCTCTTAGCTTACCAGACATCCGGGCAGGGCGATATTTGAGTATTGTCACGTTGTGTCCAATACAAGGTTACTCAGCACTTTATCCAGTCTGGATCTGAAACGTCAAAGGAAGTGTCACTATTTTGACATGGGAGCCACTCACTCAGTGGGATGGCTGCGGAAGCATGTTCTTTTTGCTGTATAGCAGGGTGTGCTGTGACAGTCCTGCGTCCCTGGCCTCTTCCCCAAGGTTGGATTCCCAGACATCAGCACTAGAAAGTCTGCACACCATGAGGGAAGTACCTTCCCTCGACAGCACCGAGCAATATATGTGGGCACAGGATCTGGGAATTGTTCCTTTACCTGGAGCTTGACATGGTGCTCTTGTCACTCACTGAAGAGCTCACCTGCTGGCTGTCACAGCACGCACCAGAGTTGCTGCCACTGGAACCAGCCTGTTTTCACCTTCTGCCACACATTTAACCCCTGTTTCTGTTTCATAACCCTTTTTACCTGACTTTGCTCCCTATGCTCATGCATTTGTACCTTAGGGGACATCTGCCCACATCTGCACTACTGGTGGTTGGGCTCTGAGGGGAAAGCGTGCCCTTGATGGCTTGTGAGGAGGTGACTGTGGGATCCAGCATGTCTCCGCGTCTCACTTGCTTTCATCTTTATAGAGTAGGTTTTCACCCAAATCAAAATCTTCAGTTTCAGTAACAACCTTCAGTCTTTACCTCTTCCCTAGAATACCATGATGTGTGTAATCTATACCCTGTCCCTTGCATGTCCCTTGCTGGTGAGGAGGGCTGGAGTGCCAGACTCAGGAGTCCAAGTGATTACATGGGACAAGTAGTGAAAAGAGAAGGACAAGGGTGTACCTAAAAGGCTAAAACAGGAGGACCAGAGCGGGGATAGTGCACAGAACATCCTCAGTTTGCCCAGCACTCCCTGGCGGGGTCTGGTGCGTGCTGCCCAGGAGGTCTCTGTCCCCAGATGGGAGGACACACAGTAAAGAATTAGATCCTGCGGTTGTGGGGAGCTTTTTGTCTCCCTTATGCAAATGAACTCCATTCTTCTGGTATTAGGGTTAGCCAGTGTGATGAGGGCCCCAATGCAGTTGATGCAAAAGTTCCATGATTTTGTGACGCTTCAAGCAGGGATTCCATAGGTGAGAAGATGAGGGGAAAAAAGCAGAAAGAGCTTCACTGTAAGTCTAACGGTCATTTAATTTTTTATGTAAGTGCTGGGCAGGTGATGGATCTGCTAGTTCTCCATAAGGAAGAACCGGTTGCAGATGTGGTGGCTGATGGCAGCTTTGGCTGCTGGAATTATGACTTGGTGGATTTGAGACAAGTAAGGAAGGCAAGCGGCAGAGTAGTGATTCTGACACCAGGAGATCAGGCGTCATTGTATTCAGGGGTTAGGTGAGATTGCAATGGAGGTTGACCTTGGAGAGCAAAGCCACCCAGGAAAGCTGCTAAAACTTTGAGGGTGACCTCCCCAAATGGAGGAAGGGCCCAGCCTGATCTGCAAGAAGTCAAGCAAGCATGGCAGGAGGCCAGCATGGATGAACAGGGAACTCATGACTAAGCTCAAATAATAAAAACAGTAAGTGCTCAGAAAGTGAAAGTAGGGATGGACTGCCCAGAAGGAATATAGAAACATTGCTTGAATGTGCAGGGGTGGAGCTAGGAAACATTGGTCCACTTCTGAATGGGTTGGGTGTCCTCTTGACAAAGGACATGGAAAAGGCTCCAGGCTTCACTAGCATGGCCTCCCTGGCTGTGAGAGAGGGAGGTACATTAGAAGAAGATAAAATTGTAGGTCATTTAAGGAAATTTAATGACCCTGTGAGACCAGACAGGATGTACCTGAAGGGCGCTGAGGGAGCTGGCTGCATCACTGAAAACTCTTGGCAGCTGGGGAAGGATCCTGATGACTGCCATGAGAAAGGCAGGTGTCACATCCACCTTCAAAAAGGGCAAAAAGGAGGATCCAGGAAATGACAGAGCCTCACCTCAGTCCCTGGGGAAATTTTGGAGCAGATCCTCCTTGAAACCATGTCCAAGGACATGAAGCCACAAAAGGACAAGAAAGCGACTGGGAACAGTCAGTGTGACTTTACTAAAGGTAAATCTTCCCAGTTACCTTCCAAAGTGAGATGACTGGCTGTGTGGGTAGAGGGTCAGTGGGTGCTGTTTCCCCTGGCTTTTGCAAGATTTCTGACAGTTTCCCATGCACACTTGTAGCAATGGTGTTGCAGTGAAGGCCAACCACATACTGGGCTGCATTAGTAAAAGTGCAGCTAAACTGGAGGGAAGCATTTTTTCATTTCCATTTGGTACTTAGGGGGTCACACCTGAAGTACTGTGTCCATTTTGGGGTCCCCAAGCATAAGAAAGACATAAGAGTCCAGATGAGGCAGTTGGGGGCTGAAGCACAGGACACATGATGGGGGGCTGATGGGGCTGGGTTTCAGCCTAAAGGAGAAGAGATGAAGGAGAGATCCTGCTGCCTGCAGCTACCTAATGTGGGGCTGTGTCAGAGGTGCATGTTGAAAAGGCCAGTGGTCGTGGACACAAATTTCAGCAAGGGAAATTCTGCTGCAAAATTTTCCCCCGTTGGAGTGGTACAGCTCTGGGACAGGTACCAGGGAGCTGGTGAGATCCTCATCCTGGAGGGGTTTCAGAACCTAACAGCACAAGGTGCTGAGCAACCTGATCTTGCTTTGGGGTTAGTCCTGCTTTGTGTAGGGAATTAGACTGGAGCCTTCCAGAGAGCTGGTCTGACCAAAATTATTTTGGGTTGCTTTTATCTCTCTGCATACAAGACTGTATTCTCGTTTAATCTAAACATCCTATTGAAGACTATAAAAGCTCCAGCATTTATTTTTAATTTTTGTATGCTATATTATAGAGGGTTTTTTTACATTTAAATTTTCTCTGTCTAGAAACTCTCCAAGATCTTGTGGACAGGTTGGTTGCTGTTATAACATATCTGGGATAGTATAACTTATTCGCAACTCGTAAATTGACATTAAGAAATTTTCTGTTTGCTGTTGTTGTGTTTACTGACATGTCTTCATATTTTGCTTACAGGCTTTCTCATGCAGGAATAGAGCTCCAGAATCTTTATGTAGTTCACCAGAGCCAGGTGAAACTTCCTTTAGCTGTGTTTTGCAACTCAGAATGCTTTACAGTGTTGTTTCTAAACCAGTCTGTGTTTTGATGTTAGAAAACAAGGTCAAGGGCG
The DNA here is from genome assembly GCF_017639655.2 of Falco naumanni. Taxonomy (NCBI): domain Eukaryota; kingdom Metazoa; phylum Chordata; class Aves; order Falconiformes; family Falconidae; genus Falco; species Falco naumanni. The sequence continues at coordinate 2,165,060 of NC_054070.1, forward strand.
TACAGAGCTATGTCAGTTCACATTTTATTTGTTCATTAACAAAAAGACCTAGATGAAAGTGAAGGAAAACTGAAAAGTACACTGGTGAAAAAGCTGATGCTTTGAGAATCTTGCCTAGATATCTGCAAAATTTTTCTGTAAAGGCTTCTCTGTTCATATTGCATTCTGGACACTTGTTTCCTCTCGAATAAAAAGGGAATACCCACATATCTCTACTATAGGTTTAAATATGACAGCCATAAGGCTTTTTCTTTTTACTGTAATAATGCTATGGGGCTGTTGATGTGCTTTGAGTGATGTTGGTTTTAGGGTGGAAAATGGATAGGTGGCCTTTTGTGCAGGAAAGATTGCTGTCATAATGTGCTTTAAAGTTTTATGGAGCTATGTTTCTGTAAGCTATAATTTGTGTCCCTGAAGTTCTGGTGAATAAGAGATCATGCCGGTGAGGAAAAATGACCTTACCAGAAAACAAAAGTTCCCCAATATTATGGACTGCCAGAAATGTAATGGAATTTATTTTATGAGGTTTTTTTTAAGTCCTTAAGGTCTATCACATATATGTGTGCACCCAGAGGCCCCACAAAGCTTTGCCAGACAGGTTGAACATGCCTGTCCTTAGTGGCTGTCTTGCTTGTGGGGTTGGCCTGTAGGTGTTAACCTCTCCTGTCTGATGCAAGACAGTGAGAAAAGCTGTAGGAGGCTCAGACTCTTTCCAGAAAGGTTATTGTCGCCTTGAAAGTTACCTGTGCTCATGGGTGTCGCTGTGGCCCTAAACTTTGAAGTGATCCATAAAAGATGGCAGTGTAGTCTGGGAAGGGTCATGCAATATGCTTTGTAACACAAGAAATATTTCTGCCAGTGGGATGGACAATCTGGGGCACAGGACTTGACTAGCAGTGGAGCTGTGGTGTAGTTGGGGAGAGGCAGAACCACGTTGGAGAAGGCAGAGAGTAGTGGCACCAAGCTTGCTGGGAAGAGTGTGTGCACCCAGCAGGAGCTACCTAGGGTGCCTGGAGTTAGCTGAGGTCCATTTTTTTTTTGTTCCCTTTCAAATCTGGAAACTCTCCAGCCCACACTGAAATGGCCCAGACTCACTAAGTCTGGCAAGATGAATCTCATCCAGCTCAGCAGCCATTATTTAACCTCTTCTTTCCCTATTCCTCTCTGAGCTCTAACCTCTGATAGGATCTATTTTTATTTTATTTTAATTTATTTTCCCTTTAAGAAGTTTTCACTGGAGCAAAAATGTAGTGTAAAAAAGGGCATTTTCAGCTTGGAAGGATTTGTTTCTGGAAGGTGAATTGCATCTCACCCCTATGGTATGCACATGGTGAGCTGTAATTTCTGCCTTCCTTTTAAGCATATGGGAGGCATTAAGAGGTGAGGATTGGTTCCCTGGACACAGTGTTTGGAACAAAGACCATCAGTTTAGAATGGAGACCTTTATATGCTGATATTTTTGCCTTTTTCGCTTGGTTGATACAATTCGCTTCACTATGAACTCCTCAAGGCTTTGTTAACAGCAATCATTAAGGACTGTTATGAAGGAGGAAAAGGGACTTGGATGGACTCAGCTGATCACAGCTGAGACAATGGCACACCAGATATTGCAGGCAGAGGAAGCTGCTGCAACGTGCTGGCAAAAAAGATATCTGACAAGGTGAAATCTCAGAAATCAGCTGCAGGCATTTGAGGGGGGTAAGGCAGAGGCTTTAGTGAGGTTGAAAATGGAAATACCTCCTGCCAGAGTTGCTGTGTAGGGAGAGGTAAGATCTGTGAGTGACCTGGGGGGAGGATTCAGCATCCATTTCTTGTGATTTGGAACAGAGACCTCATGAGGTCTGCTTCTTAAACACCTCTTCCTATGATGTGCCTCCTCAGACTTCTGTGGCATTGCTCTCTCTGCTCCCTCTCCTGACACTAACTGCTAAAGATATTTGTAGGCTGTCTGCAGATAAGGAGGATTAGGAGATACTGAATTGCCAACTGTTTGCGCAGTACAACTTCTGTGATGCAAAATCTTTCTACTGTTTCTTGCTCATGTGGGAGTATGAAGAAGGCGGTGGTGCAGCATGTGCTGATGTCTGACTGTAGCTTCTTGCCTTTGTGTTTTGCTGTTCTTTGAAGACTGGGATTTTCAGAAAAACCTGAGGGAGAAGAGGCTGTCCAGAAATCTTAACCTCAATTCACTGGTTCAGCAGAGGTCTGGAGAACAGGTGAGGGCTCCTGCTGTCTGTTGTGTGATGGGAGTAAGAGTTAAAGGACCACTGCTCCACTTTACTCACAGGAACAGTCAACGCTGCAAGTAACGGGATCATCTCAGCCTCTGCTTGACAGGCATGTGCTCCCCTGGGAACTGGAGGTTCTCCTCGTGTTGGCCAAGGTGCAGCCTAGTCAGCATTTGCTCATTGTTGTTCATGCCCTCTGCAAAGCATGCAGGGCCTCAGCCTTACTGTCCTTATGGCATGGATCTCCTCAGCCCCTTCCGTATGCTTCTTGTCTCAGACAGGCTCTGGCAGGAAAGACCTCACAGTCAGATCAAGACACTTGTCCTCCACAAGCCTCAGGGCCCCTGGGATGTTCCTTATTCACCAGCATTTGTCAAAAGAGAGTATCGGACTCTTCAAAGCTTTGCTCACTTGACTTACACCTGGCAGCTTCAGATCTGCAGCACAGTTTTATTTCTGTTTTCCTACAATTTATTTTATTTTGCGTGGGGTGACGCAGGGGTGTACATAGCAGGAACAGGAAGAGAAGTGGTGCAGCAAAGTGGAGATAGAGAGATGGGGGTGGGTGATGGATCCAAACAGCCAGCCAGTCACAGCAAGGCAGAGAAAGGCCAGCCAAGCCATAAAAGCTGGACCAGAAAGTGCTTTGCCTTCTTGTCTTTTTTCCTTTTGCCCCTAACGTAACTGAAGATGTGTGTGTCCAGGGTGAAGTTCATTTCACTGTGTTCCTCAAATGTCTTCAATGTGGTGGCAAAAGGAAATGTGAAAATGTGGCTATGTAATTTTTCCAAACCAGAAGCTTAAAAAAAAATATATATAGAGAGAAAAAATAAAGATCTAAATGTGAGAGTGGGAGAAGAAGAAAGAGCAGAGGTGGGCTGGAGAAGGTAGGCGAGGAAAAAAATCCGGTTATTTTAATTGATTGATTCAATTGGCAAAAAACGCAGGGGAAAAACAAAAAATTAAAAGCATAAAAGGCTTTTTTCCTGAGGGCTTGGAGCAAAACAACTGCAGAATTTTTGGTGCAATTGTTTTTCTGTTTGTTAACTGGCTCCGTTACTGTGGGGCAGCAAAGCAAAGGAGAGGAAGAGCCTGGCTGTGAATCACTGTGTAGGAGCAAGTACTCCTTTTGGGCACCCCTTTAACCTCAATGGCAAATTTGAACCCAACTTCACATCTACTTTCTCCTTGAGAATTAGGGTCACTTTAGCTGTGTTGCTGAAGACTGTAGCGTCCTGGACAGCTGATGGTAGGAAAAGTTAGCATTGCCACCAAAACAACTCATCTGGTTCCATCCTCCTTTATTCCCCTGGTTCAAGAAATCATCCACAATGAAACTAGCCCTTTTTTTTGTTGTTGTTCAGAATTGACCTCAAACACTTCCTAGGTGGTGTGGAACAGCTGCTGGATTTTATCCCTAGACTGGCAGTAATTCAGGATCAGTTTTTTCCACACGCCATGGTGTAAGCACAGATATAGGATGATGCTTTTGAGAGGAGGAACTAGTTTATGGGTGTACTCACAAAGTTCCTGGCCCTTTGCTTTCTTGTACATCTTGGCTGGGAAAGTTACAGTAGTAAGTTTTAAAAGGTATGTTTGGTTTTATGCAAACAACACCCCCCTAGTATTTCTAGTCAAGTGTTACCTTAGGGTGAGACCAGCTGTGCATCTCCACTGCTTCCCTCCTGTCCCTCTGCAACGTGATAGGAAAACCTGGACGTGCAGGCTGGGACTGTGCTGTGGTGCATAGGGTTGTCCCTGAGCTGGACAATGGGTGAATCAGGACCATGGGTCATGTCCTACAGGCTAGAAGTTTTCTTTGTCTCTAAGACTGTCCCTGGCTGCTGGATAAGGAAGGGAGACAATACCTCAAAGAATCCAGTCTCTCCCCAAGCAAAGAAAATGCTGTCATCAGGAAGAGGGGAAAATGTGTGCTTAGCTTGTAGATGGCTTTGCTGTCAACTTGATTTACACTTCAGGAAAATCAACTGATTGTTGTAAAGAAATAGATCTTATAATATTTATGTGTGATGCTGACTGGTTGGCCAGTCCTCTCTGGTTTTAGGTTGTTGTCTTTGATGTGGTGTTAGTCATTACCTTCAAACATAGTGCTTTATTCCTTGTGAAGAATATGTCTTCCATTTACCCTGGTGGGCCTTGCTTTTTATTTTATATTTTTTATTTTATTTTATTTCAGAACACTTTGAAAAACAATAAATAAAAAAATTATTCTGATTGTCCTGACTGTCAGAGTCCATTTGTGATGATAGTCATAAATAAATGAGCAGTTGCTTAATACTGTCAAAGGAAGTACTTTGGCAGACTGGCATTTCTGCCTTTTTATCTTTGGTGATGCAAACTGCAAATGAAAGAGCGTGTTTGACTTTTTATGGGGAAAAGACATCCCATTACTCTCCATGTTTTGGACACCAATATGCCTGTCTAGAGCATGCCTTGTTTCCCTTCTTGGAGCTATGGCATTATACAATATTAGCAGTAGTTCAATATAAGTAACATTGACTGCACAATATACATGAAGAGCGCTGCTGCATCCCAGCCTTTACCCAGCCATTGCCACACCGTGACATCAATAACAAAGTTGTAAATCCAAAGATTATTTCAGCATGTTGAGAAAATGTCAATTGCTTGCTATCAAGTCCCAGAAGAACCTTCTTGCCATAGGTTTGATTCCTTTTAGTGCTCTCACAGCAGAACTGGCACCTTTCAGCTCTTAACTGAAGATTTACATGTTCCTCAGCTTGTCATGTGCTCCTCCATAAACATCAGATCTGACTTTAGACACTGAATGCAAGACTATCTATAGCTGTCTTGTGTCTCAAAGAACAAAAACGGGATGACAGCTATGGACAAAATGATATCAGGTGAATCAGGACAGGATGCTGTAATTTAAAGTAAATCGTTCTATTCCTGTTTCTTCCAGTTTCCTAACATTGAAGTTCTGCCAGTGTAAGTCTCTATATATTAATGCATACTTGCAAATGAGGTTGCCATCGCTGGATTTTGATCCTTCACAGTGCTGAAATACCAGTTGTGGCAAGTGGAACTGTGCTTGTTGAGTTGCTGTGGATACCAGAAAAGGAAGACACGTGCTATGGATTGACTTGGGAGATGAGAAACACAGCTCTGGAAAGATGACAGAGATAAGATTGCCACGCCAATCCAGCTTTGTGTCAGTCTCTCTAACAGACAGTGTTGGATGCTGTAGAGAAATGCCCATTACTTTCATTCTGTGCTGAGAAGGCTTGGTTACTGCTCTGCACTAAGGCTGTGAATAAACCCAGCTCTACACACTGCAGCAGAGAATAATTTTCTTCCTTTCTCAGGGTGATGTACAAGGCATTTTAGGATGGGAGTTGAAGGATTTTGGGGTGAGGTATTTTCCCAGGTTGGCTTTTCATAAAGGGAACTCAGCTTTTCCTGTGATTTTTCCCAAGGGTCAGCTTGACAGTTGTTTGTACAATGACATCCTAGATAAATGTAAAGAGAAGACCATGAGCAAGGATCTTGAGCTTGCTGGTATGCCTTCGAACATAGCTGGAGAGATTTTGAACATAGATTGCTTTCATACAAGGTTTAGGAAAGCTCCTAGCAGAATACTTCTGTTTCCCAACAGAATAGTACGTACCACCATAGTAGTGGGAGAGTGTCCTGGCCAGAGGAATCAGAACAAACTATTAACTCTTCAGCCCCTTGCAAGCCTGCTTCCTCTTTGCCATGTTCCTGCCTATCACCTTTCAAAGTGGTGCCTCTCCTTCTTCTGGGTATGGGAAGTGTACAGCTGGAAGCAAGGTAGATTCCAGACAGATCTGTGGCTTTGACTGCATTCCTGGGAACACCCCGTTACCAGACTCATGCTTGAAGGCTCTGAGTGCATAGGACAGCCAGCTCTCCGTTGCGTGAAAGCAGTGTGGCTGAGCGAAGCGTGAAGGAGTAAAGTGTGCTATGCCATTTCCTTGGCAGCGCGGGGTGCCACAAGGCAGTTGCTCCACGCTCTTGCCTGGCTTCCCGCTCTGTTTAGGATCAAACCCAGTGTCTCTTGTAGCTGAGAGTCCTCCCTGAGGTCATCCATCAGATCTCACCTTCTTCTGTGCCAGTCTGCCCATCTTTCACTGCTCCATCCCGGAATGCATATAGAATGCAGCAGATGATACAAGGGAAAAGCAACACCATGGCCAGTGGAGACTGACGATCACAATGTCTTTCACTTTGAGAACACAGGCCAATCTGTTTGGTCTTTTTGATACTCCTGCTCTGGACTGTCTGTGCCTACACCAGCCAGCATCTCCTTCCTGGGGTCTGTGGTGGAAGGAAGAGGTGCATGGGGGATTCAGGGCTGGGAGCACAGTGTCTGTATGGAGAAATGTTGGGTCTGGATGGCACGGGAAAGAACCCAGCAGGAATTACAACTAACAAAATATTCACAGACAAAAAGTCAGGATGAAATTCCTCAGTTTTGCTTCCAGGAGCTCAAACCAGCAAACCTTGTGTAAGTTAGCCTGGAAATTCCCAGTCAGGCCTTGAATAGTAATGGTTCTTGGGGCACGTTTGGAAGAGCTTGTTTGAAAATGTGGATATGGTTTTGTGTCGCTGGAGAGCAGGGAAAAGGCATTAACCCTCTGGTAGCTCAGGGTGTAACCTGCAACTGCTGAGGTCAGCTGACAGATGATGTGTGGTCTGTCTCGGTCTTGAAGACGGGCTTGCATTCTCCAAAATGTCTGTTTTCCTTTGGCCTCCAAGGAAGCTAGTACCAGATATTGCAATCCCATGCAGAGCTTCTCATCGTTTGCATTTCCATGGCTGTGGCAGTGCTGCCGTCCCAGTCATGGCCCAGGCTTCCAGAAATCACAGCACTGGTAGAAAAACAATGAGATGGAAAAAATAATACTGTAGGGTGCTTGCTTCACTGGCTTTGTTTCAGAGGAGTTGCATATCTACAGCCATGAGGGCTGGACAAGTGAAAAATTGACATCTGAGAGTGCCTACGAACTGTCTTCTACATTGTCCTGTTAGACAATGCTTCCGGGTCCCTCAGGGCCAAAATCCTCCCTGAAACATGCTGTCTCTCCCCTTCAGGGTGTCCTGACAGTGCCTTGCTGACGTGCAGGGAAAACCTCAAAGGTGCCCAGCCCTGATAATGGCTTCCAGAGCAGCTCTGCATGTCATCCGGCTACCCAGAGGGCCTCTGCCTGGAACGTCCCACATCAGCCAAAGTGTAACCCACAACGCAGTGTGGCCTTGTCCTCCTCCCTTTCAACATGTCCCACCACTTCTGTGCCCTCCTGCTCACTCAGGCTGTTGCAGGCAGTGCCTGAAAAATGTGCTGCCATCTGGAAACCTCTGGTGTGTCAGAGGGGACCCAGGACCACCAGCTGAGTGGGGGGCATTGCCAACCCACTCTACCACACTGGCAGAACTGCAGCCTTACTGCGCTGGGACTCACAGTCCAGCCCTGCTTGTCCAACCACGAGGTGCAACTCACTGGCTGCTGTCTGTGGCTCTTTGGCAGCCAGACCTCTTCCAACCAGGAGCAGTTGCGCTCCGTGGAGGGGGCCCAGACTTAAACTTCTCTCTCACTCCCTTAGTTGCGTACATCCCCTTCCAAAGACTGGAATCTGGGGGAGCCCTGTCTCCGATGCAAAGAGATCACAATACCTCAAGGACCTCCGGTTGCTGTTGGGAGACCCATGCTTGCATTTGGTGGCCTCAAAAAGGGTCGACTGGAAGGGAATATCCAGACAGTGTGGTATCTTACTGCCAAACCTTAGTTCAGAAGGCAGAAGAGCAGCCTCATGAGTTCTTGCTGGTGGAGGAGGGAGAGCAAGAACTTCCCTCTGTTCTGGGCTTGCTGAAGTCATTTCGCACGTCTGCTGGTTGACCAGCAGTGGTTTATGTAGACCAAGCTGACTCCTGATTGTCCACAGGACTGGGTAATCCAGGCTGGTTGTGCTGCCAGTGGAGCAGCAGGGTTGCCCTCAGTCACCCAACGACTGGCAGAGGGCTGAGCTGCCTGAAGGTGGTCAGCCTGGCACCAGTATGGGCCAAACCAGCTGCTGGGAAGGGAGCTGGAGTGGTGCGGGATTGCTTCTACTTTTGTTTTTAATAATTATTGAATTTAGTGTTTGGTAGGGTGGAAAGCCGTATGTACACTGTTAGAGATGTGATGAAAGGCACTTTAATGAACATTTGCCAGAGAGTTCATCCTCTAGATTTATGGCCTGCAGTAGCAGAGAGGAGGATGCTGGTTTCCATTTCCTGCACCTCTGTGGACCTGGAAGCTCTCACTGTTCCTCAGGCACCTCTGTGGGTAAGGACAGAACATGCCCTGTGTTTATGCTCCCTCCTTTCCTCAGTAGCCCCTCAGTGGAGTTTTCCATAGCTTCCTGGGGAAATGTTATTGCTTTTGGGAAGGACAGCACCAGTGCCTGCACCAACCCTGTCATTATCTCCAGCTCTTCCTGGGTGACGAACATGAGCCCTGGAAAGCTGGCTGTGCCAGACTCCTGCCAGCCTTGAACTCAGACTCACCTGTTCCTCTCTGTTCAGTACCGTGAAGGATGTCTATAATGCTGTTTGCTTTTTTTTTTTGTCTCCACCTGAGACACTTATGACAACATCAGGGTGGGATGTGCCCAGCAAGGCTGAGAGTGTATAAGGGACAGCCAGGCTGAATGAGGGCTGTAATTCATGTAATCCCAAGGGGAAGCTGTTGGCTCTACACCACAGTATCTCCAGCCATGGCAGCCTGTCCATGCACACTGACGTGTGTGGGGGAAGTGTGCGTAACATCAGTACGGTTTGGGAAACCTATCTACCAGCAGGGACAACTGGGACTCAGTTTCTGCTACACTGACCATGCAGCATCCTGCTTTTGTTGTCCCAAATACTGCTCAGCTCCTGTGGTGGTTGTGTGACTGTTCCTTGATGGCCCAGTTCCCATGGAGAGCTGATGCACCCCATCCACTGGGGACAGGTGTCTGTCAGGGGTTTGTTTGGGTACCTTAATGCCTGCATGTCATGAACACTCCTGGCAGTAGTGCTGTACAGGGGATTTCAGGCAAGAGTGTTGCAATTAGTCTGTGACTTGTGATAATGCTTATTGTGCCAGTGTCAGTGGGGTTTATTTTGGGGTGTCTTATAATTAGGGATTTCCTTATGGAGTTAGGATACATGCTGGGGAATCTGGATTTATGCTAGGGATGTATAATCCCACTCCTTAAGGAGCATTTTATTTCTGCAGATTGAAGTAAGTGTGAGTCTTTCCCAGTCATGTGCACATCAGCAGCCCTAAGGAATGGAAGAAAATGGCTTGGTGTTTTTAATGAGCCAAGCATGAGAACTGATTTTGAGCATCTATAGGATATCAGAAGTCTGGATCAAGTATCACAACAGGGCATGTTTTTCATAGTTCCTACCTGAACTGTGTAGCAGAGCTTTGGATTTTGTCACTAAACTTGGTGTTCCCATCCTCTTCTCTAATCTTATAGACCTTTTTCCTCCGATTTCCTGCTGATCTCTCAAGTTTTTCTTCTTGAGATAAGGCTACATGGCTTACATGCAGAGAAGGGAAGCAGAGCTAGGCTTTGGCTGGGGAGTCTGTCTTTGCATGGGAGACCCTGTTATATGATGTCCTTGAGCTTTTATGCAGCAGACTCTGTCCTGCTCATGAACACAGACAGGCAAGGAGCAGAGCATGGGGTGAAACCAGGTGTGTCTGGTCCGTGGGGTCTGGAGAAGGACACTGGTGGTGTAATTCTGCTGCATAAGGGCGAGCATTTTGGCTCTTCCCTCTGAAGAAGCGTGGGGAGGATGATGCCAGTTTATGTGGGCACAGTGCAATTTCCCAGTCCTCACTCAGGCAATACAGACAACTTCCAAGGCACAACTTCTCCCGGCTTGGCTGGGAGAGGCAGGCAGACAGCTGATGAATGAACCAACAAGGTGCTTTTCACATGCAAGAGGACACAAGCCAGCCACTGGTCAGCAATGGGGCTCATTTATTATCTCACAAGAATTAATGACATACAGCTGCAGTATTGTCAGCAGAACCAAAGCTTTGCCCAGGGCCTGAGCTCTGACTGTGGGGCTCCCTGCTGTGTTGGGTGGCAGTGGGAGGTTTTGTGACGGAGAGGATGGATTTGGGAGATCCCTGAGCTGCAGGGAGCGAATTTGAGACTGTTCCCAGTGGCCTGTGCCCTCCTGATGCCATCATCCCACAAGGATGATTTCTATTCCTTCCTTCTACATGAGCTGCCCTTAAAATAGGGGAGGGCAAATGCAGCCCCCAAAATGGCTATGCTGCATGGGAGACATGCAAGCAAGAACCAACAGCCTCTTCCAGGAGTGAGGTTTGGGGGCAGTGAGACACCATTTTCACTGTGCCTGACCAGGAGCCCAGTGACTACAGACCGGAGTGTCCCAGGGGTGGTGAAGGGTACAGAGGTGGAGGGAGCGATGAAGGTGGAGGCAGCTCAGTGTTCCCTTGGGTGTCCTGGCCAGGTGCTGCTGTGTGACCTCAGGCAAAGCCCATAGGTTTCTCTGGGGAGGTGTTTGGATTTGGCTGCCTTGGATTTCAGAGACCCCTTGTTAGACCCTGCGAGTCAAACTGAAAGAGGGACTGAGCATCGCCAGCTCCTGGTCTTGGCTGAAAGTGGGGGCCCTGCCCAGCTCATGAGGCTTCCAATGGATGAAGTGGAGGTGGTCCAAACCTCAGGTGCACACATGGACACACTGCTTTTAACCCATTTCTTCTGCTCTTCCAGTTGATGGCATGGGGCAGACACAAGCCCATTTCCAGGGGTCTGTGGGACCTGCAGAAGACCCCGGAGGACAAGGCCTGAGGTCCCTATGGGTGGTCACGTCGTTGCAATCAGCCATTTCCATGTGTTTCTGCCACAGAGCAATGGCTTTCGCTAAGACACCTCTGCCTTAAGAAGACACGCTTGGCTTTGCTGCAGGCTCCTCCTGGCTAGCGATGCTGCAGGATGACAATGAGGAGGGTCTCCCTGACCCATCTCCTGAGCTGGTGGGGCTCTCTCCCAGGCAGTCCCTAGAGGAAGAAACACTCATGCAGGAGGTTTATCTCCTCCCATGGCCAGCCCTGGGTATCTGGAGCTCAGTCAGAGCCCTTCCAGGCGAGTGGCAGCTGGCAGGGTGGTGCCTGTTGCCCAGGCAGATATGATGGGGAGTGAGGGTAGATGGGTTGTACTGGTGCTTTACATGGAGCAGCCTGCTGTCACCTTGCTGGCCACCTGGCGCTGGGGCTGGCCCTCAGTGTGTGGTGTGGGGCTGTTCGGCGTTGCTACTCAGAGGAGGTTTATAAGTGAGATGTGTAGGGTGGCATGGGCTGGGAGGGGAAGAAGGTTATTCGGAGGCTGCTGCCAGCTGGATCTCGGCTCTCTGAAGTGATCAGCACCTCACTGTCACTGAGGCAGGGACAATGCTCAGAGAAGGCCCTCTCCTTCCCCCTAGTGCCTACCCTTTGCTGGCAGGGGATGAGCGTCATCGAGGGGAAGCTGTAGCTGTCAAGGATGGGGTGCACTCCCAGGGAATCAGGTGTCTCAAATATGTGGTCGATGTCAGAGAAGCTCACCAGAGCCTGGGTGGAGTCATAGGAGCTTTTCTCCATGTCATCGACCCCACAGGACTGGGGGTAGCTCCCCTTGTCCTGGCCCTTCTGCCTCAGCAGGCGGAGGTCATCTCTGAAGTGGGGGTTGAAGAGCAGGTAGAGCAGGGGGTTCAGGCAGGCGGGCAAGGGCAGGACCACAAGAAGGATGGATTTGATGACCTCTGGGGTGATGAGGAAGAGGTTGAGTGTGGAGGAGAAGGTGAGGAAGGCCACTGGGCAGTAGAGGAGGCAATTGGTGAAGATCAGCCAGGCCACATGCTTGACCATGGCACAGTCCCAGACAGCGCTGAACTCCCCCTTCAGCAGGTTGCAGTAGAGTCGGATGTATGTGCCTGTGATAGTCAGGAAGCAGAGCATGTTTGTCATCACCAAGGCCGCAGTGAACCCTAGGGTGGCGGGCTTCCTATCCGGGATGGGATACGGGAGGCAGAGGGGGGATGCTCCATATTCCCCAATGGAGAAGAGAGGCAGGACGGCAGCCACAGCGGACAGCAACAGGCAGCAAAAGGCAGCAGCCTTGACCTTGCATAAGGAGGGTGACTTTCCATAGACCCGCACACAAGAGACTGAAATGCTGCACTGCATGGCAGCCAGCGTCAGCAGGAAGATGGCAGCCTCAGAGGCAAACACTGACAGGAATCCTGTCACCCTGCAGCCTGCACTGGTCTCCCATCTGGCACCGTATTTGGCAAACTGGCCATAGGTCAGGGCATCGACGAGGGCCAGCATGCTGCAGTAAATGCCGGTCAGTATGTTGGCTCCAGCTATGGAGCCGATGATGAACTTAATTGGAGAGAGGTAGCTGGGAGAGGCAAAGACGGCCAGGATGACCAGTCCGTTGCAGAGCACCGAGACCAGAACGATGATCCAGACTCCCAGGCGGATGATCCAGCTTTCAAACAAGTGATCACAAGGCTTGAAGGGACCTGGGAGAAAACAAACCCCAAAGTTACACCCAGAATAGACTGCTTTGCTCCAGTGGTGCTGCTCAGGGCAGTGGCCAGGTCTCAGCATTCTCCTGGTCCCAGCAGCCCCTGAATGCTGAGGGCTGGGAATGAGCATACAGCATCATCTGCCCTCTTCTGCAGCTGCCTTTTGGTTCTGTCCCTGCACCCTCGACCCCACACTGGCGTGCCTCTGGCATGCTGACTGGGGCATCCTCTCAGATCCTATCTAGGGCAGAAACAAGGTCATGAGAAGCGGCAAACTTACGAGAGCTCCTAAAGTGCAAAAAGGCTGGGGCCTGGCATTGCCACCCCATGACTGTATGCATGGCAAAGCCTTTTTGCTCTCATGTCCCAGGCAGCAGAGAGCAAAATAAATTAAAGGAAACTGAGGAATCTTGTTCAGCTCAAAGGGAGTGGAGGTCTTTGGCTGGCTTTCCTCAGAGAGCCAGCACCTCTGTACCCAGGCAGCCGGGCATGCCGTCTGCTAAAATCTTCTTCTTTCTTGCCTCTTTTACAGCAAACTCAGTGGGGCAACTGGTGAAAAGACCATCCCAGCCAGTGTCCCACGGCTGCCTGGATATAGCCAGGCCTCTCCAGCCTCCAGCTGTGCTTGTGTAGGACACTACTGAGCTGAAAATGGGGACAAAATCAGAAGGCAGCTTCCTCGTGTCCCTTCCTGCCTGTGCCCACTGGCATGTTTTTGATGGAAGGATAACGTGGCTGAATGCAGTCCAGCACCTCCCTTCTCTCCCTTTCTCAGGAAACAGAGTAAAGTACCCCTGCACTTTGCAATGCCACAAGTATGATCGGGAGATCAAGGACAAGGTCTTGTCACGTAATATTCTGGGCTGGCTGGGACAAAGCCAAGCCTAAGCCTTGCAAGGGAACAGGAACTTCTTGAAAGCCAGAGTCTGAGTGCAGGCAGGCTGGGAGATGGAGGAGCTGGTGATACCTGGGATTCCTGATCAGGGATACCCTGACCCTGTCCTCTCCTCCTAGGAGGGCAGCCTCATCCAGATGGGAGAAGGAAGCTCCTCCCTTGTCCCCGGTTTGGCCAAAGCCCAACCATTCAGGCTTCTGAGTTGCATGTCTGTGAGACACTGCAGGAAAGGTCATGGGATCCTGGGGATTTAAAGAAGCTCAGAGGATCTCAGCTGTGTTCAAAGGGTTTCACTGGCTGCTCACCGGGGCTTGGTGTGCACTGAATAGTGGGCTGCAGCTTTGATTCCTCAAGGTCCAGCTGGAGATCATCTGCATCTAGGTCATCTGGGGAGAAAACAATGAGAAATGGTGCTCAAAGAAGAACGAGCAGAGCCATCAGGGCTAGCTGGGCCAGAAGCTTTTCCCGCTGCCTGTCCTCAACACAGACCTTCCCAGCCAGTTCCCAGCCCACAATTTCAAAGTAGCGGCTGGTGTCCAGTTTATCCCCTGCAGTCACAGCTGTAGAGGGAGAAGGTCTTGTAAATGTTGGTGGGTTGCAATGTGGCCAACCCCTCTGTTTTAAGGTTACTCCCAACATTTGAAGTGTAAGAACCCAAGATCCAAGAGTTGTGTGACTGCAGATCCCTCCTCCCAGCATGCTTTATTAAGAATAAATACTCCAGCCTATGTGGTTACAGAAAACAAAGCCTTCAAATGCATCTTCTAAATGGAAGCTTTCTGGGCAGGCCTTGTCCAATGTTATTTCATCAACAAGGACTTTGGAGCTTTGTTCAAAGGGAGACGTTAGCCTCTACTTGCAGCACAAATTCTTCATCACCAACCCCCCCCCCCCCCCCCCCCCCCAAATGGCTCAGAAGCAAAAAGACAAGAGAACTCAACATTTATTGCTTTATTTTATATCTTATGATTTCTTGGGACTGTGGTGCCCTGTTTTTAATCCTGGAGGTTCCCAGTCCTGGATTTGCTCAAGGGCAGCCTGCTTGCCCATGCCTGCAGACTTCAGATCTGTTGGGTTTATGCAACCAGACTTGCACTGCCCTCAGAGCCCACCCTGCTGGGCCAGCATCTCCATCACGCTGGCAGCTGCACCTGGAGCCAAACTTTGGCTCTCTGAGGGTCAGGCAGAGACTCCCTGGCTGAAGGAGAAGCTGCGGGAAGAGAATGGGGCTGAGAACTCAGCTGTGTTTTCGATGGCCCGTAGGTGTAGGCCATCACCAAGGAGAATGGCATCCTCTTAATCTAATCCAAGACATGCTTTTCTGCTTTGTTCGTCTTTTCAAACTACTTACTGCTAATTCACAGCACTGGAACACAATGAAGACAGCTGCTGTCCCACTGTACCATCCCCACCCATGGCACTAGCATAGCCTTCTCCTCCCAGTGGAGATCTTTGGAGGGTTTTCTGCAGGCGGGAGGAAGGGGAAAGGATGTGGGTTTTTGCTTGCTGCAGCCCAGTAGCCTGGGAGCTGGATCTGCGGCTGTGGGATAAACTCTTCCTTGGATGATACGGACTGATGCTGGTGCCCAGGTGTGCACCTGGCAGCTCAGACGCTGGCCAGGAAGGTGAGTTTCTGTGCTGAAGGTATGGGTATGGATAACCTAAGTGGGATTTAGTTGCCTAATCTGCTTAGAAATGGTGCCTCTCATGAGGTCTGCTCTTTGCCTGTGTTTGAAAATACGACTGGGATTATTTGATTAAAGAATCATGACAAATAATGTGCTATCTTTAGTGCCTCCTGACAAGCATTGTGGCTTTCTCGGCTTCAATGAGCTTTGGAAAAAAATGCCATTTTTAAAATCTTGTCTGTGTAAGAGTTGAAATATTACTGCTGCTTTGGAGTCTGGCAAGAAAACACTCACAGTGGGATGGAAAAATATTTCCTCCTTGTATTTTATAGTCTTATAAATCTCCAGTGTCTTTTCCATCCACAGTGCGGAGGCTGTGATGTGCAGTCACGATACTCCAATCAATGCAGAGATTTGAACTTTTTGTGCTTTCCTGCCACGCATTCCATGGTAATGTTAAAGTGTAATCTGCTCCCATCCCTCTTCTTCTCAAAGGGCCAGAATGCACAAAGGCTGGTTTTAAGCATAGGTTGAACATTTACATGTCATCTTTTGTTTTGCCTAGACTACTGAGCTAGCTGTGAATTGCAAAGCAATTCTTGGCCAGCACAGTGGGATTCAAAGCAGAAAATGTACCTCTTTCTGCTGGAAATCAGTATTTCTCCCAGCCTGGGAACTGTAGAGAAAAGAAAATGGCTGTTGTGTTCTAGCAAGGCAGACTGCATTGTTTTTGAAGTAGCCCTTATTTATTTGAATTTTGCTAAGGTGCCTCCACTTTCTGAGGCCTTATGGAAAAAAACCACTTTACTAGTAGGGCCCTTTCCGTGGAAAATGGTTCGCAGCTGGTTGTACCAACACTAAAGTAGGAGGAAGAGGAGGAGAATTGCTGGAGAAGGGGTAGAACAAAAAACAGTGGGCTGAATGCTTCTTCCCTTCTGTATTTCTGCCTTAGGCAGGGCGGTCCCCATGTGGGGTTTGCGGATAATGGCTCTCTCCCTCAGAGCTAGGGCATGGGTGGCTGCAAGGGGCCTGGGAAGGTGCTTTCTGGGGGACTCGAGCAGCCTTCTTGAATGACAGAGGCAGGAAAAGTGTAGCGCTAAGGACCCTCCAGGGTTTGCTGAATGATTGCAGAAGTCAATTATCAGCTTTACAAGCTAATGGAGGTGCTGGACTGGGTAAAGCAGTGTCCTGTTGTCAAGAATAACCATCCAAGTGCCTTCTCACTTTCTATAGCTTTGTGCCATTATGGCAAACGTGCTTGTAAGCAAATACATCCCCTTGTATCCTCAAAGCAGTGTTCTGAAGTGAGGTGCTGGGACTGTGATGGAAGTGCCCCGTGGCAATGGTAGTGCTTGTACTTCTCTTGTCTGCAGCCAGTCTGAGGAGGGTGTCAGGAGCAAGCTGCCGGGAGGCGTTGGGTGAATGTCCTGTGTGACAAGCCCCCATGCCACCTCTGGGCTGCTGCCCGGCCACACCGGACAGGCTTGGGGCAGGGGCTGTTTGCTAAATGCTGCCGATTATAATCCAAAGAGACATGACCCAAGCACCAAAAATTTTGGAAATGGGACCTTAAATATCTGTTGTGACAAGGTGACAGAGTAGTGAGACATCACTAAACATATTCCTTTGGGCCTCAGGTGGCCGTTACTTGGATGCGACTGGACGCACTTGGGTGGTGTCTGGGGGATTCCTGGACATCCAGAGCCCTGCGAGGGGGGTAAAGAGCTGAGCTGGCTCTGGGGTCCTTGGCACCATGTGCGCTCCGTGGCTGGAGTTAGGCAGTCCCTTGGGTGCTGGGCTCAGCTAAGGGATGGGTAGATGCCGGAATGGGACGTGCTGTGGGAGGCAGCATTGCCTGGCTGCTGGAGCAGGCCTATGCCACTGGGACCTGTTCCTCCCCCTGCATGGCTGCCTGAGACAGGTCACCTTTCACCACCCAGCTGTGAGGTTCTGTGGACTTGTTTGTAAAGGGCTCCTCAGTCCCTTGCTGGGAGCGCTACGCAGGGCTGAGAGGACCTGGCTACCTGGAAGTGTGCCCCATCCCTCTCACAAGTTCTCCCACAGCATCCAAGCACCCTGACTGGGCCCGCCACTGCAGGGACAGAGCCCCAGGTTATTTTCTCTTAATGAGACCACTTTATCTCTTGCATGGAAGGAATGTTTGTGAGTGTTTTTCCTCTTTAATGAGGAAGTGTTACAAGATTCATATAACACAGCTAAATACCACTGGTGGCCATCAGGAAGGAAGCACTGGGAACAGAAATAAGGCAACAATTAAGTGAAATAGCAGTATCACAACATCAAGGGTAGACCATGCATTGCTGGATGGTAAGGAGAGTCATCTGCAAAAGCGGCACATAGTAAGGAAGGATATTCTTGTGCATTTCACATTTGCACCTCTGTGGTTTGATATTTCAAGACAAACCCAGTGCTTTAACATCTGAAAATGTGAGCCTTTATGAGCTGCTAATAGTCTTACGTGGCACATCTTAGAATCAGTCAGCATTCCCCTCTGGTCCTAATATCTCACGAACGCACATATAATCCATGAGGCTGAGACTCACTTGGAGGCCTGGGAGCCTGTGGTAGGTATTGGCCTGCTGACAGGGGCAGAAGAAGGTATTCTCCGAGACATCAAATGCTTTGGTGCCCAGCAGGAGCAGGTCTGTAAGCAGTACCATGGGTCCCGGCTGCAAACCAGGTCTTTTCGCAGATGCTGCGATTTGCTAGGCAAACACCAAAACTGTATGCACAAGGACTGTTAAAGTACAGGCTGCATTAATGACGGAAAAACTGACCCAGCTGAGAAGAAACTCCTGCGGCAATGACCGTAACATATGGCTCCTCTGTACTGTCTGCCCAGCGTAACCACCAAGTCTACCATGCTTCCAGGAGCCACATCATGCTGGTAGGAATCACACTTGCTAGCCTCTGGCTGGACTGTGTACATTGCCAAAGCTTATTCAGAGTCTGTGAAGGCTCAGGGCAGGGCAGATGGCAGGAGCAGGAATGCAGGGCTTGTGACTCACTTGCTGGCTGTGTCATAAAGTGTCTGGATCATCCTGCCTCCCATCACTGCTGTAACAGGGTCTCCAACTGCTCTGGGACAGTATCTGTCTCCAGATCTGGTCCTGCCTGCTTAGGATGCAGGAGGAGAATCTGCAGAGCCCCTGGTTATGGCTGGATGCACAGAGCTCCCTGGAGCAGGTGAGTCAGCTCAGCCCTCTCCCCATCTGCAGGCGCACAGCGTGATGTGGTTTTGCCTACAGCATGTTTCAGACCTCAGAGGTGCATGTGGCCTCTGTATTTACACAAACATATAAACAAATGCAGCATCCAGGCTGTGTCCTGAAATGCTATTCCCACTCTCTAACAGTTACAGGGGAAGCAAAGGGCTCATTGTTTTCTTTATTCTGAGATTCCCTTGCAAAAGGATCACACCAGCTTTCTGCCTGGAGCTGCTGTTGTGCTGTGAGTCTGTGGGTGCAGGAGATGGGCTTTGCACACTTCTCTGCTGCCTTCATGGAACAGATTTCATTTGTAAACAGAACTGCATTTTGGAGCACAGAATAAACTGACTCTTGAAGAGAAACCATTGCTTATCTTTACCTGTGGAGCCATTTCTGCCCTGCCTCGGCTAGCCCCTGTGCTGAGCTCATCCTATTCCCCAAACGTGTACTTTTGTTCATACCTAACCCTGACCTTTGCTGTAGCATCAGGGTATGTGCACATGAGTAGCACAGACACAGGTCTCTCTAACTCCAGCCATCTGCGCATTCCAGTTCCTTGAGTTCATTTTCTTATTCAGATTAATCCTAGGGTTCATCCTCTGTGTGTTGTAGCAGCAAAGCCTGATGTCCTGCCAAAGGCTCTGTGCTGCCTAATGGCCCCAGCCCAGAAGCTGTCCCATGTAACCTCAGCCACCTTCCCGTGGAGGCAGCCTCCTTCTATAGTCAGCAAGGCCAAGCTAGCGAATGTGTCCATGCTGTTGAGGACTGCCGGGTCTTTCTGTTAGACCGTGAAGGTTTGGGTGTGCCAGATCAGCTCTTTCTCCAATGCAGTGACACTAATTGAAGCCCATTCACAGCAACTGGCCACCAGAGTTGAAGGAGGATCAGTCTGCCTTCCCAGAGGCAGGTGTAACTCCATGGCTGGCAGTGGGACCACTCCTGCAAATGCAGGATCGCATCCTGGCTTGCAGCATGGCTCTACCCATGGATTGATCACTCCTCCCAGTTTACTTACAGTGATTATCAGCATGACCTGGAAACAATTCCATAGTCCTCTTGTGGGGATCCTCCTCCTCAGGGCTCATGTCTTCTGCCTCCCATTGGTTGGACATCTTAAAGAAGCTGCTGCAGCTTCCATAGGCACAGCACTGGTAGGCGTAAGGTACCTCAAGGACTCTGCAAAGGGGAAAGCAGAACTTTCAGGTGCGTCACCTCCATAGCCTGACTCTCCATTGCTTTGCAGTTTTTGCTTGATTTCCACATATGACAAAAGCCAGCCTATCAGGTGATGGTTACATTGGAGCAGGACGTTGGTGAATGACTCTTTGTAGGACAGAGTGCAGACCCAAGTCACCCCACTGTGTCTCTGCACCGCCCCACTTTTGACACTTAAGACACTGTCAATAGGATGTTGTCAAACACCAGGTTTGGAAAGTGCACTAAAGTTCCTGGATAATTCCTAAATCCTTTCTGCCATTCTCCCTAGATTGAATTAGTCTTTCTTTCCCATGCCCTCTGGCAATATGCCATGTGCATGTGGACTCTTCATTTCTTTTACCCCAAGGAATCCTTTATTCAAGGTGAGAAGCTTCTTGAGAGCTTGAGCAAGTGCAAGGTCCTCCTTGCTTGTTGCTGAAGGTCAGAGAGGCACCTCCAAACTCCAGTTTCATGAGCATGGCTCACCCCTGCCAGCTCAGGCAGGGAAATCTTGGGTCTCTCAAGTGTAGCAAGTTATTTTAGTATGTCTGATTTCTACTTGACAGTAGAATTGTTAGCTGTTAATTATAGCATGTATTACAAGGTTAATTAAACAGCAGCTGAACGTCATCTGGATGAAATACCAGGCGATCAGTCAGCAGCTGCATTTTCATCAAAGACAGCAAACTCCTGCTTCTTTGCTGGAAGTCAGGAAGACTGCTGATGAAGGCAAGGGAACGTTAGGTTTTCCAGACAATTAAGGTCTTCTGACAAGATCAGTAAATATGTTGAAACTCTATATTCTAAAAATATGCTTTTGTTTTAAGTTCCCAAACATTTCTGGCTGAGCCCCGGGAGGCTATGGAAACTGTATACAAGCTTGCTTCCTGTTATAAGCTCCAAATTAAATCCTATTATTGAAAGGTGGCAGGGAGGTACAGATCCTCCCAGGATGGCTAAGAACTATTCTCAGATGATTCCTCCAGACATATGCCCCCAATACTACTTAATGGCAGTACCCCAAAATTTAGGAAATTTTAATGGGTCCGTCGCCTGGTGTGGTTCAATGAACCACTCCTGCAGATTCAGTCTGTCTGGTACAAATCCAGACTGGCTCCACAGATGTCAGTGGAATTAGTTTAGAGGAGGAATGCCTCTGGAACTGCAGAACCTGACCTGCTCTGCACAAGAGGTTGCCATCTTGGGCATTGAAAGCCCTCCAGAAGCTTCTGGGATCCCCTGTCATTTGGAAACCAGTCACGCAGCAGATCCCAGCTATGAGGAGTCAAAAAAGTCAGAAGGGAAAGCCCTGCAGCCATCACTGCTGAGGCAGACCGAAGTGAGAGCTCCACACTTTTCATCCAACCTGAGCTATTAAGCCCAGTGTTGGCGCAGTGGCCTGTGACCTCAGCACTGGGTGTCTAAATTTGAGAAGGCCCAGCCTTGGGAATCCATACTGGATGAGTGGGAGCAGCAGCTCATGCATCCTTGGCTCCCGGGGAGCTACCTGGGAGACCAGAGGAAAAGATGCCTTCATCTCACAGGAATTTGAGTCATCAGGACCATGGACCCCTCAGCCTGAGGGCAGATGCCAGGCTGGAGACCCACCACTAAGGGAGGTTCAGGAGAGCCAGACTTTGCAGCGTGGCTCATCTTGCTCAGTTTGACTCCTTCAGGCCCCTCATTAATCCATAGCAGACAAGACACGGCCACACAAACAGAGTTTACTGAAGGAAAGCTGGATGTCATTAGCTAGGATTGGCTTCTGGGAATGTTTTCCATTGAGAGGAGGGAGCCCTGAGCTGGGCCTGCTCCATGCTTTCTACTTGTGTGTGTGTGTGTTTCGGGTGGGGGTGGCAGGCCTGGGAGTACATCACTGCTCTCCTGTGGAAGGCTTTAAAAGATGAGGCACGTTAGCAGCAGATGAAGCTTCCTCAATCTATTGGCCTGAAAGAATGGAGGAAAGCAAGAGACACAAGGAACGCAGGAGGCTGATTGCTATAAGCAAGTACAGGCTGTACTGAGTGCCAGGAGTGAGAGGGTTAACACCACTGGTACCTTATTTTGGGGAAGCTCTCCTTGCTGAAGGGCTCAGAAAGAGCCGGGTTGCCCTGGAGCTTCAGATGGGTCAGTCCACCCAAACCATCCAGAGGCAGCACGACCAGCTGGTTATCAGTCAAGTCCCTGATGAAGGGAAAGCAGAGAGGGAAACTATGGTTAGGGTTTTGCTGCTAGTGGTATCTCAGCCAAGCAGAGGCTTGGAGAGCCATGCTGCCTGCCTTGATTGCTCCCTCAAATATGATGCTGAACTGGGGCTGGATGCTGCATGGGGACCCGGATCCTCTGGAGATAAACAGATTGATACTGCAATCCCTGGGGAAACTGAGGGGCAGGGGTTAATGCCCATGCTGAAAGCTCTGGGTGGTATCTACCTCCCTGTGCACATATCTACCCCACGCAATCTCTTCCCCCACCGCTTCCCCCATAGTAGGTCAGGTATGACTGTAGCCCCCAGCCCATAAAGTACCCACGAGTGAGGGCAGTGAGGGGGCTGAGGACTGGGGACCTCTCCAGAGCCAGCAAGTATGGTCTGCAATGAGTCTTGCTGAAATGGTCTATCAGGCTGATCGCTCATAAAGGCATCTAAGGCAGGTATGAAAGCATCAGAAAGTGGAGGTTTAAGTGTTCAGGGTGAGAGCATTTTGAAGATGGCCCTTCTGGGCTTTTATCATCCCTTTAACATTGGTAGGAAACCTTGGGATTTGGTCTGCCCACGTTCAGTGCTGAGACATGCACCTCAGCACTGCAGCCTTCTGATATCTAAAATCCAGGTGTCCTGGTAGCTTGGGGAGTCAGTCTGAGGTCCTCAGATACCTGCTGTCGATGGCCCACTGTGAAAGAAATGTAATTGTGACTTACAGCTTGGTGAGCGAGTGTAGGGTCACAAAGGCTTCAGGGTGAATAAACTGGATGTGATTCCAGCTCAGGTCTCTGCAAGGCAAGGACATACCAGTAAGAGGGGTGCAGAGCAGGGCAGTGAAGCTGCTGGCACCAGCCTGCTCAAGGGGTTCGATGCAAGCAGATGTGGGATCTGTAGTCCCTTGGTCGGCAGCAAGTTCTGCCTCATTGCAGCTCCTTGGAGGCAAATATGTTTGGGTCTATATATGGGTGATTTCTATCAGAGGGCACAAGAGTTTGCCTTGGAGGAGCTCCTCCACTGAGACCAATAGGAAAGGTTGCTTTTTGGCGTAAATTTCTGTAAATTTGGGGATTTTATGCTAACATGCTAAACCTCAGAGCAGTAGACAGGTTATGCCTTAGTGCCAGAGAATTCCTGATGCCATCACAGTTGTGGGTCAGGGGCTGTTGGAAGGTGAACCAAGGTCATCTTAGAGCGTCTCCTGTGATGTACAGTTGGTTTGGATTCACCAAGGCTCCTCAATAAGCTCTGCTTCCATCTGAGCTGGAGGGCTCAACTCCCCCTGCCATCAGTGGAGAGGAACCGCCGTATCAGGAAGCATTGCTTCCCCTAAGGCTGACTACATGAGCAGTCTCCTACAAGTATCTTTATTTCTCCAGCTCTGAAGGGGGCTGGAGGCACCTGCCCAGATGTGTTTCTCACGCTGCAGATGGCTGAAGGTAGGTGAGGTGAATCCTTCCCACAGGGACTCAGAACATATCCAAGGACAAATGCTAGAGCTTGCATGCTCAGCCATACATTTGTGTGACTATAGTGTGGCAGCAGCACGTGAGCGTTTGCATGCTTGTCTGTAGTGTCACATGTAATATGTGAGTGTTCCTGTGAAGTTGTAAACATGCTTTATATGACACTCATGGGATCATGCCGGCCTGTTAAATGACACTCAAATTGCTGTACCATGGGAAAAACCTTTTATGCAATTTAGTTCATTTCCTAACTGAACAGTAAATAAAGACTACCAGCACCTGGGGGGCTCTTCCCACATGTCACGGGGAGAATTGTGCCCTGTGGAGCCTTATTGGCTTCTGAAAGGTGCCAAGCACTGAAGTGGGTTGTCTACTGCAAGGTCACTATGCGTGTATGATATGTGCCGGCCTGTGTGCACTTGATATGTCTAACATATACTTTTGAGTTGTGGGGAGACAGTCCCAAATCAAATGGGATGTTCTGCATGGGTGTTCCAGGAGCGCATGGCCCAGGACTAGCATGTTTAGGGGAAGGGGTTCTCGAGCTCATGTATGCCATGGTAAATCCCTGCCATGAGTCCACGTCTCCATGAGCTTTTAGGAGGCAGGTGTCCGTAATGTGTGCTGTGCAACATACAGCGTGTGGTTAGAGCACGTGGTGTGGAGTGTCTGCACGTGTGGGCAGCGAGGCTGGCAGGTGATGAGTCTATTTATGCGGGGTGTCTGCAGGCAGAAGGAAAGCCAGAGGGAAGGTCTGTGCCCTGTTCCTTCGTAACGGGAAGTGGAAGAGGGACTAGACAGCGAAATCTCCCAGCAAAGCAAAGGGAGCGGGACTGGGAAACTTCACATCAGCCCGGCTGGGTGCTTGTGGTTCCCCTTCCCCCAGCCAAAAGCTCTGTTGTTCCCTTCTGCCAGACGGTACTTACATGGATCGAAGGGCCATCAGCTGCACAAAGGTGTCTGCTCTGATTTCATGGATCCTGTTGTTCTGGAGACCACTGAAAAAACAGAAACTGGTTTGAGAAAAGAGCCGAAGGCAGCGTTTATACTTTGTAGGGATCTTTGTCCTGTGGCAGCAGACACAAACTGTCACAGTGGAAGTTGGCATTCGAGCTTGGGAGACCTACTCTTATTTCAAGGGGTAAACAGGATGAGCAACAAACCAGATCAAAGCCAGTCTCTCCTATGGGCAGCTCCAGGGCTCAGACAGCCTCTCCTTTTGATGCCATCATGGCACGGTAAAGTGCCATTGATGTGCAGTGGTTCAAGGTGCACCATTATCTCAAAAGCCATGCTGGTTTCCCACTCTGCTCCACCCTAAGCCTGCAAACTGCTGTGGGAAACTGTGCACGAATTTGGGGGGGGTCTCACTGAGTAGGAAGGGTGGAGCTTGGGAAGAGGGGGTATTGGAACAAGGTAGTGGAAAATAATTCAAGGATGTTTAGCTGCAAGGGACGACCTGTGTGTTGCAGCTAAAAATCTGCACACTGGCAGTTACAGCAGAGTGACTGGCACACCTAAGTTGTTTCATGCCAGATTGTACCACCGTACACCACCAGACTTAATTCCAAACTATTTCCAAGCAGGAATGTGGGTGCCTGGTGGGGGTGGGGCTTACAGGGTGCTAACTTGGGGCTTAAGGGACCAAATACTCGTTTCGTAAGAAAATGTTGATTTAAGACACAGTCTGTTTGACTTAAGTAGTCTGAAAGAGGGATTTACTATGCTTTTACATTAATGTTAAATCTGAATTTCGTGTATTATAAAATACTGTAAGAAGAAATTCAGGCACAATGTGTGAAACTACAGGTTTGGAATTCTGAAAGTTTGTCCTTTTCTGACATCTTTTCTATTTTTTCAAACATTTTCCTAGGGGTACTTTAGATAAAAATATGTGCAGCTCTAACTGTGTCCTCAGAGTTCCTGAAGAGGCAGCAAGGACTATGCAACTCTCATTTTCACATGATTTCACCCAGTGTCCTAGTGTCTGGTTTTGCTAAGGCTGGATGAACTGGTCTGGCCATCCAGTCTGGGGTGCTGCAGAGCGCAGGGATAACCTCTCCAGTGTAATTTGTGGTGATGCAGCTCCCACACATCTATTCTGCTAGGTTGCAGGATTCTATAAAAAAATCACGGAGTCTAAGGCCAAGAACTTCTGTAGGTTTGAAATGTAGGGCCAGATCTCCAGACACGTTGAACTGAACATGAATAACTGTTCTGGAGCAACAGAGGTGCCCCGCAGGGCCCAGAGAAGACCCAATTCAAGTGCTAAACATGAAGAAAACATCAGTCTTCTCTGTGGAAAGGCAAGCCCTGAGTGGTGTGGATAAGAGCTGCTTTGTGCCCATGACGCAGACCCCTCCTTGAGGGAGAAGGTATTTATGGTATAGATAAATTCTTGATTAACTCATACTGTGACTTGAGTTAGTGATATAAAATTCAGTTCTGGCACATCCTACTTCTGTTTGCTGTGGCTGGGACCTCTGAAAAGACCTGAGTGAATGAAGCTCCTATGCACAGGGGATGTGTTTTTATTCTGCATTTGAACAGGGGTAAAGAGTGGAGCTCTGGTCCATTTGCAGTCCAAATAGTGAGTTATAATGCTTAGCTTTCCCAGTGCTTGATGAAGGTTGAGTTTTGTGTGTGGGAGCTGCCTCTGTCCCTGAAACAGCCCTTTTGCCCTAGAGCGTGGTGTAAGTGAGGGCTTGCTCTTTACTTACAGTTCCTCCAGCCGCTGACACCGGTGGAAACTGGGCAGATCTTCAATCTGGTTGTGTGACAGTTCTCTGCAGGGGAAGGACCAGCACAGTAATGTTAGGAGATCAAAAGCAAGTGCCCCCAAGCCCTCTCTTGGAAAGCAAATACTGCTGGAAGAGGGGAGTGACCTGACTCCCATTTTGCACAGCTGTGGAGAGTGGTAACCCCAGGTGAGGGGGATTGCCACTGTGCACACACCTGACACTTGCTCTGAGCATCTTTGTGCAAGGCTTGATGGTTTACCTACTGATCCAGCCCCATCCCAGCTCTCTCCAGCACAAGCTGTGGACTGATGGAGCTGCTTCTACAGCTGGGATGGGCTTTTCTTCCCCAGCCCCAAGTCAGCTGTGAAATGCATCTGTGCCAGCTTCTACTGTGCACAGCCTTGCTTTTCTGTGGGCAAAGCCAGAGGTCCCGTCCTGCCATTGTGGATGAAGTAGCTCACAAATCTTGCTGATGTTCTTGCAGAGCCTGGGGAGGTTTTGGCCAGCAGAACGGCCATCCCGCTGCCCTTCCTCCTTCCTGGCACAGCAAACCCAACTGCCTGTCGCCTGCTCTCCATTCAGCCTTTCCTGGCTTCTCCCCAGGGTTAGGGAAGGGGTTTTGGCACTGGCAGGAATTCAGTACAGGACATTACAGACTGAAAACCTCTGGTCCCCATTCTTTCAAGTGATCTTGCTTGAAAGCAATTCCCAGCAAACTCCTGTTCCCGCTGCTTCATGGTCCAGTGTCATATCAGCATCCAGAGTAGAGTGACCTGGTAGTCAGAGGAAACCCTATCCTGGCACAGCTAAATGTGGATTTATTAAAACTGAAATGGGCTGGGTAAGGAGTAATGCTTAAAATCAGCTCTTGCTCCCACCAGCAGAGGCTGGATTTGTGGTTGTTCAAGGGAAATTTGCCCCAGGTTAAAGTTTTGTATGTGGCCTCTCTGCTGACTTCACAAACTCAGTTTCCATGTTTCTGCTAATAAATTGCTGCTAAAACATTTCAATTATTTTTTTTTTACCAACCCCTTCTCTGCCAGTTCTCTATGGTGGCATGGAAGAGGGAGGGAAAAGCAAGCAAAAGTTTTCTGCTTGGCTCTGGAGGCTGTCAGCCAGTATGGAGAAAGAGCTATAGCATCAATCATTTTTCCCTGGTCCCTGTGTCAATCCAGTAGGCTTGACAGGGCAGTGGCTTATCCAGACAGTGATGGAGGGAGAACACAGCCCCAGACTTATTTCTGGTTCCTCCAGAGTAAGGGTAACCAGATGCAGCTCAGTATCTACCAGCAGAGCAGCCTCAGTCACTGATGCTGTGTTGTGAACACACCAGGGTGAAGGTACTGGTGGTATCAAGGGACTTTAGCTCTTCTCAGGGACTCAGGGAAGTTTAATCTATTTCTGCTTGAGAGGAAAGACAAATCTGTGCCCTGAGCAGAAGCTCTGGACAAAAGCAGCAGGGCTATGTCAGGTTGATGCCAAGCTCAAGCTCAGCAAGGCTGCCCTGCCTGGGTGTGCTGGGCTCAGTGGCCATGCACAGACCAGCATTGCAGCACAGCCACGAGCCTCATGCCCTGTGGTGGCTCTTACAGCACCTGTGCAAGACCTCTGCAGAAAATCTGCAGCGCGGTGTGAACAGTAGGAGGCCAGAAATGCAGCATTAACTGTATCATCTGTGTTGAGATGTGTCACAGTCATAATGTCAACCTGAGGAACTGTCAAGGGGCTGGCAAAGTGGGGGAAGCAGCAAGAACAACCACCAGCTCTCCAGGACGGAAGACCAACGCACTTCAAAGGCAAGAAAGATGTAAACATGCACAAACATTGGCCCACATTTTCTCTCTCCAAACTCTGAAAGCAAAGCAATTGATGTCAGCAAAATTAACTGGGAAAGAGGAACAAGGAACAAGGGACAAGGTGGGGTGTCCCAATAAAACTCTCCCACAAGGAGGGGAGAAGCACGAAGAACAGGCTTTGCTGTGAAGGTTTACAGTCTGATAACTTGCAAACATAAACAGAGCACTTGGGACCCTACATCCTGGGCCATTCCAAAGGCTGCACTTGCATGGCAAGATGTCCACTGAATTAGTCCAGATGTCTAAAGATGAGAGATCTTCCCTACAGGGACAGCTGGAGCCAAAATGCTGTGATCTGCTAAGTTACAATTTGTGTTCTTTTATTTTTATGTTTTTCTCTTGTTTCCAATTTCTGTGATGAAGAATTCACTCCTGTTGCTTTCCTGGAACAAGCTTGTTTTCATTTTCAGCTTGCTTGTATAAAGACTGATGAGAGTCGAGCCTCCTGCTTGCCCTAAGGCTGCAAACTTGTATAAATCTGGCTCATGACTCATTTCCTGACGATGTCTTCGACTGCAGACAAAATTGGGGATCTCAGGAATGAGGTGTGTGATTCCTGAGAAGATGCAGTTGTCTTTCTGAGATGCTGATTTCATCATGTACCAAGCTAAAGAAAAAAAACACATTCCCCCACTCAGCATCATTCAGCATCTTGCCAAGTAGGTAAAGCCAAAGCAACTTAGAGACTGAGTAAAACCCTGATCTGACACTGCTGCACCTCGTGAGGGTCCATGGCCATGTGGCCTTGTAGGTCTCCATCAGGTCGGGCCTGTCCCCTCCTGGGATGTGAACAGAATCCTTCCTCCAGACGATGGCCCTTGCTGGGGTTCCAACTGCAGTAAGCCAACGCTGGGGCAGAGCGTTGTGTGAATGTGATTTACCCCTGGCTTTTGTGCCATGTGTGGCCAGGAGCTCTGAAATGCTGCTGCTGTTCTTGCCCACCACCCCTTCCACCCTCTCCAGTCTCCTTGCATGGGGCAGGCAGTTTCCACTGGTGCAGAGCAAGGAGGAGGCCAATGTGGATGTGCTTTATTGCTTGTTGCCCTGAGTCCAGAGCATAATGCTGGGATGAAGCAAGAAAGTTCAAGAACTTGCAGAGCTCAAGGTAGTGCCTAAGAAGGTGATGTTTTCTGCATGGAAAAGATAATGGGAGCAAGAACCACAGGATGATCTTCTATAGCTGGTCCCCTCCCTGAGCTGGGCAAGAAGAAGGTCCAATTTCTGATGGCACTTTTCTATAGGCTAGGCAGGACAGAGAAATGTGTTACTTACAGGACTCGGAGACTGGGCAGCTGTTGGCACATTCCTCTGGGGAGTAAATGGATGCCTGCACGAGTCAGGGTCCTAGAGGAGTGTAAGAGAGAGAGGAAATGGTTACTGAGAGCCAGTGCACAGATTGTGACCCACAAACCCCGCTACCAGTCCCAGATGGTGGCAGGAGAGACATGAATGGGATAATGAAATACCTGGAGAGAAAAAAACCCTGATTTAGAAATGGGCACTGCTGCTGGACATGGTAAAGGTAAATGTGCCTATAAAAAATTCTGGGATGCTGCTGAGTACTGAATTCACTGCTGTCCTTGGACATGTCGAAGGCAGGTGGAAGTGCCCTCTGTGGCATGCTCTACCATCCCAGTTCCCCATTACCCAGACTGGTTATCCACCTGGAGCCACAACTGCCTCAGAAACCCCTGAATGGGGGACAGATAGTGTGTCCCTGTGTCCCTGAGGCAAGGCATGGCCAGGTCACGCTCTGGGACTGGGGTGCTCCGCTGTGCTCCCAGTTTGGGCACAGTGCCCTAGAGAGGAGAACCGTGGGTGGCCAGATACAGTATGTCCTCCAGGCTCCTGCTCTTCTGGGTCTGGTGGTGTGAGGATGGGACCAGACCAGCCGCAGGAGCCCCCAGCCTGGGTGGCAGATGTTTCCTGCACTGAACTGCACTGCCAGTGCTGGTCCCAGGATGGGCAGAGACACTGCGTCTCAGTGGAAGCACTGCACCCAAAGGCTAATTCCTTCACAGATGCAGAAGGGAAGGAAGAGGAAAAAATATCAAAATAAGTTTGGAGGACACTCAACAGTACTGAGAGAGCAACTCACAGAGAGGAAAGCTGCTTTCAGGAGCCACAGGGGTGAAACGAAGCAGAGAGGTGAGTGACCAGGGAGAGGCAGAGCTGAAGACAACCAACTGCACAGCACTGTGAAAGTTGTCCTCGCTGAAACAGCCTGGACCACCTTGAAGGAGGAAGAGCACAAATAGCAGGGTAAAAGGGAGAGAGTTGCCACTCACAAAACTTCTAGGCTGGTGGTGCCTTTAAGGTCTGGGAATTCTCTGATGTCTGTTGCACCGTTGAGTGACCTGCAGAGAAATGAAGGTGAAATGAAGTGTCCAGAGAACCTGAAAGCGAGTGCAACTGCCCACAGTCCCAGACTCATCAGCTTCCTCACACCCAAATGTGGTGGTCAGAGGCCCAGATCCAAAGGTGCCCCTCTCATCAGCATGCCACAGCCGGCTGGGTGGATCAGTGCAGCTGCAGTGAGCCAGATCTGGGCATTTCTATTCAAGGAGGCTCCGCAAACTCAGACCCTCCCCCAACCACTGACATTCTTGGCACCATGTCTACCCAAATTAAATAACAAACCCCAAACAATTACCATGGGAATGTAAGCAGGGCATCCCACCCAAGCCTGCCCATGTCTGTGCATTTGGATCTAAAGAATGTATGGGTATTTGAAGGATTTATTTTATTTGCCTCAGTGTGTGTTCCTGCAGTGAGAGGATGGGTGGGGCTTATAAATAGAGATTTTGAGGTTGCCTCTGCCTCAGTTATTTGGTGCTGTACCACAACAGGTTAGCTGAAAAGCCGGCCTGTCCAGACCAGCCAACATGGAGCTGCTGTTGTGGTCCGGATGGTGCCCAACACATGGTGGTGGCCCTGGAGCAGGCTTAGGGCCATACGTGTGAAAGGAGCGCTGTCACTGCTGGCTGCCCAGTAAGATTATTTATGCCATGGTGTCTGTGTTATGGGACATATGTTCCTCTGCTTCTCCATCTTGTGGAGCCAGATCTGGGCACAGGCCCTCAGTGTCCTTGGGTAACTACACAACAATGCAGTGTTGGCTTGAGCAGCGTGCAGCGAAAGCTGTGGCACTTGTGAGTGCGGTCTTTGCTCGTCCTTATGCATCTCTGGAGACCCTAGAAGACTCCAGTGCCTGTCAGCTGGCTGGGCAGGAGGAATTAATTGCTCCCTCCAAAATGACCTTCTCAAAATTATTCTTCCTCAGCAGAAAACATCTGCAATGTCTACTCCTTGGCTCACTGCCTTTGGGGCTGGCCAGAAGAGTGGCATCAGGGTCTTCTATTGGCACAAGGGCTCTAGAAAAGAGGAGGGGAGGAGGCCACTAAGGTGTCCAGCTCACAGGGCTTGGAGCTTGGATGTATTACCACTCTGAGGATGTGGTTGTTGAACTTACAGAGTGTGGAGCTTTGGCAAGTACTGGAAAGCAGACTGTCCAACAAACTGGATGGGATTGTCATAAAAATGGCTGCAAGGGAAGCAAGTAACTGGTCAGATTCTGCTGCACATAAAGAGAAGATGCTACTACAAGACAAAAGCCTTGGAGAAACTAGTAGTAAGCTATGTAGGAGGTACTGGCTATTCTGTGAGGAACCCTTGTTTTCCAGATAACCCCAAGCTCTCCCACTAGCCTGGCAGAACATTGCTACAGCTGAGGTCTCCTGCTGCTCTGAGAGGGGCCTCTAGGGTCCTGTTGAGCCAGGCACACCAGAAAGATGCAGAGCTCTCCTTCGCCCCTGCTATAGTGCTGTAACCCTGCTGGGAAACACCTTGCACTTGATGACACCTTCTCTGATCTTACATATCCACAGCACCAGCATCTTTCCTACTTGTGACAGTCAGTGGAGAGAAGTGAACTCTCCTAGGATCCAACTAGCTTTAGGAGGAGTTGAATCACCTCCTACAAGAAATGCTTTTCCCCCACTGACTGTGAAAGACTTTAGATGGGCAAATCCAATGGAGACATGAGTATTCTGGATGTGTCCCACCCCCATGTCACTCCAAGGATTGTGCCCAAGGAAGGTGGGGATAAGCTGGTTTGTTTTGACTGGAGCAGTGACTATTTTCGCCCAGTGTCACCATGGCTTTTCAGATGGTTTTTTTTTCCTATAACTTAAGTCCTGGACTGGCCAAGCAGAACTTTTGTCACTTGCCATGATTTCCAATATCAGTGTGGTACAGGGAAGAACTGTCCAAAAATCTCTACCTGTGTCTGGGTCAGAGGGGAAATGAGCTGACAACTGGGTGTATTTATCTGTAGAACTCGTGTCCATGGGTCTGGGGTAGGGAAACAATGATCTGGTGTCCCAGCTCCCTATAGCTACTGCTATAGCATATAGCTACTGCTGGAGCTGGCTAGCAGCTTTTCTAAACACAAGGAATAAACACAGGCAGATGTCAACCAGGGTTTAGAAAATTCTGTTATTCACAGCAAGATTTCCATGCAGACCACCCATATATTTTTCCTTCATTGTTATCAGCCCGTACTGCAGCAAAGTTCAGCTGTGGGGAAAGGAAAACCCATGGCAAAACCCCTGAGGCACAGCTGAGAAGGAGCTAATTTCGGCTTGTGTTGGCCCTTATATAACAAATGTTAAATTGCAGTCACGCTTACAACTGTCAGAAATCCCAACCAAAGACATCAAGGGATATTCCTTTCTGGGGAATATAAAGATTTAGGAAAAATTGTTTTATTTTCTTACATTGTTTGGAGGAGGGGGTTCCCAACAAATGCATTCTCTGGAATAGCTTTGATGTTGTTGTTATGAAAACCGCTGTTGGGAGAAACAAATATCTTGATATTAATGGATGAGAAAGGCTTGGAGACACCTTCTTTCCTCAACAGTTTTAAAGGCGGAGAGCCTTCAAAACACATGTAAAATAGGAGGTGTAGGCTCTGTTCCAGCTACAGCATAATCCCAGCAAGTGAACAAGGTCTGTCCTTTGACAGGACAAAGCCCTCATTCTGCTGTATTTACTCTGTGTGTAGCTTGGTGCTCTACATGTCACTCCACTGAACCCATCAAGAACACAAAGACTTAAAGTTTAACACTTTCCAAGTCAGGAAACAGGAGCAAACAAAATACACTTATTTTATACCCTCCAGGAATTACAATTTTTATGGATGGTCTCCATTATCGCTCCAGAGCTGTTAACCAGAGTGCAGCCTACCATGAATTACTGGCCCATGTGACTTTAAAGTATTTTTAGATCTAGCTGTGATATTTTTGGTTAAGCTTGAGAAAATTGCTATAAGCAAACTTTTGCAGCAGAAGAGAGTTCTGTGGCCACAGTTTGACCTCCTATACATCAAAGGCAGCCACAGGATCCTGCGTCCAGGACCAAGACCAGGCTCTGGGTGATCTCCAGGTTGTTTAATCCCAGAGGAGTCTGCATGAGTGATTAGTTGGATGACTGTTTGAAATTTGCCTCTTATTTAGTGACAGGCATTTCAAAAGCCATCTCAAAGTGGATTAAGGATCTTACTCTCATTTTGAATGTCACAGTAATGACGACATCTGGTCTGATCAGAGAAATCTCCTGAGAATTCTTCCAGTAAAAGAAAAAAGTAGTGTCAGATTTTTACTCCAACCTTGCCAGCAGCCCCAAAGCAGCTGCTTTTGTGTCACCCCAGCCTGTCACCAGCATAACACAGACTTAGCGTCCACAGGATGCTGTGGATCCACATCAACTTGATTTGACCCCATCTTGGGGCTTCTACCTTCATCAGTGTTAAGTGGGATGGTTTCCCATTTTTAGTGTCTCCCAGGCTGACCGGTTAGTGGAGAGAGAGCTAGCCACTAAAATGGTTGTAAACTTTTGCAATTCCTTCTTGTAAATTTGTCCTAAGGGAGATCAAACAGTTTCTTCACGTCAGAGGAGGTGGCACAGGGCCTGCAGAAGCCATGGCCTCACAATAACACAGATAACTACATGGTTGTGGTCCCAAGCTGGGGAATGGGCATTGGAAGTAGCTGGAGGTCAGAGGGACTTTGAATCCCTCAGATGCCACAAAATTAAGAGCTGCAGGAGGAACTGGCTCCAAGCCTGATGGAGATCTCCCACTCCCCTCCACCAGCCATGGTGCAGAGACTGATGGTGAGGTGGTTAGAGCTGATGGAAACTAAGGGGATAAACTGCTTTCATGTGCATGGCGGAGAGGGCTGGGAAAGACAAAAGAAAGGCTTGGACTGAGTGCTGTCCTCAAGTCAGAGCACATGCGATGCTTTATTGGTCACTCTCCATCGGGGAATGCTTTTGAAAAGGAATAAATAGAAAATCTTACAGCTCCTGCAGTCGGCCCAGCGTCCTGATAGCCCCAGGGAATTCCAGCAGCTCATTGTAGTTTAGATCCCTGAAAGACAGAGAAGGGAAAAACATTCATTAACGCTGCTGTAGGAACTCAACCAAATGTATCTGTGCTTTGAAGGCATGGAAACTTGCTTGTTAAACATGGGAGACAGGTTTTTCCTACTGTGCTGATCCAGCCACTGCCTGGAAACAAAATCTCACACATTCCTGCAGCAGGAATATTCCCTGCTAGGAGCACTGTCAGGCAAGAGCCAGTCCAAGTCATGGCTACTGCCACCTGGCCTCCCTCCCCCCAGGTCCCTTCATGCCTGGGGCACATCTCCAGGGTGCCACATCCCCCTCTCCCAGGAACTCATCCCCAGGCGCTTTGGCTGGGAGTCATTTTTCCTGCCTTTCCAGGTCAAAATGGGATTTTACAAAGGACAAGAAAAACAAGAGCAGGTTCAGCTGTGTGGGCCCCATGAAAGGGCTTCTCTGGGCCCTCTCACCCTGTGGTGCAGAGGCGATCACAGGACCATTCCCGTGGTGCTTGTCCTGGGGATGTCGTATTTCCCTGCCACTGGGATGTGCTGTGACTGGGACCAGTGGGAAGAGCAGGCTATGGGAA
This sequence comes from Falco naumanni, assembly GCF_017639655.2. Taxonomy (NCBI): domain Eukaryota; kingdom Metazoa; phylum Chordata; class Aves; order Falconiformes; family Falconidae; genus Falco; species Falco naumanni. The sequence continues at coordinate 2,200,073 of NC_054070.1, forward strand.
GGCCTAGGTTATCTCTGATGGTTAGGGTGAACCCCACGTTGGAAACTGTGAGCCAAAGGTGGAAGTGATGCGCAAGAGGTATTGACATTGCTGAGCATTAAGTTTAATTTGCAGTATAATAAATTAAGTAAAATATAATACGTTGGTCATAATGACAAGTGTAGAGTTTACCTGCCTTGGCTTGGCAACCAGAAGAGACATCTGAGCCTGACTGGAACCTCGTGGGCTCTCCAAGGATGGGTTGGCATCTCCAGAAAAGAATTTATTTGAGCTCTGGGGCACTGCTGGCAGCCTGGGAGGAACAGCCTTCTGAAGGTACTGATCCTGCTGTTGACTAGAGGGGGCCCATGGAGACTGGCTGGGTTTTAGACGTGTAGTACTCTTCCTCTAGCATGCCCAGTGCTCTGCTTTGAAAGTTCCAGCTGAAATAGTAGCTTTTGACCCTGTCCTGGCCATCCCCATGGGCCAAGACACTGAAGTCTGAAAACCGTGTGACTGCTTCCTACCTGCGTGAAATTTGCTGAGTTTTAAGTGGTAGATACTTTGGAACATGAGGGTAATTACTGGCTCCTGGAGATTACTGTATAATTACACTTAATGGACCTCAAAGTAATTACCATGTAACCTGGATTGTGGTTTATGGAACAGAAATAACCATGCATTTACACAGCAATGGGTTGCTGCCCAATTACCTTGTAATTCTCATCCTCTGGGCCCAGGCATGGTAATTACATTATGATCTCTCTTGGCCCCCTCTCTCTTGCCTGGTCTTCTCCTTTGCCAGTGTCCCTGCTTGGGAATTACTCTATGGCACCATCTTGGCTTTGCCCTGTAGGTATTTACACAGTAGATCAGCCCAGAGGGTCTCTCCCAATAGGTTTTCTTTTGCACCTTCCAGAACTCCAGGCTCACATGGCTTATGTCCTAGCGAATACTTATCAGGGCATTACAAGACAGGGGACAAAACCAAGAGAAAAATAGGGAATGAGTTTTTCTTGGGTGTCTTATGTAGCCCTGACAAGGTCCATAGGCAGACCTTGGTGCTGGATATATGAAAGTAATTTCTTTTTATAACCTCCTCAGTAGTAATAAAAATTAGCGTTAATTGGCTGGACTTGATGATCTTAAGGGTGTTTTCCAGTCTGAATTGTTCTGTGATTCTGAGATTCTACAATTCCCGTTGCAGCCCAGGGAATGCAGCAGGTCCTGCTGTGGCAGCGTTTGTCTCCCTGCACCAAGGGCTGTCTTCTCTCCTCCAGTGACAGAGGCACTCTGGCTGCCTGCACTACGTGTATGGATTTGAGCAAATGAATCCTGCTCCTGCAGGACCTGCCTCCCAAGGTCTGTAAAGGGTTATTATAGTTTAATAATTGCCAGTGGTGGGAATCAGCAGGAGAGGAGCACAGGGCTGGTGACAAGGCCAGGAGCTCTGCTTCCATGCCACGTCCAGCCTGCAGAGTCCCAGCACACGTGAAGCTGCTGTGCACATCCACAAGGCCCAAGAGTGGAACTGGAGTCATGTGTTCCCTCCTCACACCAGCTCACATCTAATAGATACAAGAGCTCTGCATCTCCTAAAGAGCTTGCTCTGACACACTCAGTTCTCATCGGTGTCCAAGCAGATCAGTGATTTTCCCCAGTCTTCTCTGCTTGAGACCAAAATGATCTGTTTAAGAATACATAGCCCAAGACATGACTGCTCGTATGCCTCACTCTTTGCAAGGCGCTCATAGCTCGTTATCAGCTGCTTGGATGCTCTTAGGCAGTTTCTGTTGGTGGTACCTGTCGGGTGTCCATCACTGTCACGGCCGAGTGCCTCACATTATAAAGGCTCTGTTATGGGGGGGAAGACGGGGCAGGACTTTTACAATGCCCAACCCTTCACCAAAGCTCAGGGAGGCATAAGAGTGTATTCCAAAGAGAATGAGTGATTAGAAGTGCAGACAGGACACCACTGGGTATTTTGAAAGCATCAGTCAAATCCAATTAACCTTCAGATCACTACACTGAATGAAATCAGAGGGCATTAGCAGCCTAAGTTGACTGACAGTCCCAAATCTCTATCTGTGCGTAAGGTGCTTAACACCTTTAAAAATCTCACCCTGCAATGACTTCCCGAGATTACCATGAAGTTTCACAGCAGTGCGGGAAGCTACAGAGGTCGCTCAAGGCTGGGTGTCTGCCCGTGCCACTTCACTCCCTTGTGCCATGAACTGAGGGGCTGGGATGAGCCTGCATGCTGCCGGGGGACTGACCCTGGAGGAGAGGCACCGTGAGCCCTGTCTCCCCATGAGGGCCCACGGCTGTCATGTCGCTGAGGCTGGGGGAAGCTTTGTGTGATGCCGCGGGGTTGAGTTTCTCCTCAGCGATACCCAACGTGTCTGTGAGCAGCCGATGGATGGAAAATATTGCCCAACAGAGAGGAGGCTTGGCTCACTGTGATTCACTAACAGAAAAAGGGATCTTAGATCTGTAACCAATATTATTTACAAGGAATAATTGTGTGCTGTAATATTTGCTTCTGTCTTTCTCTAAAAATGCATTTCCTTTCCAGCCCGCATCTCTTCCAGGCAGGCTGGTCTTTCATCAGCAGATGAACATTTTGTTTGTACCTCTGTGTGTGTGCAAGTATGTACAGGACCAGTTCTTCCTGAGTGAACACACACCTTTCCCAGCCCTGGCAGCATCTTGGTGCCTCCCTCCCCCCTGCACTTGACAGATAGACAAAGCATTGTGTTCAGCAACTCCCTCTGGGTAAAAAAGCCATCTCTGAATGCTGGCATATACTGGGCTTGTTGGAAAGTGGAGATGCAACCAGGTGTAGTCATGCTGCTCCAGCCTGGCTGCCAGCGACCCCAGTCTGTTCAGGAGAGACAATGTGCCCGTGCTCGCTCCTGCCCATGCTTCCTGGTTTTCGGTGAGGTGAGCCTCCCTCCCGGAAAACAAACCCAACTGTGCTCGTTAACAGCTCGCCTGAGTGATGCTTGCAGCCAACTGCTCTTGATCTGTGTGCCGCTTGTGCTGCCCTGACTTGCCTCCAGTGCTGCCCTGTGCCAAGCCCTGCCAGTTTTGGGGGGAATTCATCTGATTGCAGCCTGGAAGAAGCCAGTACCTGAGATGGTTCCCAGGTGTCATCTCTTCCCTCCAGCACGGCAGCTCTCCTGGAAGCCCAGACCCAAACCCGGACACAAGGGTGGCTTCCCTCTTTCTTTTCCTTCCTTCCCAGAACTTGAGTTGGGCTCTGGTTCAAGCAATGACCCAGAAACAGCCTCTGACCTTCATGGCGGGGAGGCTGTAGATGTTTGTGGCAGTGAAGAAGTTTCTGCTCATTTAGTGAAATTCAGTCCTTGGGTCTTTTCACAGATGTCTGAGAGCAGCAGGGCTACGTCCATCCCAGACATCACTCCTCTCGGCCTGCTCTTCTGTGATGAGTTTGGCCCAGCCTGTGTGCCCAGTGGTGGGCCTCCAGAATTTCTTTCCCAGATGGGAAGGAGTATGGGCTCAGTGGGTTGGGGAGAATTTTGTGTTTTGACTTCAGTGGCAAGAAAATTTCCTCCACTGAGCATGTCAGCAAACTGTACATCATTTGCAAACCCTCTCCAGGGGCTGGGTAGATACAGAAAATGGACGTGCCCCCCCTGCCTTATCTGAGCTGCCTGGGAAATACTTTCTGGTCCCAACTCCACACTCTGACACTTTCCCACTGCTTCCAGTTTTGGGACTATGCGGGGAAAGCCCAAGCTCCTGTGGGCCAGGAGGCCTCCCTGGCCAGCCCCATGGCCACCCCAGCCCATGTGCCATAGCGGTGCAGCAGCGAAAGTGTCACCTGGTGCCAAGGTTGACTTTTTGGAGCTTTCCCCACATAGTCCCAAAGCTGGAGTGATGTCTGGGATGGACATAGCCCTGCTTCTATCAGACATCCATGGAAAGACTCAGCACTGCTGGGTCTCAGCTGTCCCAGGTCTGGGGTCTGCCCCATGGCTTTGCACATTACGTATGGGTTCTCCTGGCTGTGGGGTGCTGTCCTTTTTGGCACACCTGGGAAAGTGGACCCAATGCCAGCATTACCTGGTGGAAGGATGACAATGCGCCATGGCCATGGCTATGCCAAAACAATAGGGAAGCCTCAGAACAAAAGAAAAAATGATGGGCATGGCATAAGGAAGAGCGTTTTGCCCATTATCAAGGGTTTTTGGAAGCAAAATACCCAGGCGAAAGGTTCAGAAATGATGTGCAAGAGAGATTACTATAAAAAAAATCACTTTCCTTAGTTGGGCTCCAAGTTACCAGCTCCAGGCATCAGAGTGGGATGTCGAAAGGAGCCTTGTGTGTTCTTGTTAAAATGAAAACCTCTTAAAGGTCACCCGGTCTGCCCAAGACACAGTGAACTGGCTGGCTTTCCATTGTTGTTATTTCTAGAATGAGCCTATAGCTTCATATTTGGAAGATCTTACCCAACCCTGTTGTTTACTTAGAAATAAAAGTAAATTGACATCAAAGGCACAGTTATTTTGGGCTTTAACTGCCAGGATGATTTGAAGCTGACAACATGCAGCCTGGAACTATTAATATCAATCAGGCCAAAAGGAGAGAAGGAGGGGAAAGAGTCTCAGGTCAATTTTCTGCCTGTTAGGGACTATTAGTGGTTCCACACAGGAAGCCAAAAAAAAATTATATAGTACTATAAATTCTTCCATAAGCCACAAAACACCACAAATTTGCAGCTAATAAACCTGAAGGTGCAGTAAGATTAGAAGCTGGAGACGGGACATTTGCTGACTATTTCGGTCCCAGTATAATCTGAGATGTGACTGTGGTGGCTTGGAGGGAGACTTTGTGCAGCCTGTGATAGGGACTTGCATTTCCACCTGTCCTGTGCTGGCATCTAATACCGCTGCTGGTAAATGTAATTGCCACTGCTGCTAGTCGTGCTGGTTACTGTGGCCAAATCAAGCACTGGAAATGATTTAATTGGTAGTCTGAAAGCTCAAGGGGGCCGTCATGACCATGTAGTTGACCTCTTGCCTGGCACCAGCCAGACAGCTTTACCCAGATGCCTTATATCAAGGTCACGGCTTGTGGTTGAGCTTGAGCTGGGAAGAGCTGCCTGATTAGTCCAGACTATGAAAAGTAATTGTACCATTAGGTGCCATATTTCTGTTGTGTAGCACCAGCACAAACCCTGCTCTCCTGGTAGCAACCAACACGTGAGGTGAGTGGGTGCCTTTTCCCAGCATGATCTGGATTATGAGATGCAGCAAGGGCCTGTAATAAGCAAAAGGAGGGAAGGGGGGTGTGAAAGGAGGCAGAGCACGTGTCTGACTCCAGCCAGCTTGGAGCTGTGCGCCCACCCCCAAAACGGAGGCACGCCAGAGGCAGATGCTCAAGTGTGCGCAGGAGAGAGAAATGACCTATTGTGGGATTCGTCTGTTAGGGTCAGTGTTTTAATTTGGGAAACTAATCGTGCCCTAGAAAGGCCCATTTTTGGCAAATTATAAGGAGAAGCCAGGCTGTGATGGAATGTGAGAGAGTTCATGGGTGTCCCAAAGGAGCAGAGATGGCCCTTCACACCGTGGGAAGGTTGTTTAGGGACTGATGGCACCTGATGTCTGCCAGGAGCAAGGGGCAACCTCTGTACAAGGATTCATTCTGACAGCTTGGCCTGGAAACATCGCAGCCTCTCACTGACATGGTGCTGCACCATTTTACAGGGTTTATGTGGCACTGGAAGGTCTACTGCTGGGGCGGGGGGCACCTGTCTGTAGGTCATGCCTTGTATGCCTGCAGCTGCCAATCCTTCCTCAAACAGCTCTGTTCTCCATTTAAAAACACAGCAGTGCTGCCCAGGATGTGTCTGTTCCAACCAGTATTTCTGTCTGTTCTCCAACTGACTAAGGTACTGGATTAAATATGTTTTCAATTTCGTTGATTTATTTAACAAGGTTGAAATAAGCCTTTGAGAATGGGATCTCGTGGGGGGTCCTGAGAGCACAGGCGGTGCCATGCACATATCATTTACAAGACACAAAAGGAGCTGACCGCAAAGTGGAGCAGCGGGGACCTCGGTTGCTGGGGTGCACAGACAATAACCACGGAGCTGATGACTCAGGCAGGGGAGGCACGGAGAAGGCTGCTGCACTTTGCCAGGCAGGGGGGAAGAAGGCAGACTCGAGGAAGCCTGTCGGCAGCAGAGCATTTCTGGACTGTGGGAAAGAAGCTGGGGACCTCTACCTACCCCACAAGGTGTACAAGCTGCTGGTGATGGGTCCCCAGCCCCCTGCAGAGTGCTGCTGCTGGAAGGAGGGAGCGTGGGGTGGGGGCAGAGCTTCTGTGCATCAGCACAGCCGCCGTGAAGACATACCCGCAGCTTGCCTCTGCTGCCATTTCTGCTGCCTGCAGCGGCTGTTCCTCCTTTTCACAGACAATCAATTCGCCCTCACATGTTTCTGGAGGCAGAGGTTCCCCTCCTCCGGCACAGGCAGCTGCTTCTGCTCAGCGGCTCTGTGAAAGGGCCTGGGTCCAAGTGAATCCCAAGGAGCCGGAGGAGTTGGGGACCCCTGACAGGTCACAGAAAGAACATCTGGAGACCCAGAGTTGGAGGCGGGGGGAGAGTCGGTGCTCTTCGTCACTGCAAGATCGGCAACTCCAGGGAGGGGGGAGCCAGGCTGGAGAGCTGGCAAGGCGCAGGACAGGTGGTGTCAGGATTTGGTGGGCAAAGAGATAATAGGCAGCACCCTGTGAAGGAGGTGAGCCTTACAGTGGAGCTATAACCTGTGGAAAAATGCAGTAGCTCCAGAACTACCTTTTCACCTGAACTGCCTTCACTTTCAATCTATTTCTCTAAAATCTTGCAAAATATCATGTCTGCCTGGGGTCATGTTCAGCCAAAGCTCAGAGCCCAGCTGGAAGGTACCTGACTGGTTCAGAGCCTGAGCTGCATCAGTGAGGACACATTTCTGGCAGCCCAGGCTTCTGCTCAACAAACTGAGACCGGTTGGCCCAAGGAGACCACAGGAGGGAAGTGTCTGGTCCCCATTCTCCCAGGCAGTGCTTCATGCATTTGACAACTCAGTTTTACAGGTGGCTTTCTCTGTTTGGCAAAGTCACCTTCCATTTACGCGTCTATCAGACCAGTCAATGAACTTTACAGGTCTGTTCTTGGACCAGACACAGGGATCCGTGCAACCAGGACCCTGAGCTGTGGTCCATTTGCCAAAAAGCCACCTGCCCCCTTCCTTTCTCCATCCCCTGAATCTTGGTACCCAAGCCTCTGCTGAAGTCACCTTCCTGCTCTGGTAGGGCAGGGTGGAACCGCAGAGCCAAGCTGCCTCTGACGAGCTGCCGGGGGACCCATAATGACACACAGCTGGAGCATCGGTATGCTGAAGATGTAGCAGAGCAGCTCAGCAGAGTGAACAAGACATCCTTGGAGGAGTCAAAACCAGCTACTTTGGGAACTTCACAAACTGGGATTAGCATCAAGAGACTGCACAAAAGGTTTCAAATTAAACATGCTGGTGGAGACAAATGCCACTTGAGAAACAAGGTAGCACTTGGCAGACAGTTTTGTGGGAGAACAGCAAAGCCTGCCTAGCCCTAAAGGGGTTAAACAGCGCTTGCATGAGCTGTGGTGGAGGTATTTCCCATTTCCTTCTTCCTGGCTTCATTGCCCGAGGTGCACTTTATATTAATTTTCTTTTTTTTATTCTCCCATAGAAAATCCAACTCTCTGGAGGAGTTGGTAGGTTCCAGCTCTGCTCTGCGTTTACAGACTCAACTAATTACCCGGATAATAGGGCAGCACGCTGCGAAAGCCTGTGGTAAGGGCATTTCCTGTGACGCAAGGTTAGGCAGATAAAGTGCCTGGAGCCAGAGGGTTTTGGATTAAGCCATTCTGGGAGACGTTTTTAATTTATTAGCACCATTTTTTTAAAAAATAAATTAAAAGCTTTTTTTAACGCATGGAAATTTGCTCTTTCCAAGTGATTTATCTCCTTTGTCTGATGAGCAGAGGAGCTGGCAGGGTTGTGGATGGGGGAGCGAAAAGTCGGAGAGATAGGAAGCAGCAGGGTCATCTCAGGCGGAGGGGATGGGCGAGGGCTGCAGGGCCTCTCTGAACTGGTTCCCCATCATGTCAGTGTCAGGTACAGGCTGGAGATGCCTGAACAACCAGAGGAGCAGCACTTTTAGGGCAGATCATTGCTATTTTGGCTGTAGCCTTGAGACCTTCAGCATTTGGGGCTGGTCCTGGGGAGCAGCCACTTGTTTCTCATCCCTGCCTCTGCCCTGGGAGCCACCTTAGCCCTGCTGCAGGCTGGGGAGACAGGGTGCTCCTGAGACACGTTTTCACTCTCTGCCAATGTCAGGGTCTTGTCTGGTTGCGTGTGCCAGGGCAGGGAGGAGCCCTGGCCCCTGCTTTTAAAGGATCTAGTACATTGTCCAGAAGGCCTTCAGGAAGAACGTGTCACATAATGACATTTACACTCTTATTTATACTGTGTCTTTGGGAGAGGGCTAAAAAGTGCCAAGTATCACCCATTTCGACCATCTAATACCTGGTTTTATGGCTCAGCGAGGCTTGGGGTTTCTTCCCACAGCCCTGCAGCATTGCTCTGTGTCATCTCTCAGACTTATGGGAACTGGTAAGGGAATCTCACTACATTTCAAGGCAATTTCGAAACCCTATTGGGAATTTGGCAGAGCAGCTCTGACTTGCTTCCAGCCCATGTGCCCATGTTTCCTTCCCAGAAAGAGGAGGCCGAGGGGGCTGGTGAACAGCCAGATCTTGCCCTGACAGAGAAAGTATTCTTGGAGCTGCTTTCTCCAGCTACATGCTGATGTTTGACCGGTTGAGACCTGGCGGCTCTTGCACATCTACCTGCCCCCTCATCAGCATGGAAAACACAGAGCTGCTCTTGCTCTGTACGTGGCAGAGCTGACTTGTGCATGGTAGCTGCAGGTCAGTGCAGGGGAAACATGAAGTCATTCATCTGGCTTCATTTCACCTCTTTCTAGATTGCTGCCCTCCTAAAATATCAGGACTTAAGGCCTCTCTAAGAACAGAGATGCTCCACTGGGATCTGTTTTTGCAGAAATGATAGGACCTGGAGTAGGCACCTGGTGTGATTGTACATAGGCAACTTGCACACTGCTGAGACCTGCATGGGGCAGTGGATGCTGTTTCTTTTAAAGTTTTGGCTGCATTTGGTAAAAATAGACATTTCCCTGTCTAGCTCAATATGAGAAGAAACATTTCCCTTAGAGGAACAGAGGTTTCTGCACCTAGAACTTCCTAGGCTTTTCTAAAAAGCCCAAACCAATTTTTTTTCCTTACAACTTCTACAGTTCAACTGTTATGCCTGGCTTACAATCAGCATCTGGCCACAAATACTCATTTTAGGAACCCTGGAGAAGTTTCTGCCTTCACCAGCTCTTACTATCCTGCTGCCTTCCAGGAGGTAATGCCCACGGGGTAACTGAGAGCACAGTTTGGCCTCCACAAGCCAAGAAAATGTGCTAAGTGCTGTCAACAGAATGTAATCATAATTTGAGTTAAAGGGTATGTGCGGAGACTGTAATAGTCTCCACATGCACAGGAACTGGGAGGTGGTATGTAGATGCAGGTCTAGCAGCTTGGCTGGGTTGTTGCAGCCAAATGCTCGGCTATGTTTTGCCACAAAGCCTGGCCAGCTTTGGTCAGCAGGGTAGATGAGTGCTGGCCATTAACATGAGGGGGATGGCTCCACCTGAGGACCAACGTGCCCCTCAGAGATCAGTGACTTGAAATACTTGCTGGCTTAGAGGTAAGAATTAGATGCTCAGGCCAAGAGGAGCAAAAGCCAGCACACTCTCTCTTGAAGATGCTCCTTCAGTGTGATCAGATGCAAAGGAGAGTCTGGAGCTCTTGCCCACAGCACTGTTCTTGCAGCTACAGGCAGCTGGTGCAGAATGCGGGCTGCGGGATACTCATATGCACAAGTCTGGGCTGTCAGAGCCTGAACACAGGTAGTGGTCAGGCAGAGCCCAGCTCCAGGGGGACAGCCCCTGGAGGTCGAATACTCCCAGGGACAGGACTTCCACAGCTGCAGCCTCGCAGAAAGCCCTGTCCCTGTTCCTGCAGTGCTATGCAGTCCTGTCCATGTGGGAACTGAGAGCAAGAGAGGGAGACGCTGAGCTCTCCTGAATGCTGGGCAGCATCTCAGATGGGCAACAAAAGGTAAAGGAAGTGCTAAAGCAGGAGCAGAGGGGAAGAGAGGGAAAATGAACTTTCAGCACAAGTGTCTGTGGAAACGGAATTACTTCCCAGGGCAATGGAAGCCCTTTAGTCTTTCCCACAGTAAATAAGGGGCCAGCTTCTTCTCTGCAGCTCCATCCTGCTTGGGATGGGCAGCACCGTGGCTTTAACCACCCTGGCTGCAGAATAAGCTTGCCCTAATGTAGGCTGTGATGTTGCTGCATGGTCTGCCTGGGTTATAGCCCAAACGGGGCTTTCTTCCATCAGCAAGTTCGCCCCTCCCTCCTGCAACTTGCCTGCCTTTGTGCTGCCCGGGTGCCATGACTCTGTGCTCACATATTTGCCTGCACCCACCATAAATGACTGGGGAGAAAGCCAAGCTGGCACAGTGATGGAGGGGACCCGTGGGTCACCAGAGGAGACCATCTAGCAGCCTCCCTTCCCACATCATCCCTGGCGCAGTTCAGCCTCTCCCCAGCTGAGCCCTTCTGGGTGGCCCCAGGATGTGCCAGTCTGAAAGTAAGAGACAATGCGCGTCGTGGTCCTGCCCCTGAGGAGTGCGTCTGGGGACCAAGGGCTTGCCTGTCGCTTCCACTCTTGCCTGATTGCTGCTGCTGGCACCGTGCTGGGCACAGAGGGGCCCCGTCTCCTTGAGTGGCACTTGAATGCTGGGAAGCGTCACCTCTTTTTTTGCCGTGACCTGCACCCCCTAGTTCTCCTTGGCAAGGAGCGAGGGCCTGGCTCTGACCCCAAGGCCTGTGTGAAGGGACATGCTTCTGCTCAACTGAAGGCAACAGGCCCCTCTTGCAGCCTTTCAGAGCCTTAATTTATTTGCTTGTTTATGTTTCCTCCTAGGCCATTGCACAGCACGTGAGACCCAAGCAATCGATACTGCTGTTAAAAGCACAGTGTGTGCAAGGCAAGGCCACCAGGTTTAACTCTCTCTGAACTCAGGGTGACCCGTCTGCTGGTGATGAAGATGTGTCCTAAAGGAGAGTTCATTTCTGCTTCCCATCTTCCTCCGAGGTCTCCTGACAGACTGCCTACCCGGCCATGCCAAGAACATGGTGCAAGCTGAAGGAAGCTGGCAATGGGTGGTGCCAGGTGACTTGAGACCATCTCAGAGAGAGGTATTCCACAGATCCCCAAGGATTTTACCAGCCTTGAACTCAAGACAGCCCCTTATTCTGGTGGAGTCGGGTGTTTAGGAGGCTTTGGGACAACATGCCTGTGGTGAGGGGGTGGGGACACCCCCCGGGCAGAGCATACATGCAGGCTCTCGGCACTGCACCAAGACTCGACTTGTGTCCAGGGCCTCAGAGCCCCCTCCCAGCCACTCTGCCCACGTGTGCAGACCCCTCTGCAGCAGCAGCACAGCTAGAGCAGCTTGCACAGGCGCAGGGAGAAAGTCCAGTCTGCCACCACCCCAGGAAGCATCATGCCCTCCATGGGCTGGTGCCTGGAGCCAGACCTGCTGCTGCTCTCTGTGCGTGGCGACGAGTAAAACATGCAGTGTGGTTGGCCCGGAGACACCAGCCCTTTCCTGTGGGCTGTGCTGGAGGGCATGAACACACACGGGTTCTTTAGGACAGAGAAGAGAACAGGTGACTCACAGGGTTTCCAAGCTGTGCAGCCCATCAAAGCCGTTGGCTCCCAGGCTTTGGATCCGGTTGTTGTGCAGGTGCCTGTGGACAAAACAGAGATGGTCAGTGCAGGTGCAAGCTGACTTTTTCCTGCCACTGTGAGCCATGGCCCAGGGACATCCTGCAACTGGAGCACAGCCTGGGCTGGGCTGACAAGGGGTGCTACAAAGTCCCCTCTCTTGCCCCATGAGACACATGCTAGGTGCAACAGTGCTTGCAGAGCAGCTACAGAGCTCCCATTTCTCCCAGGAAATCCAGGCTGACATAGGACTTTCCCTGAGACCTCCACTTTCACAGCTGCCAGGTGAGTCTGGATGAACATGCTTAAGCAAGAAGCTTCAAGAAACACCCTAGATCTCACCTTACATTGTGCCCAACCCTACAAAGTGCTGTGTGGCTTCAACAGTTGCCCATGGACACCAGGTGCTATCTAAGGACACAGCCATATTTAGACTCCCTAGTAGTAGCAAGAAGGCTTTGAGTTCAAAATCATCCTGTTAGTCACAGTTTATTATCTTTACTTGCAAAAAAAATGAAAATGCTGCCAGTTCCTGGATTTAGCTCCAGTCTGACTGCAGTGAAAGTTGTCTTCAGTTTAATGGTTCAGAGTGGTTGAATTGCAGAGGCCATGCGACAGGCTGATGCACATTCTCCACCCCAAGGCAACAATTTTTTCCCTGTTCCCCTTCATCGTGGTGCTACATGCCATGAGCCAGTGCTTAAGGGCTCTGGATCTCCCAGCCTTAATGTTGGTGCTGAGGGCCCCTGCAAAGCCACCTGGGGTGTTTTTGCTTTGGAAGCTCCATAGGTGATGAGTTTCTGGAGCCCCATGTGATGGGTTTTCTGTTTCCACGGGCCCCTTACTCCAATGTCTTAGTTTTTGGGTAAACCCAAGACCTTATTTCCTGGATTCTTCCTTTCCGATGTCAGAGCCTCTGTGTGTGTATGTGCACATCTGAGTGGTTTTGCCATCTGGCTTCCTTTGCAGCTGGTGGGAGCTGCATGGCTAATCGTGCATGTTCCTCTGAAGTCCTACTCAAGGGCACCTTGAAGTTCATCTAGAGAGATCTTGTGGGCAGCTGCAGGAAAGTCTGCTGAAAAGCAGAAGACAACCCACTGCTACCCAGCTTACACTTCTGCCAGCCTGCGCTTCAGCACGTTAGCGATGTCCGTGCTTCCGCTGGGACGGTCTGTGTGGAGAAATGCCCGCTGAGGAGGTAAGGTCCTCTGGGGCAGGATATCTGCTCTCTGTCAGGGTGGGTTTCCCCATCAGTTCATTGTACAGTTCAGGTTCTTCTTTAACACGGAGTCATGTGTGGTGAACCTGCTGCCACGCAACTTGCCTTTTGTTCCTTGCCCATGCTCAGGGACACACCAGCCTTTGTCCAACAGTGCTGCCTCCTTCCAAAAGCCTGGGGGAGACTCCACTGGCTGGCAGGTGGATCAATGACTTTTTTTGTTATTTGCTGCTTTATCTAAATCTGTCTTGGCTTGAAAAATCTCTTACTCCACCTGGATTCAAGTGTGAGCTGTTTGGCTGAGCACAGGCAGCTCCCGCTGCCAAATATTCTAGGGTAAAACAGGAGAGAGCTGGGAGTGGAAGAACAGCCAGGCTCTAGGGCAGTTTGGTAGGGGCTTGCAAAACAGAAACCAGCCCAAGACGGATGTTTGTTATTGGGATGAGAACATACAAACATTTCAGAGGAATGGGAAGGGAGGGGAAAGATATGTGATAAAATGTTTGCTCCTTTGAGCAAACAGGAAAAAAGAAAAGGATGTTGCCTGCAAGAAAACTTGGTTTGATTGTGACTCTTAGAGGAGGAAAGAAGCTGAGATCAAAATCAGAATCTCACAGGAGAAATTTCTTTTGTCACAAGAAGAGAAATTTGTCTCCAGGTGGTTTCATCTATCAAATGTTATGGGATAGGTTCAGATCATGTTGCCCTTACTTGGCACTTCCAGTGCAAGATGGTGCCAACCATTTTGGGTCAGTTTGAGTACTGGACACTGCATCTGGCAAATGGAGTGTTTGGATCTGGAGTTGCTCTGCAATTGCAGCAAGAGGTACCACAGGAACCCTGTGCCCCACACCTCTGTCTGCTGGGAGGGGACGGCGTGGGGAGAAAGGGAATGCTGAATGCTAGAGGAGATGTGAGCTCCCTGGAGCTTTGTCAGGGTGGTACAGCAGGACACCTTGTCTAAGCGTGGATGTGCTGGGCAGCTGACTACCGTCTCTCAAGTCAAGCAAGGAGACAGAATAGAAAAGCAGTCACCTGCTGTGTTTCTATTTGGCTCTAGAGTGCTTTGTTTGGAGACAGAGTAATGAAAATCATAAGAAGGAAGTTCTTTGTTGGTAAGAAAATTATGAGCAACCAAACAGGAGAGTTATAAAAAAATTTGCAGTCCAAGCTGAACTCTAGAGTTGTTACCCAACCACATGGCAATAATAGAAACATTAGAGTTGCAAAGGTAAACACTTGAAAAGATGTTCCTTTCTTCCATCCTGCCTTCCCCCCCCACCAGTAAACAAAGTTCAACAAGTAGAGTTGCAACATCTCCAGCGTTCATCAACTTGAGCTCAGCCCACATGACGTTCTATTCTGCCCCGTAAATTACAGCTGGTTTGATAGCAGCTCGAGATACTTGGTTCTGGGCTATAAACAACCCTTCTGTGATGCAAAAACATGAGAAGAAGTCTTTAAGCCCTTGCCGTTCCTATTGGAGCTTGTACCCACCACTGCCCTCAGTAAGAGCAATGAACTTTAAGATGTGTCTCCCTTTGCAGGTCAGCAGCACGATGGAGTGAGGCTGGTTTGTGGCAATCGTCCATGACAGTAGCTTTGCCCGGGAAGGAGCAAGACAGTCATTGCTTTTTTGTGGGCTGGCATGCAGACTGCTTTTCAGTTATGCACCTCCATTAGAAAACAGTGATATCTTTGCAAAAGTGATTATCGCAACTGACTTCTGGCAGGGTCGCAGGTTTGCCCAACATGCTCCTGCAGCAGCACGAGTGCTACCAGATGTCATGAGGCTGGCTAGCTCCTCTGCTCTGTCAGGTGAACCCGTGCTGCATCTTGCTGAAAGGCAACATAAATTACAGTAGCTGCAGAATTCCGAGTGGCCACGATCCCCCAGACAGGCTAGGGAGAGGTGCTTCGTCCAGGTTGGTGTCTCAGGTGATGAGACTTTAGAAGCACACCAGAAAAAACCCAACCCTACAAGATTAATTTGTGCCCCTCAAAAAAATGCACAATTGTTTCTAGAAGGAAGATTTTCTATCCTCGCCAACAATTTCTTATCATGAATTGGGCATAAATGCAACTTTTTCGAATCATCCCTGCAGCACTCCTAGTAAAATTTGTTTCATTTTCATGTCACTTCCTTTTCCTGTTATTTTTCAGTGGATTAATTTTGATTTTTCTAGTGGATTAAAAGACCCTGGAGAACAGTCTTGTACTGAACTGGGAGTGAGTCCAACACAGGCATTAGCACTGTGAGGT
The DNA here is from genome assembly GCF_017639655.2 of Falco naumanni. NCBI lineage: Eukaryota > Metazoa > Chordata > Aves > Falconiformes > Falconidae > Falco > Falco naumanni. Next base: position 2,215,450 of record NC_054070.1, read on the forward strand.
CTAACTCTGGAAGAGCCACCTCCAAGGTGACAGGGCATTTGTCTTACACACAAAGGAAGGCAGCTTCAGCTAATGTGCTAAATACTCATTTAATAAAGGTGCTTGTCTGCATGAACAAGAGGGTAGACTGTAAGGAAAGGGAAATTATATTACATCTGCGTTATGCACTGGTGAAACTGGCTCTGGAAGGCTAAATGTATTTCTGGTACCCACATTGTTAACCGGATGTTGATAATTTGAAATGGGTGCAGAGAAGAGCAATAAAAATGATCCGAGGTCTGGAAAAAACTAGAATGGAGACTGAGAAAACTCAATCTGTTTAGCTTATTAAAAATAAGATCAAGGGGATGAATACAGTGTAATGTATAGGATTCTTCCTGGTTAGAAAATGGGTACTAAAATAGTTCTGTGATTTAGTGGAGAAAAGAATAATAAGAACAAATGTCTGAAGTCAGAGCCAAAGAAAATTCAAATGGGAAATATGAGCTTTTTTTTTTGTTGTTGGTTTTTTTTTGTTAACACTATGGATGATTAACCACTGGAACAAACTACAAAGAAAAGTGGTGGATTCTCCATTGCTTTCATTTCTAATGACTTCATTTTTTCTTCTTAAAAAGGACAAATAAAACCATTTTCCATCAGTTATTTGCATTAGATGATTTGAACCAAGTTAAAATCTGACATGATATGAATTCTCCCACTGGACCAGCCATTGCCATGAAAAATTTCCAGCTCTATTGTGGCAAAATCGTCCTTTTCCTCAACTTGGCCATAGATAAGTAGAGAAACCTAAATCATAAACGGTGCAAATTCCCATGGAATATTTCTGTCAGTGAAGGACCAGCATGCAGCTTGTCTGGTGAAGAATAAAGCTTGATCAGACGTGACGTTCTCGGGGGTACATTGGAGTGAATGGGACCCAGGTGTTCCAAGCAATATTGTTTTTAGCAATAACGAACTGCACATACCTGGCACTCCCCACCAATACCTGTGTTCCCAAGAACTTCTCAAAGAGGGACTTGTTAAGTCCCTTGTACAGGTGAAGGTAGTGATGCACAGTGATGATTAATCTGACACTGACCTCCCAGACTGGGGTTTGTTGTGCTGGGGAGCTCTGAGTCCCACAGATGTCAGCAGAATCTACCGGCGCTCAACTCCCCTCAAAAGCAGGGATGGGATATTTGATGTTTGCCCCCAGGCAGGGAGGACACTGAAAGTCAGTGGTCCCTTTTGGAAGTTTTGGCCAGAGTAATACCAGAACAAGGACCAAAACGGGAAAGGGAACCCAGGAGTCTTGGAAACCAGTTTTCTCCTCTGGTCACTAAACTATAATGTTAGACAGCTCTATCATGCCCTTACATGATAAAAACTGTAAGAAAGAGAAATTCTGCTAAATGCCCTTCATTTACTATCTTCAGATCTCAACATGTTCAGCTGGAAGGTCTTATTGGGTGACCTCAGAGGGGAGCACTTGCAGATGAGTGGCTTTTCCCTGACAATAGATCATCAGCTGAAATTCAGGTTGCATGAAGGTGAAGTGCTGTAGAGGAGGGGAAAACCAGCCTTATATGAGCATATGCAGTAACAGGCTTTTAAATATCTACAGGAAGAAGGTCTTGGTGTTCAGTAGCTGTCAAAAAAGCAAATCAAATGATAGAGATGACTAGAAAAGAGAAAATAGGCTACAGAATGGCATTATGCCGTTGTATACACTGGCATTAATTTTTGTCTTTGCTACAGAGAGTAGTTCTGCGTCTCTCCATCTCAAAGGTGTGGAGGAACAAACAAGTGTGATATGCAGGTTAACTTCTGATTGGAAAACAGCTGACTGGATATGGACTGGAAAAGCCATGAGAAGGGACGTGTATGACAGTAACAAAGACAGAGATGGCACAGAGGAGGTAGAGACAGAGTACAAGAACTAGAGGGTATTAAGCAAAACTAACAGGTAGTGGCACAGAAACAGCTTTCCCATAGTCCTTGTTTTCAAAGGGTCAGGGCCAGATAAGAGAGGTGGAGCATCTTTTTTGCATTATGGGGCCAAGTTAACTCACTGGCTCCAAGCTCACTGCATGTGGAGCAGCAAACGCTGGGTCCTTTTGACAGCGCCACGTTCAGCATTGCAGGGATGTTTGAGTCAGTGGGGGTTCCAGGAGCTAAAGCTCCCTGTGGAGCCAAACAGCGAAGGATCTGGGGTTTGACCTAATCTGCTCTAACATAAGGGATCACCTGTTATCTGATGAAAGTAAAACTACCCAAAGACTCTCTCTAGCCAGATCCGTCATTACAAGGCTGCAGAGCAAACCGCTCTACTGCTTGGCCTGTTCAGGAGAGGTCACTCCAACTTGGTGTCCCATCCACATCCTAGCATCTCTGCTGAGAGTGCTCACAGCTCCTTTGGTGACACCAAGAAAGAAGGGAACTGCCACCCATTGCAGAGAATGCGGCAGCAAGGGGGAATTCCTGGCTATGGTTCCAAAATTTGTCCATGTGTGATTCTACTGCAGGACTAGTGGACCTCTCTGGGGACCGGGGCTGAAAGAGGTGTTGTGATTCCTGGTTTGAGAGTTGACTTTCTGCTGAATTCAACTGACAGAGGAGATGAGGGACACTAATGAGAACTGCTGTCATGCACTTTATCAGCCTGTCAGCACAGCAGCATGGGGGTTTCAGATGCTTGCTTCTAAATTAAAAAAATATTTTATGCCTGAGAAAGAAGACGATTTTTTGTAAAAAAAAAAAAAAAAAAAATTGCTTCATACGAATAATTGGCTGAAAAATGTTCAGGCCTATTTCTGTTTGCAGATGCTAAGATACATTCTGTCCTGAATAGACCAGGCTTGGAGATACATCTTCACTGTCCTGTTCCCATGACCCACTCTGATCAAACAAAGTCTTGTGCCATCAGCAGCACAGTGCCAGCGTCACAGCACACGAAGCCCTTGTTATCAAAGCTGGGAAAAGGATGGCATCAATTACTGACACTCATAGATTTCATGATGAGTGATTTGCGTGAGGCTCTGCTTACTGAACACCCTGCAGCCCTATTTGGCAACCTGTAGCAGCGATAGGTGGGAATAAGATCAGGGAAATCCTCAGCAGAGGTGTAGTTTATCGGCAGAGACTGAATTCCTTAACTTATTCCAGACTGAGGCTTCCATACTCTGCTGGTGGTGCTTTGAGTGAGTGCAGGGTGACCACTCACATCTCTCCCAAAGGCCCGAGGTGTGTGGGGGAGGAAAAGCACACCTCTGCACCCAGGAAGGTCATGCCCTTAGCCACGGTCAGCTGTGTCCATGAGTATTAATCAGGCTATGTATGAGATGAAAGATTCCCTTGTGCTCCTCCACGTCTGCCCTTGGCTCTTCTCCCCCAGGTACTCATTCTAATACCTCTCAGGCGAGAAGTTTCCCAATATTTATGGTACCAGCCAGCTCTTCTCCATCTACGTGCGAATTCAGACACTTGAAGAGAAATGCACGTATATGTCACCTGTGTCCTGGTAGGGCAAGTCTCCTCCTGACCTTAGTGCCTAGCTGGGCTGGCTTTTGGCAGGGGTTGCTTCTCACCTTGGTGGGTGAGTCTGAGGCAGGGAAACATCCCTGCAGGGGTGCAGGAAGAACACTGGGTGACTTTCCACTGGCTGCGTGATGACAGGGCTATGCATGGAAGCAGGGGAGATTTATGGGGCCAGTTCTGCCAAACACTTGTGATGCCACAAAAATTTATCATTGTGTCCCACAGTGCCTGGCAGGATCACACGTGTTCTATTCCAATTGTCTGTGGTGGGACATTATTCTCTCCCTTGTGACCTAATGGTCAATGACTTTTATTTCTTGAGCTTGCCTGTTTAATTAAGGAGTTGCTTTTCACCCAAAGTATGGGATAAGCCAGAATGAAAGCAGCATGCTTTTGAGACTGAAATAAAACCCCAAATGTCAGCTCACCCGCTGTGCTAGCTATTAAAGCTGAATGAAGTGGTTGCATTATGATGGTCATGGGATGCCTTGTAGAATGAGCACTATTGTGGGTGAAAACTACTTATTTGACATTTCTCAAGTTGCTTTTAGCATTTCTCCTAAATAAGCCTCTATGCTTTGTCTAAACAGCTGAAGTTGATGCTTGATAAAACTCTGGACTGTGCTCTGTCCAAGCGCTTTCTATGCTAGATGGCTTCAGTAAACACTTTAAATTTTGAAAGCGAAATAATTGCTAAACTTTCACTAAGGCACCACATGCTGAGGTTACTTAATACCCTGATATGAACGTATTAGCAAATGAAAAGGTAGCATTTCATGTCAATACAGGAGCTCTAAACTAGTTGGCAATCACACCTGAATTTGCTAATCAACACCAAAAAGGTAATGACTAGCTAATTTGCACATGTAAACTTCCTTTTAAAAGCTAAATAATATGCAAGCCTCTGTTGATAGAAAGGATGCACCTCCTGACATAACTGCCAAAGACATCGGTTTGCCTTTTGATTACAGGCTGTGGTGCGTCTGGCTGCCCAAGGAGTAAATGTTTCCCTCCTGGGCCAGGTATCTATCTTCTCAGAGCAGCACTGTTCTCTACATTGCTCTGAACACTGTCAGTAAAATGTTTATAATGCAAACTGGACGACAACAACATGCACCATGGGGTTGTGATCACTGCAAAGGATAGGTCATCTGCATATATAACACATTATGCAAATAGGCACGTGCAGGCTTGGACAAGGTGTTGAGGTTAGACCTTTCGTTCAAAATCATATTTGGTCAAAAAATTTTCTTGGCATGTTTTCCAAGAAAAAACCAAAGTTGTTCTTTGACCTGACTGCAAGTTGTTGCAGTTTTATATTTTTTTTTTCATGTTGATATAAATTCCTGTAGTTTTAACACAAGGATTGGAGGGGAAACAGAAATTATAAGTTTTTTATTGCTTGAATCTTCGGGGGGGGGGGGGGATATCTGCTGTTTCTATGTACTGATTTATTTATTTTTTTAAATGCAAAACTTTTTTTTACTATCAAGGGAGCTTTTTGGCTCTTCAGTGAAAAGTGGGGAAAACATGAAAAAAATCAAAAGAGGCAGATTTAGCATTTCATATCAAATGGCAAGGGTTCCTTGACTCTCAGTGAACAAAAGCCCTGCCTGCTGCCCCTGCAGCACAAAGCTGCTCCTGGGGAGTGACCACCAGGTCTTCCCACGGGGGAGGAGGACCCTGTTTGCCAGGCACAGTCAGCACCTTGTCCCAGCCGGAGAATGCTGTGGCTGCGAGGGAGGAACAAGCAGAGAAGGCTTACAGCACCACGAGGCTGCTGAGGTTCTGGAAGGCGTAATCAGGGATGTGCCAGATTTGGTTGAGAGCCAGGGTCATGGCTTGCAGCGCTGGCAGGTGGTTCAGAGCTTGGACAGGGATCTCCGTCAGGGCATTATCGTCCAGCCACAGGTGACGCAAGGAGAGCAGCCCCTCAAAGCTCTTCTCGGGCACCACAGAGATAAGGTTTGCATCCAGGCGTCTGAGTGGAAAAGAAAGGGTGGGGGTAAGTGAGAGACGGATCTAGCATTGCTGGTGTTATGCAAAGGGAGTTTTGATGCTGAGGGGGATGGATTGATGGCCAAGGAGATTGGATTAGGCTGTAAATAGTGATTAGCATAAGGAGGTATCGGTGCAAGGCTCCTAACTGTGCTTGGAGATGTCTGACCTCTGCCAAGGATGATCATTTCTCGATGGCCATTTAGAGCTGCCAGCTGATGGCAGCTTCTTAAACAAAGTGGTTGAGCTAAGTCCTTTCACGTGGACCTACCAGATGGACAGTGGCCAGCTGTGGCTTGCAGGCACCCCCCTTAAAAATGAGCATCAAAGCTGCATCCCCTGGGGCTGGGCTTGCCAGGGATCTGCCTGAGCCGATCTGCAGAGGCACAGCCCTATTTGGGGCACCCCACAACCTGCTTAGACCCACTGCTGTGGGATGTGCAGGACAGTCAAACTGTGCGGCCAAAGCCCCGTTGCAGGAGAAAAGGCTTTGTCTGGAAATGCAAAATATGTGGCAGTCCTGCTTGGGGTCCTGTGTTTGATCCAAACTGCCAGAGCTACCTGCAAAATCATCGCAAACGAGTCAGACCATATGTCATGGTGCAGGAATTAAGCCTGTGCTCTCTGTATCGCACATGTTCAGGCCTTTCTTTCTTCTGGATTTGCCAATAGCTTTTTTTCTTTTTTTATAATCATGGAAACCTTAAGGCAGTTGAATCTGAGGTTTAATTTGGTGAGAAACTTTAATTTTTAAGACTTGTTTTTGTTCCAAATTAGAATGAGAAGCCAAAAAATATTAAGCTTATTAAGAGAAAAAAAAAAAGTTAAAAAACTAGGTTTGGAAATCATCTCTCTTAAAGATCTTTTATTTCAACAATGGTGCACAGGATACAATGTGTTATCTTAGATTTAAAAATCAAAATATAAGAGGAAAACACTTCAAATTTGGATGAAGTACCAGGAACCAATTATACCAAGGAGAAAGCAAATTCTGTTTTCCATCCATGGCCAACAGAGCTTATTTTATTTTTCTGAACTATCTAAAGGAAAGATCTCTGAATTCAAATTGCAAAGAGAAAGCACTTTGTCTCTTAGCAAAGCATGGGAGAAGGTAGTTAACAGAACTGTCACGGCCCAGCCCTTGAATCAACACTCCTCCATAAAGGAACGTGCTATAGAAATCAGTATTTTTGACTACAGAAAGGAATACTTCTGATGAAAATTGGACACTGGAACAGACCCCCAGACGCTGTTTTCCTCCCCCCACCCCCCCAGCAGCAGACCCTTTTCCAAAGAGCACAGACATTCACAAACCACTTCCCAGCACCCTGCAATAAACTTCTAGTCTGCAGGAGGAGGCCAAATGCCCCGCCATGTGCACAGAGCAGGGAAGAGGCCAGGTGCAAACAGTGGTCTCTGTGGGGTAGGGGTGGTATTTATTTCCTGGGTGAAATTCTCGGATGATCCTGGAAAACAAACTTTTTCCTATGCCGCAGAGAGAAGCATTTCCTGCACTGGCTGGTCTGAGCTGGATGGACAAAGCTGGAGATTTGTACGTGGTCAAGAAGTGCAGTCAGACCTTCCTGAGATCTCCCTTGGACAACTGCCCTTTAAATGCAGTGTACAAGTCTTGATACAACATCACCTCAAACTGAAATGATGCCCCAATGTGGATTAAATAACTATTTTGTTACTTCCATTTTGCCACATCACCGCATTTTTCCAAATTGCAGTACGCTTGCATTGCTGCAAAGCAGCATTTCCTGGTGTAAGGCTGTTCAGCGGAGAGTTTTTCAGCCAGCTCTATTGATTCCTCTGTGGATGACAAAAGCACATCGCACCCAAAGCTCAGCTCAGTTGCCACCAGGTTTGAATCTTTGCTCAGAAGACTGACACAAAATGGTGTATATTTTCCTCTTGAAGAGGGTGGGCACATTGCAAGTTCTACCTCAATTTACCTCCTGTCACCAAGACTACAAATAATTCGGAGCACAGTATCATTTATCTTCCCAAGAAGACAAATCCAAAGAATAAAAACCAGAAAAGCAAACCCTACAGCAGCCCAGGGTAAGATTAAAGACTCTATTTGAAAAATTTCATCAAAATGTTTTGGGACAAACAAGAACTTTTTAACCGAAATTAAAACTTGTGTGGGAAATGTTAATCTTTGCTTAATTTTTCCATTCCTTCTTCAGCATAAGAATTCTGTTAGTTTTTGGCATCATAATCTGTTTTTTTTTAAAAAAAAAAAAAAAGTACTGCTTACTTTTCTCAGAGACATTCTTTCATCCAAATCCCTATATGTTTACTGAAAATTGTTTTAAAGTGAATGCTCTGTTTTAAGTTTAATTAATTAAAGAACAGACAATGAAAATATCCACTGGGAATAGTTATCATTTTTCAAAACCAAATTAAACTTTCAGAAACAGAGATGCTGAAACAGAGGCGAGGGCTGGTACACCAGGCTGAGCTGTCCAAGGCAGGGATGGTTTGTGGCAAGGCAGCGGGGTGGGCCCTGAGACCGTCTGGCTTTATGTCCTGCTTTGGCCACCAGCTGCTGGGCGAAGCCACAGACGTGAGCCACGAGGGAGTCTGGCTTCAGTGTGATGGTGCCCCAGGTGTTGGGGAAATTTACCGTTAATGCTGATGTATCTGCTCCATGGCTGTTTAGCATATGCTCAGGACAGGCACTTTTTAAAATCCATGGCCATAGGTACGAGAGAAGTGCCAGTGAGGTAGCGTGGCTCCTAGGCAGATTTTTGTGAGGTGCTTGGACACCTCCCTGCCTTTGTGGATCCCTATGGTTAGTATAGGCACGATAATGGAAGTTCATCTAACGAGTTTGTTAACTCTTCTGGATGGCCACTAGCTTTGGACATGCTGCAGCTCCCAGCTAGGCTCTGCTCCACGTCTCTGTGCCCTGCCATCAGTGAGAGGTCACCTCTGCAACACCCAAAGGAACCCCAAGTCTTCTGTCCCCTCACCTCCACATGGGCTGCCTGGTGGCAATGTGGAGCATTGTGGGGAGCATGGCCACTGCCCCTGAGACACTCTGTGGAGAGCAGCACGCTCAGGGAGTGCTGGTGAGCTCCAGCCTCATCACTGCTGCCTTAACCTGGTCCAGAGGGTGAAAATCAGACCCCAGCCGGACTCCCCAGTGAAGCAAAAGGGAGACTTTCTGCTGGTTGCAATGAGCTGGACAAGGACCTGAGCAACCTCAGAATCAGCAGCCTGCTCGGACCGCAGGACAGCAGCTATCTGGAGCTAATGAAGTTAAAATTAGGAACAAGGACGTGTCCAGGTGAAGGTATTTCACACACAGAATGAGGGGCAGGATCCCTTACGTGCCTTTGCAGCACTGAGAAGGGAACAGGGAACATGGACTAAGTGATGGCTGCCTTCCTGGTACCAAAAGTTCTCTGGGTTATTTAATTGCTCCTTGGGGAGCTGATGGCTGTTTCTGGAATAGAGGTGCATTCTTTCTAATAAAAGCTGTGCATGTGGGTATTGCTAATTGCTATGGCTTTCAGACAGCTCTCCACTCTCTTCTGGAAGGAGAAAAGCTGAAGTTCTTGGCACAGAGTGGTTAGTAATTATATCAATTATACTAAACAAAAACCAACCCAACAGTTCTCTCCTTTCTTCAGTGTGTGACTCTGGCTCTGTAAGTGTTTTGTTATGATTTATACCTAAGATAATTGGGCTGATTAGTGGGTAAATTGGACAGTGCAGGCTGGGGCTGGCTCCTCACCTTCCATGGAGATGTTTTAATCTTTATTTCACCAAATCACTCAGTCGGTTTTCCTTGCAAGCATTAACCCGTTTGTTGTTTACAGAGGAAGATGCCTCTTTCATGGAGCTGCTGAATGGCTTAGAAGTGGGACTTCATCTCACACCTGCTGTTAGGTCTAGAGAGTGGATGACACAGTGGTCTCCAGATGTCTGCATGGACAAAATTTCCAAGTGACTTCATAGGCTCAAGCAAGGCACTTCAGAGCATCGTCCTGTCCATTGGAGGCAAAAGGAGCTGATTTTAAGTGGGACATTCAAGAACAACGGCATATGAAAATCACCAGCTCCTTGAAAGTCTCAGCTTCTGGGTGTAGACCTGCATCTACTGCTGATAGTTATGGGGCATTTATATGACTTCAACATGACACTTAGTCGAAAGTCCTAAAAGTGCCTGGAATCACCTCAGATTTTACTCCGTTTTTGGTTTTATGGACTACAGGGATGGGGAGAGAGGGAACTGACTGGGAAGCATGTCAAAAGTCCCTTGGCTTTTGGTCTGAGCCATTGACTGTGTCATCTTCGTTCACATCTGTGCTGAGCCATGGTGAGAGGAGCAGGTCAGCACCAAATGCAAGTATGTCTGAGCCCCACCAGCTGCTGCCTTTGCTGCTGCTGTGCCAGTAGCAGCTCTGGGGAGCCAAAGGAACCCGCACGGGGTGGGAAAGGGAAGTCTTTCCTTGGGCAGGACAGTGTCAGGTAGGCTTCATGTGGGTGCAGGGTTAGGAGCCCAACATGCCTCTGAAGAGCCACTTCATTCCTTTGAGCATTTTCTGTATTTGATAAAGGTTTGAGGAGGAATTGCCTGCCTTCTTGCCAGGAACAGTCTAGAGCTGATGCTAGGACCAAAAATATTTCTAGAAGGGACCAAGCATGTAGGGAAGTCCTTTTCTAATGAGAAAAGGTCAGGAGTGGGAGATTCCCCCTTCCCAGTGTGCAGAAGATAAGCCAATGCAATCAGTTCAGCCATTCAGGAGGTCCAGGTGGTGGTGGTGCTATGTGCAGCTGCCAGTGCAGTGAGCATGTCATAAGTTTTGTATTAATTCTGACAGGTCAAGCTACAATCTGAGATCTTTGGTTTCCTGCACCACAGACCCAGCAGTTTTTAAGAACTGTCTTGTTCCAAGAACTGTTTCCAGAGTATTTCAGAGGATGTACAAGTGCATTTCCTAGACATCTGTAAGCACATGCATCCTGTTGTCTGTAACATGACTGGCAGAAGTGTGCGGCAGTGGATAACCAGAAACAGCCTCTCTGTTCCCTAACAGATGTGGTGCAAATCTCAGGTTATGACTGGCAGAAGCAACTTTGCCCGTATCTTTCCAGTTCCTTCTGCCTGTGGAACATTTACAGGGGGAGCTGCAGCCTAGAAACCAATAAAAACAGAAAGTGCCATGCCGTCAGGAAATATCCTGACTTCTGCTGCTGTGCTTCCTTCCTTGCACGCAGTAGAGACAATAATAGCTGGCTCTCTGTATGCCTTAGACAAACTATGTGCAGTAACTGGTCTGCAATATAAACTCTGATGTTCCTCCACTGCCTGCAGCCCAGTCACAACAGGACAGCGGGACCTCAAACTCCAGCCCATCCTCCCAGTATTTTTTGCAATATATAGAGCTATTATTTCCCTTGATAAAGTTGGAGAAAACTTCCCACCAAAGACTATACGCAGCGTTGGGTATACTGGGCTGGGCTGTTCTCTCTCCAAACCGAGGAGCTCCACTGCGTCTCGACTCTCTGTCAACAGCAGAATATAGGACATAAAAAGGATGGTCTGGAGAGAGCTGTGACCCCGTGAAGGTGTTGAGGCCTGACCCAGCAGCACTGGGAGGCAGAGATGGTTGCCCACCCCTCCCTGAGTCCACCCCTTCCTCGGGGAGTGAGGTGCTCGCTGTCTTCCTTGGCCCCAGTGTGCATGTGTGTCGGCTGAACAGAGCTGATCTCACCAGAAATGTCTAATTGGTGCCTTCAGGCAATCATGTCTCTCTTCCTGTCTGAGTTTATCTTGAAAGGCTTGATTGAGTTACCTCCTATCCCATAATAGGATCTAAGTTCCTTGTAGTAACATAAGAAGGAGATGATGTCACTGCAGCTATTCTCCGATAACTTACTAATGACTGGGGCCAACACCTCAGTTCCTTTCTCAGGCAAAACTCCCAGACACACTGAGTCAGTACCTGGCTTGTGAGCTCCTGGGGGAATGTGCCGCGAGGAGCTGAGGGCACAGCGAGGGAGGATGGCTCCAGAGCCCTGCAAAGCGCCCTGCTCGAAGGCACTCTGTCCCCCTCTGCCAGGCTCCCCTGCAAGCCAGCTCCGTATGGGCTGCGCTTTCTGCGATGCACAGCACCCCATGGGGCCCAGATACACAGAGGCAGGAGGTTCGGGGTCCCTGAGCCTGCCCAGACTGCCCAGGCGGGCAGCAAGGGCTCCTTCCATCAACTGATACCAAACGGGATAGGAGAAAGGCAGCCAGGGACGGACTACAGTGCTAACCTGGAAGGCTGGAATCTGGTTTAAATTTCTGCTCTATCATGCCCTCGAGGTCATAATGCACTGCAGATACACTGGGAGAATGGACCTACTGGAGCGGGTCCAGAGGAGGTCACAAAAATGATCAGAGGGCTGGAACACCTCTCCTATGAGGACAGGCTGAGGGAGCTGGGGTTGCTTCAGCCTGGAGAAGGCTCTAGGGAGACATTTATAGTGGCCTTTCAATACTTAAAAGGGGCTTATAAGAAAGATGGGGACAGTCTTTTAGCAGGGCCTGTAGGAACAGCACAAAGAATAATGGCTTCAAACTAAAAGAGGATAGATTCAGACTACATATAAGGAAGAAACTTTTTATGATGCAGGTGGCAAAACACAGCCACGGTTGCCCATAGAGGCGGTAGATGCCCCATCCCTGGAAACACTCAAGGTCAGGCTGGACAGGGCTCTGAGCAACCTGATCTAGTAGATGTCCCTGCTCACAGTAGGGGGATTGGACCAGATGACCTTTAAAGGTCCCTTCCAACCCAAACTCCTCTATGATTCTGACTCTATGAATGATACATTACTGAATAGGTAAATTGTTGCCTTGTAGGCTCTCTGCCTCTGTCACAGAAGAGCTCACAGCCCTCAAGCAAGACTTGCAAGAGTTCACTAGCTCCATTTCCAGGCTGAAAACACTTGTGAAAATCATCTCAGGCAGCAAATGAAGGTTCAAGATGCAAATGTTCCCAGTTGGGTGTGGAACAGGACCTGGTGGAAAAGTTTGCAGGGCTCTGTTTGGACTGCAATGAGTCTTCCTTCACTCCTGACTTAATGGGACATGTACCTCTGGGAAGCCCTCCACAAGGGATGCTCAGGAAATGAAATCAGAGCAATACCAGGACTCCACACAAAGTGCCTTTGGTACAGACAAGAAGGCTTTGTTATCCCCAGCTGCAGACACCTCCAAAACCCCTCAGGTCAGAACCGTGCAAGAAGGATTGCCAAAACCTCTGTGCAGCTATAGAAACTGCCAACGGTTGGGCAGCTGCACTCCACCGGTGCACCAATTCCCCAACCAGCCCTTTCCCTGGGCACCTGGCATTGCCCCTTTGCCCATGGTGCCAGGCACAGGGAAATGGAGAAGGTGCAGGAGGCAGCCAGAGGCTGAGCAGAGTGGCTCAAAGGTCCACCAAGCACTGTGGGTCCTGCATATTTGCTGGAAAACCTGGTGTTCGTCCAGCACAAAAGCTTGCTGGAAAAGAGAAGGGAGAGCAGCTTTTGGGACCGAAGCAACAGGACACACTGATTTCTGCAGAGAGGGGCCCTGAACAGGTGATGGTGCCCTGAGAGCTCTCCAGAGCCAAGCATGTACCGGGATGTAAGAGCCAGCTCACACCTTGAATGCACAAGGGACCAGATGCATCACAAGGACCCTGCCTGGCAGTGGGCACCTGCAGGGTGTCACAATGGGGTCCATGCCCGACCTGCTCCATCCGCTCTCCGCTTACGAGTCGGTGTTGAGATAGGGGTCCAGATGCCCAGTCTGTGGTGTTTGACTCAGGCAATCATTGCCAGACTGGCAGTTATCTTGTTTTGATGGACACCTGGGTGGAGACTTCCTCCTGTTGGGGTGCTGGACTGTACCCTGGCATGTTCGAGTGCCTCCTTGTGCTGGGTGAGCATCCATAGGATCCCCTGTGACCTTCCAATGCAGCTGGCTTTGTTTTAGAAATTAAATCACCCTCACCCTTACAGTGACACCTCACACCTCATAGACTATACTGGGGAGAAGTGCTGGCCTTTGCTGAGAACTTTGATGGTCATGCATGCGGCGCATCACTTCTCACTGAACATGTGACCCACAGCTGGCCAGATGTTGACCTGGAGAGGAGTGCACAACAGCTCTCTGTCTCACCAGGGACTGAGGGCCTCTGGCCTTGGCCCCTCCACAGGTTTAAACAGCGTGGCAGCCGTGAGCCCTCCAGAGCCAGCGCAGGGGTCTGGGGGACTGTCTCCTGGCCCCTCTCCGGCTGAGGGGATCCTCCATGGGCCACACACAGCAGCTTTTGAGCCACACCACAGCTGCAGGGCACTGGAAAGCTCTGCTGCTCTTTCTGGCAGCTGAGGCTGCTTTCAAGGTGGCACACTGAGCCGTGAGAACAGGGCATAGTCTGCTCGGCTGGGGTTTGGAGCTAGCTGTCCAGTGCCCCTGCTCTGCCGCGGGCTCAGCGTGACCCTGGACAAGCTGCTTGGCTTTTCTTCGCCTCCTCTTTGCTCTGTACGAAGGGAACTGTAGCTTTGCCCTGCACTGCAAGGGGCTGTGCAGGTTGCTGTGTCCCGTCGAGAGCTGTCAGCACTGCAGGCGGCTCTGAGGGGACACATCGCTTGGACCACCTGCAGCCTGGGCTAGCAGGGACCTCCCAGATCATGGCAGTGAGCTCTGACTGCCGAAGATACCGACCGTGTCTAACGGAGCCTGTCGTGCACAGGGCTGGCTTCTGCTGCTCCTAGAATTTTGTATATGTGCCTCGTATCACTTGGCTAAAAATTAACTTGGTGTTTATCCTACCAACACAGCTAGTATTCCTATGCCTTACCTAGTAAGGTGGGACAGTTCTGTACTTTTCACCCCTGAGTCTCACTAGATTGACTGTGCTCCCATCTACCTTGCTGTGGGAGGAACTTCTTGAAGTCCACAGGGTTATGAAAGGGGCAGAGAGTTGAAGATGAGAGAAATGTGTCTTGAATAGAGGACTAAATGTTGCATAGATGGGTGCCATCTTAATATGTTGTTCATTTCTTGTTTGCCTTCCTATGTCCAGTTTACCTGAAGCTTCTCTGTGGTTCATCAGGACTGCTTGCACATTCAATGCATGTAACATCTGGGACCCATCTTCCTTTTGCACTGACACATCTACTGTATGTAACATCTGGGACCCATCTTCCCAGCTCTGTGGCTGTATCTACTGTAGGTAACATCTGGGACCCATTGCCCATCTTCTCCGTTGAGCCTTCACTGGGGAAATGCAGCATGCCCTGGATACTGACATGTATAAGTGAGTGAGTTAAGGTTCATGAATCCCCATAATAAAGGTCAATGGAAAACACGTTGGAACTTACTATATGACTCACATGCAAGAGCGTGTCTGTGTGTGGATTGTGGATGTGAACTATATTATTTCTTTAGTGTCTACAATGTTCTAGGCACTGGGAGGGCAGTCAAGACAGTGTGTGCCTCTTCCTGAAAGCTATTACAGCCTGAAGTGGGAACTGACAGTGCGTATGAGAGGGCTGTGAAGGTGAAGTTAAGTTTCTGTGTTTGTCAGAGTCACTTCTGAGGGACATTTACGTATGGAAAGCTGGGTGTTGCAGCCATTGCACTGTGGGCAGAGGAGGGTAGGAACAATACAGATAGACAAGCGACCACCAGTTTCAGCCTGGTGTGAATGATCTCTTGAACGTTCAGCCAGATGGAACTCCTGGTTGCCACACTGGATCTCTAGCAGTCAATATAGGAAAGTTTGGAGGTGGCTGCAGTACGTAATGGGCATAGCCATGTAGGTATAGCTTCTGCCAGACTGCTAGAAAAACACAGCTCAAGCCACTCAACCTGTACTGTGACCTCTTCACTTGAGAGCACAGCTGGTGAATCCTGGAGGTGTTGGGGCACAGCAAGGGTATCCCTCATCATCACCCCCTTCCAAGTGTGGCCAACCACAAGATCAATAAATGCGAAAATTAGAAAGTGAAGTATGAAGGGAGGAGTTGACTCAGGGGATCGTCATGAGCATTAAGGCCCAAGTCAAGATCACTGGCAGCTGAAGAGCCTACACTCCTTGCACTTTTATTTTTGGGCAAGACGATCTCACCTGATAGGTTTCTCTGAGGGCTACACAAGTGTGTGCTGGGTCATGGGGGAGGAGAGATGCTCAGCTCTGCTTTGGTACCCATGCTCTGATGATGTGTGTTAGCTTGGTGAGCTGGTTTTGCCAGATAAAAGTGGGGGGTGGGCAGATGGGTATTTTTTTGCTCTCCAGGGGTAGGAAAAACACATCTTACCCAGCCTTATTCACACAGAACTTGAAAGTAATTATAGGGTCTTTCCATAGCCAGAAGAGAAAACTAGAGTCCTTCAGAGAGTGATTCATCCTCTGAGACAGGGCTCTGAGATAACAGAGGTGATTCACCCTCTGGAGATGCTCATCATTTTCCACTGCTGACTAGCTGAGATGAGTAATATCTAGACAGCTATGGTCAGAGGAGAAAAATCTACCTGGCCGGCCTGAGGGAGATGTGGGCACAAGAGAAGCTTACCTGAAGGGAAGGAAGATTGTGTAGCGAGGCCATGGAGGATGACTCAGAATTTGATTTCCTGCCTGGTGGTATCTTAAGCTCTCCCACCACGAGGGAAGGATCTAGCACTACAGTCACAGCAGAGGCATGAAAACACCAGCCTCCTGGTTCCAGCCACTCGACTTCCCAACTACAAACCTGGCCCAGGCTGCTCTGTGTAATGCCAAATGCCCACATGGCTGACCCCGCTGCTGTTATTTGAAGGCTGCAAGGGGGAGGCAGTGAAACTGCTTGTTAGGTCCCACCAAGAATACAGTGACCAAGCCATAGTTTTTTCCCCTGTAAAAAGAGGGCGATTTCAGAGACAGGGCAGGAAGATTTTGTGCAGCAAGCATCCTCTAGTGTGGAAGCAACTTCTTTAGCACGCTGCCTGCACTGGGGTCTCTTTCCTGCCACAGGCATGCTTTCTGCTGCAAAGTGGTCTGTGAAAGGTGACATTCAAGGTCCTGTGCTCTCAGCAGCAGCAATCACCAAGAAAGTACTTGCTGTTGCTTTGTTTCAGTCTATCTTCAGATTCATCATTAAGAACTACCTCACTGAACTCTTTTTCATTGTGCTCCAGAAAGACCCCATAGCCAATAAATCATGTTACAGGACTGAGGTGGTCTTGCCACAGACAACTTCTGTGCCAACAGATTGTAAGTCACTGCTATGTTATGTCGACTTTATAGAGTTCTGTTTTTTCCGTAGCTTTCATCCTCTAAACACCCAATGGAAAAAACACCTTTCTTAAACCTTACTCCATCACGTGTGATTTATAGAGAAGAATATTGCTGTTAACAGCAAACTGTCAAATCTCAAATAGATCAAAGAAGTTAAACAAGGGATGAATTGACTGAGCTCTTCAGGCCATGCTTCCAAAGCATGCTTCCAGCCATGATTCCAAAGTAAATTTTTTCTTCCTTCTGTCATAAGAATTTATATGCTTGTGAGAATCTAATCAGGTGGGAAGAGCTTTCCTCCTTTGTCTACATCAAAGTCCACATGTTCTCAACTTGCTATAAGTCATTCTTTGCATTTTAATCTCTGGCCATATGTATAAAAATAACTACCTGCCTTGAGGGACAGAGGATGAAGTAGTCTTTATTGCCTTTCCATAAGAATCCAAAAGGTTCCTGCTAAAGATATCAGAGAAGTGGCAAACCAATGGGTTGGAGTAACTGGATTATTTTAGTTAGAGATAAAATGAACCTGTATGCAGGTGAGTGTACATGTCAGGCTGGTTTACTGCTCAGAGATTATGCGTCAAGTAAAGCTGGAGTGAAATCAGAATATAACGGGAAATTGTATTTGTAGAAAACATGAAAATGCTTGCAGTATTTTTAAGAACAGTGTATATGACACAGTTTGTCCTCCAGGTTGCATCCCATCAGCTTATGAAGACATCAACTCCTTCTGCAGGACAGATATAAAGAGAACAGACACTGCTGTCATATAAGCAGTGCACCTCGTGGTGCAGGATCTTGAGGCTTCACTCCTCATGAAGGGAAGTGCTGCTGCTGCTGCTGTTGGGGAAAGGGAACGTCACAGAGGAGGAGGAGGTGAGTGCAGTGGGGAGATTTGTCAAAAAGTAGCTGGGAACCATTCTCCAAGCCTCAGGTGCCACAATTGGTTTCTGTGCTTGCAAATGCAAGGGTGAAATGGGGTATGGGCTCGGTGTGCTGGAGGCTTCTGGGGCAGCAGAAATCCTACGGTCAAGGCTGGTCCAAGGACCTGACTGTTGCTGGTCACTTGGACAAGGCAGAAACATCTGAAAATTACTTTATGGGACTGAATGGGCTTTGCAGACCTTTAGCCAAGACACCAGACTTCTAGTTCCCTCTTATCTCAAACCGTAGTATCGATGGACTATGATTTACTTGCTCTCTCTTGTCTGGAGCAGAGAGTTACCAGATTTTTAGATATTTCTAGACAAACCTCTGTATGTGCAAGGCCAGAGGATGGGCTAGAGCTGTGGTTAACTCCCTGGTGCTAAAGACTTAATGAGGACATCATTTTGATACCCAGGTGGGTATCACAGCTTGAAGTGATACTGTACTCATATGTCTCCTTTTGAACTGTGTCTCTTTCCAGCTGTGAATGGAGGGGACCAGGCACTGCTGTGAGTGATCTGTCTCAGAAGGCAGGTGCCTGCTTTCCAGGAGACGTTTGTCCCCCCCTGCATCTACTTGTCTCTCTTGACTAAAGGATGCTGCTCAGACACATGGCAATGAGCCCAGCTGGAGCCTTCCCCACTGCTGGTGTCCCACTGGGGGACACCATGTGTGTCAGCGTCTCCATGCCAGCTATGTCCATATTCTCAGAGTCTGCGGTCTGTGTGAGGTTACATGCAGCCACAAGTCTCTGTGCAAGGAGAAATGAGCTGCCATGGGGCAGGAGACAAACAAGTGGATGCCATTATCCGGCAGGGAGAAATGCGACCCTGGAAGCATTGTGCCTATGCTGCTGTGTTTTACTGGGTCAGAAAACCTGCTACTGTCTCAGGGATGTCCAAGATCTCTCAAAATCCCAGAGATTAGCTATCAGTGCAGTTCCTGCCCAGCCTGGATAGGGAACCCTGAGGAAATGCAGAGCTCTGGGATTCGTGGCCGCAGGCAGATCCCCACGCTGAGAGCACAGGCTGGCACCGTGGAGCTGGGCTACAGCGGTAACCCTAGGACAGCTGCACTGGGCCACTCAGAAATCTTATCCTCCTGGAGCCCCTGGCCTCAAAGCCAGGCGAGAGAAGTGATGATGACAGTCCTGAGGCCACCATATAGCCGCCCATACTGGAAAAGCTCTGGCACCCTTCTGCCTGGCACTAAACCTCCGTTCCCCCACCAAACTGCTGTAGGCAACATCCACCCGGAGGAGCCAACCACCCGCCAAGCACCTCCCCAAAGTGCTGATCTGCGAGAAACTCCAGAAAGAGCTCACTATTCTTATTGTTTTCAATAAGTATTTGAAAAAGAAAACCCAAGAGTGTATCTTGATCTCTTAATCCATCAGATTTCTTTTCTCTTTGCTTTCCCTACCTCTGCAAGCCTGGTAATTATAATTTATAGCACCTGCTCACTTTGAAATACCTTGGACTCCTTCTGCCTGGCAGAGGAACAGACACAGTGCCCATCTGCTTTAGGTAAATTCTCACAAACCACAAAGTCATTAATTAGACTGACACACGACTCTTCCAGAATACACATGGTATGTTGTTACTGCACCTATAAACCACTGGTAACCAGATACTCTGCCAGGGGATCACAACCGGATCAGAGCATTACGTAAAGCCTTGGCACCCCTTGCAGGGCTCAGAGCGTTGCCATCAGGTGTGCGTGTTCTCTCTAATCCTCCTCACCGGGCTTCCCAACATGCGTCCCCGATAAAGCAAGCCTGCTGGGAAGCAGCTCCCTTACACTTGGTAGGAGGCTCAGTCTCCTGAGGTTTGTATTCTCTTCTTTTGAAATCCAAATTCCTCTCTGTATTAAACTAGTGATCCCCGCCAAGGTCTCCTTCCTGACAGCTCAGGCTCCAGGCAGTGATGCCTCATCATCCTGCAGCTGGCAGGGAGCGGGGCAGGTCTGATTCTGGCCCCACGGGACTGGCTGCAGCTTCAGAGAACCTGTGATGAGGGTGTGTGTAAGGACAGGTGTGTCTGATGTGGATGGGGGTATTTGGGTGGGTTTGACACTTGCCTCCTTGGGCTGGCTGGCACTCATGGGGCAGAGTGAATCGTGAATGCCTCTGGCTGGGAAGTGCTGGACCCCACAGCAGATGCCTCCCTCCGCAGGAGGAGCAGCCCAGACCACATGAAGTCCCTGATGAGGGATTCTTGGTGATACGCAGTAAGCCAACCTGGAGCAGCCAAGGTCAGGGTCAGCACTCAAAGTGGTGGCAATGGGTGTCCTAGACCTACAGATGCCCTTGGCACAGGACTATGCTGAATGACTGCAAACCTCCACCTGGTTTGCCAGTCTTCCCAGCACCTGTGTTAGAGTTTGCAGGAGGAAACCCTGTTAGTGTGTTTGAAGCGTTATTTGCCAAAAGTCAGAACTGCACTTCCTTGGTTAGAAAAGGTGTGGGGGATCACACAGGGCGATGGGAACATCCTCTTGGATAGCATCCACAGGGGAACACCCTGACCCTCCCTTGTCATCTAAACCTTCGTGAACCTAAAGTCAGGTTTTTTGGCGTGCTGTCTGTCCTGTGAAGGACTGGAACTTCAGTAACTGAGGTTTCCTGAGAGCCAGTATGCCTCATCTAGGTTAGTTAAAACTAGTGTCTTCCCATTGCTGGTTCCTACATCACAACACATATTTTGTGGGTGACAGCACACCTGCCATGGAAAATCCTGCCCACCTGAAGCTTGTGGGTTGGCAGCTTCCAGAAGGCTCCTTGCCTGAAAACAGATCCCCAGCCAGATCAGAAGTGAAGAGCAGGGGGAGGTCCACAGAAAGACAGCAGTGTAAGCATGGTCTTTGTGGCATCTTGTCAGTGTTTCTCTTTCCTTCTTTCTGGTCTTCTAGAGACAGATGTGAAAGCAGGACCTGGGCCATGTTAAGAGAGAGATGCTGCTTCCTCTCCCTGGAGGTGGAGTCCTTTGTTCAGGCTGCCACAAGAAAAGCTGTGTGGTAAGTCATGCAGGGTGCAAGAGGGTTCCAGCGTGGAACAAAGTTTCCTGGGGTCAAGGTACTCTGGAGAGTAGAGTTCATGCCCTGACTGTGCCACAGAGACTCAGATCATTCTGGACAGGAGACTCCTGCTTCCCTGTGCATCACCCCCCAGCAAAAGGGAAGAATAACTTTCCTTCTGCTCTCTGAGTAGCAACGTTTATTGGAGTTTCTTTCTGCCTGGACTTTCCTGTCCTTGAGCATGTATGTACAAGTTGATCTGCTGTCAGAGACTCCCAAACTTGCTGCAAACTTCCTAGTTGGTACCCCAACCTCACAGCATGCATCTTGCAGAGCCTGAGGAGCGTCTCACTGCCTGCACTGTCTGGCACTCTCAGCCAGCAAGCAGAGGGATGTCAGTACAGGTCTGAACATGCCTCGTGCCTGGGACTCCAGCTTGGACCCCAGCAGTGCAGCAAAGGAACCCAGCAGTTCAATTCCAGGTGCTACCAAGGGTTGGATGCATGTGTCCTGTCTCAAGTATCTCATGTCCTCTCTGAATGCTTGAGAGTCAAGACAGCTGCCACCTTTGGAGACACAGTGGAGTTTATTAATCATTATTTTTTTCTTTCCTATTTCAGAGACTCAACTGACACGTTAGGTTTTTGCTATATTTCAGCTCTAACTTGGTGATGTGCAGGCAGTAAATAGCAACCTCCCTCTGTCCCACAGTGGTTAAAGCATGCCCTTCTGCCCCACTTGTTTGGCCACCTCATCCCTTGAATTGCTTGGTAAATCCTACTGGTAGAGCTGCACTCAAGACAATCATTCTCAGCTTCCACTTAGTTTAGCTGCTTCTGTGTAAACCTGACAAAAGACTTGTTTATTGAGAAGTCTGTTTTTCCTCGTCTCTGTCCATAAGGGATACATACTTTCCTTTCAAATCCTGCCTGAATCCCAGAGTGATGGATGTGGACATCAAATGCAAATATCTGAAAGAGCAAGAAAATAACCAGCACACAATCCCTTTCTGTCTAATACAGCTGTGTGTTCCACCCCACTCCTGTTGGCTCCCATTTTCACCCCCCTTTTCAGCTGTCCTGCCTGTTTAGCAAGGGTTGCCAACTTGCAAAGCAGATAGTTAATATTCCACAAAGTGCCATACAAGTCTGGTAACTCATGAACTGTCATGATGTGCCATCAAGCCACTTCCCCTTCTGAATGGAAAAAAATAGACTCTGGGCAACACGAGTACACTGGGTCTCAGATAGTCTGACCAGTGATGCTTGGAAATCGTGCTGTGGGTGACCTATAGATGTTCCAGGCTGGCTAATTTTTTGGCAACTAATACACAAGAGTCTCATAAACTTGTAGAAAATGACTCAGATACTTGAAAAAGAGGGGAAAAAAAATACCTAATGCAGACCTGTACTGGAGCCTCTTGGTCTGAGGTTAGTAACCACATTTGGAGAAATCATGGCAGCACTAGGAAAACCAAGCAGAGCATCTTAGCTCTGTATCTGCCTTAAGACATAGCGGCTGTTCCACACTGTGCCACTCCTGTTGGTCTGGTGGCTAAAGAAAAGCATCTCTAAACATGAGCTGGAAGATGAATTGCAAGACCCTGCAAGCACTAGCTTCTCCGTTGTGGGAGCAGCACAGGACAGAGGCTCCATATGAAAGCGGGTCATGCTTTCACCAGTGTGAGACACAGCAGTGGTACAACCTCATAACACACACAGTGTGTGTTCAGAAATGTCCCCATCCACGCAGAGCAGGGCTGTGCCTCACAGCCATGCTGGGCTTTGTCACCAGACATGGTTCCTGGGCCCTCCCTGTGCCCGAGGGTTCTCTGTTGTACACTTTCTGTATAAAGAGGAGAAAGTGCAAATCATCTTTTTCTGCATGTGCCCTCCACACTTCCAAGCGGCCGAGCTGGAGACACAGGCAGGGTTTGGTGCAGATCTAACGTGAGGCAGAGCTGGCTTGTGCCTGTCCTCTCGGACAGCAGCTACCTGTGGAGAGTAACCAACTACCTCCTGTACCCTCCGTACCGAGGGCAGGTTTCACTGCAGCCTGCTGGTGATCGGTGACCTGAGAGGCACCTTCTGTGCATCCTTTCACCAGGCAGCTTGGACAGGGGAGAGGTCTCCATCATGTGGGACACTTCTGAAGCTTCTCCTTTCAGAGACTGCCCCCCGGTTTAGAGAGCTGGACCCAGCCTTAGGGTCACAGCACAGAAAAGCGACTGTAGGGGACCTGACTGATCCCCTATTGCTTTACCCTGAATTCTCATAAGCACAGAAAGAGCAGGATGGGTGAGGTGGCTTCACTGATGTGAGACCTACAGAAGACGTTACTGTTTTGCTGCTTGCTTTTTATTCTCTCTCTCTCCTGGAGCTTTTGACCTTTCACACAGTCTGTCCCAGATACCTCCTCTCCTAGTGGCTGGTGGCCACACATACCGATTATGCCATTGCAGAGTCTCAAATGAGGCGTGGAAATACTTTATTGTGGCAAGTGCAGCCAGGACCCCTAGGTCCAACTCCTGACTTTGCCATTGCCCTAGGGAAAATCAGTTTGCCTTCCCATGCTTGGTGTCATTCTGCCAGTGCAGTGCAAGCACTGGCAGTGAGCAAACTCTCTGGAATGCACTTCTGCATGTGCAGCTAGAGGTGACCTATGTGCAGTTGTTATTATCCTAATGGGAGAAAGATCCAAAGCATCTTGCCCCACAGTTTGCACAGTCTGCAGTTCCCACCAATTTGCTGCCTGTGGCTTAGCTAATCCCTTTCCAGTTTCTCTGATCAGGTGAGAAGTGATGGAGAAGGTCCAGTCCCAACCAGACACGCTTTTGATTCTCAGCCCTCTGGTTTTATTCCAAGACTAGTCCCCCCTCAGGTTGTCTGAAGCAGCTTATTTCATCCTAAAATGTGCTCTTACTGTTCAGTTTCTGCAGTGGGGACATGAGATCTCATCTGGCCCGAGCTCTCCGTCCTCACCCAACTTTGGAGACGCTTGGGGGGCCCACACTGGATGAGGTGGCCTTGGAGTACACTAAGAGCAGATGCCTCTGTGTTGATTCAAGATAAGCCATCCTTCAACCCTGAGCCCTAAATGAAGCCCAAAAGTGCGGTGAGTGGTTTCTTGGAGCATTTTTCATTTCTTGGTGCCATGTAGTATTTTGGTGGGGGCTGCTGGCTAAAGGGATGGAGCATATGGACATCTCAGCACTAGTTGATGTGCACACATCACCAGTGTGTGCCCAGCACCCGGTGACCCGAGCAGCAGTGGTACCTGCAGGCACTTGAACCTTCATCAGCAAAGGTTGGGTCTGTCCAGCCGTGGTGGCACTGGCAGTCACGCATTTTCATGGGCATAAGAGAGACAGGCCAAGGGGGGAAAGGGGCATTCGCCGCAGTCAATGACCTTCCATATCATGTTCCCCTTGAAAGGGAAGTCACTTGGAAAACAATCTGGTCTCCAAATCCACAGTGTGGGGGGTCTCAACTCTTGCACTGGTGGTGATAACACATTTTAATAACAGCCACAACTGTGTGCCAATGATATTTCAGCAACAAATGTTTCAAAACTCTCCTGGCAAAAAGTACATTCATATCCTGCACAGCCACACCCCCATCACAAATTAATATTTAAATTAATATTTACAGAAACTCCTACTTGGTGCTGGGAGGGACACACATGGAGAACTGTGCCCAGTGTTGGGCTGCCCAGTATAAGAACGATGAAGAGGGATCAGATGGGTCCAGGGGAGGGCTGGTAACAGGGTCAGGGTCCCAGAGTACTTGCCTCGTGAGTGGAGGTGGAAGGTGCTGGGTTGGTTTCACCTAGCAGAAAAGAGGCTAAGAGAGATCTGCTAGTGACCCACAACTAAAGACAATGGAGCCAAGCTCTCCTGGGTGGTTCCAATTGATCAAACAAAGAATAATGACCACAAATTAAAAAAAAAAAAAAAAGGAGGAGGAACGGCCCCAGGCCAGGTCACCAGTGGGGGGAAAATGTCCATGCTTGGAGGGTTTCAAGGCTTGGGTAGACAAAGCTGCACCTGCCCCGCATAGTATTGCTGATAGTCCTGCCCCAAGCAGGAGGCTGGCCTGAAGACCCCCAGAAACCACTTCCAGCCAGCATTTCTGTGACAAAAAGACAGTAAGACTAGGACTGAAGTCAAGGATTAGGGTTAAGGTTAGTTTTTCTAGTGGTTCAGCCCAATTCAGAATGATCTTACAAGCTTTAGCAGTGCTGCTTATGCCAGCTGGGTGATTACCAAACCAACCTTCCCTAAATTCAGTGGCCCTACCAGGATCTGTTTGCAAGTGTGTCCATACTCAGAAAAACTATAAATATTTCAATGATGTGTGATTTTTAGTGAACACAATAGCACAAACCTGCTGTGGATATGGTTACTTTAAAGGCAAAGCATGGTCACAGCCTCAGCTTCTTCTCCTGACTGAATCACTGAAAGTGCTTTAAAGCATTTCTACTGACATAACTGCCCTCTATCTGGGTAAAGCATCCCTACTTGCATGTTGGCAGACCAGAGTGTCCTCTGTGCTCCCTGGCAGGTCCCTTCCCACTGTGGTCCACAGTGGAGAGGACAGAGCCCCTTCTGGGTAGGCATTTTCCAGTGTTCCTTGAAATATGCACTGGTGCTGGTGGCCTTTTCATCACAATGCACACATGGGGAGCTGTAATTTCAACATCCTTTACCAACACAGTGTTCCTTCCTTGAAAACCGCTCTCCCCTCCCTTCTATGCTAAGTGACAGTAATCTTTGGTTTAATTGGAAAAGAAAAGGAAGAAGGGACAGAACATCCTTGACAAAGGAACTAATGATTCAAATGCTGGGAAGCCTGGGGCCCCCAAGGGACTGTGCAGCTCGCAGCATTGATTTTTAATGACTTACAGAGATTGGAGGTTTGGAAGATCTCTCAGTGCCTCTGCAGGGATGCGACTCAGCTGATTGTTCTGCAACATCCTATAATTAGAAAAAAGAAAACTTTAATAAATAAATAAAAAAAAGCCTAACACAAAATGGAAGATGTTGCTGCTAGTTTCTGAAGCTGTCCTGGACTCTTGTTGGAAAGCTGGAGGGGTTGGAAAGCACCACACTGGTCACCCAGGGCTCTTAAGCAAGCCTTCAGGCTGCCAGCAGGTGAGCTGCAGTCCAGGCTGGCCCAGAACCCTGCAGCAGAGGGTCCCAGGGTGAGTTTGGTGCTGCAACGGGGGATCCGCTGGGGGAATGTGGCTGTAAAGGGGCCTCTCCACGGCACGTGTGCCTCTGTTGGTCCAGAGCAATACCAGTGCTTTCAGCTGAGCTGTCCTGTGTTTATACTCGTGCCAGACATCCTTCTCCTAGCGTGTCAGTGGTGATGACCTCTGCAGGGTCTATGGAAATTAGCCTGTGGGCAGCTTTCTTATTCAGCTTGTGGGACAGCTGCAAACACAATGGACGAGGAGCCACTCCATAGCTATTTGCTAAGGGGCTTCACAGCACTGGCACAACTTGTAGCGGTAACTGGAGCTGTTGTGGAGAAAGCCAAACCAGCCCAGGGGCTCCAGAGGGAGCAGGTGACTGGAGCTGTTGGGCTGAACGGGCAGGACCAGGAGGATTTCTTAGAAATGGAAGTCAGTGTAGGGCATGGAGAATGGCCATGGACACTGTGGTGACTACACAAGTGATTGGCAAGGAGACACTGGGTGGCCGTGCTCCAGCCCCAGGGGCGGGTGTCTGCCGGCTCTAGCGGTTCAGGCAGGGTCAGAACCAGACCCCAGGGGTATTTCTGACCTGGTCAACCACTGTGCCCTCTCACTGACCTCCTGGAGCACCACACATGTGAATTTACTGTTTTTATTATCTCTGCATCTCTGGAAAGGCTAGGTTTTTGACTCTGGACCAGCCTTTGTTCTGAACCTACTTGTTCCTTCCAGAACTAGGGCATCACAGGCACATGCTCCTCTGGATAAGAGAGACATCCCAGCGTGGTAGCTGGGCTGCAGGAAGTGCCTAAAGAAAGGAATGTTTTATGTATCTGAGGTTTCTATTTCCAAAACCTTCAAGAAGTGGTTGGAGGTGACATGAAAAGGGAAACGGTGCTTGGGGAGCTGTCATAATTACTGCCAGTGTCAAAGGGATAGAGCGTGGCCTTAGTAGTGAGGGGCAGCCCAAAGAGCAGTGCCGCAAGCAAGAAAGCTTCCCGTTGCTGTGAGTGCTAGCTTTACTGCAGAGGATGCACAGGTCTGTCATGAGAGGGAAGCTGGAAAAAGACAACCATAGTGACAAAGTGACAATCTTTAAAAAAGGCCTATAGGCCACACAGCTCTTCAACTGGTGGAAGAAAATGAGGACTTACCATTAAATTATTTGTATGTGCACAGAAAAAAGAAAGCAGGGAAACAAGCAACTGTCAGTAGTGGCTAGTGAAAAATGAGTTGTGCTGAAGCATCTGGGTTTTTTTCTGTACAGAGTAAAAGGCCATGAGACTGGAGAGGAAAGAATAGACACCAGCTACCATGATTTTACTTCACTTTAGTAAGATGTTAAATGCTGGCATGCAATGCAGGAGAGCAGACACATTTGATGAGGTACAAAGAGGCAGCAGAGAGGCCATATTCAAATTAATCAATGGTTCCCTCTAAAATGATGAACATGTTTAAGGGTCTACAGAATCTCTCCTGGAGTTCACACTCAGCGCTATTGCTAAGGACCCAGATGATAGCTGGGAGAGGAAGGTTGTTACCTCTGCTGGCAACGTGGGGCTGCACAAGGCACGTTGCACAGATGAGGAGGGGTGCAGATCTAGCTGGGAGAGCAGCTGGAAAAGGCAGGATGCTGCAGGGAGACCAAGAGTAAGGCTCCATGGATGGACAAGAGATAACCAGCTGCACAAATACAGCTGGGCATGGGGTTGCAGCCCTGCTGAAAATGCCTGGATCTGGTGGGGATCCCAGGAGACCTGAGGCAAGACAGACATGAGCATATGGGAGAGTGCAGAGACCATGTGGGGGTGGCTACATGGGGGTGAAAAGAGAAGGACACCAGCTGTGATGCTTCTGCACCTCTTGATGCTGGGCAGGCTTTGGCTGGGTGACCAACCGAGGCACAGACACGGTCTGTGAACTTGGACTTCAGTCCACAAGATCACAGCAACCCTGAGATCCCAGATCACGCTGGCCTCAGCCTTTCCCTGTCAGCACCTGTCTGCTCCTGCCTTTCCATCAGCTCCTGGCTCCAAACAAAATTCCTGGACTTCATTAGTTTTCCTACTGCAAGCTTTACAGCAGCCTGGAGACAACCTTTGTCAGAGCTTGACCTCTTGCACCAGTGGAGTAATCTCACCACCTACCCAGGCTTATGCCCACTCTGGTTGGCACAGTTTCTCAGTTGCTGAGTGCAATTTCTGTCTTCAAGCAGCTGTATCAATGAGTAAAATCCTACAGGACCGCACTGGTTGATGAGCCGCTATCAAATGCAGCACAGGACCTTCTGGACAAGTTGAGGATGTTGATGAACATGACGAGCAAAGACCACTCAGGCCAGCAAGTCCTCAAAACCAGGTCTGGAGAGTGCCCTGTCACCTTGGATTGACTCTGTTCAGGTGACCATACTGGAGCTTGCGGACAGTGGCAGACATGGACACACAACCTGCTGCCCACATCAGCCTGACTGGAACTATCATCAATCACAGCTCTTCGAGGTCATGTTTTATTTTCAGAAGTAGGAGGATTGTTTGTTGGCATGGACCACGCCTGAACGACCAGAAAAATGTCGGGATCGGGTCCCATAACACCAGGATCCTTGCACAAGACAGTCTTAGCAGACTTACAGCCCTCAGAGGTACAGGCCTGTGCATGATAAAATGTCCCCATCTTGGGAGGCTGAAGTGACTCAGCCAGCACAGTCAAAGGCTGTTAGTGCTTGAGGCAACTGTGCCTGGAGCCATGCATGGGGATTAAAGACATTCCAACCTCTGCACGTTCCTCTTCCCTCCCCATGGGAGCGTCTCTTGGATGTGCCACACCATTCCCTTTGCCTTAAAGCCATTTCGGTTCTGCACAGGCTTGGGGTTGTCAAAGAGCTATAGTCTGTCTGGGGATTCCTCAAGTGTCCCAAACCACCTGCAAACCTGCCATCCTGGGGCAACATGGCTTTTTGGTGTCTGTTCACAAGCCAGGCTAGTCAGTGCCTGTCCTGGACCACATGAGATGCTGCGATTGCAGCT
This sequence comes from Falco naumanni, assembly GCF_017639655.2. Lineage (NCBI taxonomy): Eukaryota > Metazoa > Chordata > Aves > Falconiformes > Falconidae > Falco > Falco naumanni. The sequence continues at coordinate 2,244,407 of NC_054070.1, forward strand.
CAAGGGGGGGAAGAGCAGGAGGCACCCAGGGGGTGGCCATTGGGTAGGTCCACCCGGCCAGGAGATGTGGCATGTGCAGAGCAAGGCCACTCTTGTCAGGCTGACTCCAGCCTGCCTTGACGGAGCCCCGCTGTGGGTAGCACCGGGGCAGTGTGTGGGTGGGAGCAGCTGCGAGCAGCACCGGCTCGACACGCTTGTGCGGGCAGGTGCTGGGCAGCGCTCAGGCCACCGTCCGTGCAGGCAGGCTGCGGGCAACGCCAGCTCCGCGCGCTCGCACAGGCTGGTTGGGGCTTGCTGCAGCGCGGAGCAGCGCGGGGGCCACCCCAGCTGGCTGCTGCGGGTGCAGGGTCTGCAGCCAAGAGGATGCACCCAGGCATTTTGCCCTCCGCGTTTCGGGGGGAGGCAGGCTCAGGTTGTGGTTGTGCTTGGAATCTTTCCCTGTGGAGTTTGGTGTGGGATTCCTTCTTGGCTAGTAAGCGCTGCTGCTGCTGCAGCATGTTCAGCCAGGGAAGGAAGAGGCCTGGCAACGCCGCTTGTGTGGCAGAGCACTTGATGGGGGATACACGTGTGAGGGTGGGATGTGGGGTCAAGCTGTGGCAGCACAAGCTCAGCCACGTGGATAGCTGGGATGGATGCTTCTTGGCTGATGGAGCTCCAGCCAGGGCACAGGGAGGTGAGGGGCATCCAGGCAGCTCATGGAGGGGCGGGTCTGGAAGGACAGGGAAGTTTCCAGTTTTCCAGAGACTCTGATTAAGCAGCATATTCTACCACGCTGGAAAGCTCCAGGGCTGGCAGAGCATTGTCAATTTTGCAATGGAACGACCTTGGCAGAGGAGACAAAGCAACCTGTGGTGGTGTGGGTTGGCCATGCTGCAGAGCAGGGCCCTTGGGAAAGGTGCACTTGCGAAGTCTCTTTGCAAAGGGATGCACCCATCACTTAAGAAGACCTCAGAGCACCAGCTGCCACTGCTGAGCATCCATCACCGTCAGCCTCCATGTATCTGAGGGGAGCCAAGGAGGCCGTGTGTCACCTTGCCGGTGGCTGGGAGCTGGTTCAAGGCTCGGTGCATGAAGATCTCAGTGTATGTGTCTGTGTCATGATGTTTTGTTGGTAGTGGGGCAGCCTGGTTCTTCCCTTGCTCTTTTCCAAGTCTCCACACACCTGCTTTCCCGGGTGTACCCCTGCATGGTTTCTGCACAGGCCTATCTTCATGGCCACTTTCCAGGTGGTTTTTGTGCAGTGAAGCAGCCGGAGGAGGCAGAGCCAAGAATCTGGCCCTGCTTCCAGTAGCTCTGGGTTTCACTCTGAGGGCAGGGAGAGGACCATCTGCACAGGCAGGTTTGTGGAGGAATTCCCAGGGTGTTTCCCATCCTTTTTTAAACATCAACTAATTCTCTGGAACGACCGGGAAAGCACCAGGCCCCTTGACAGCCCAAGATGCATGTGAGGGTTTACTTGTGGACATGCACATGACTGCAATTATCTCTAAGGCCCTAGCACATTAAAATGAAATTATGAAAATTGTTGCCATCCCCAGCTACCAGGCTGCCTCCTTGGGGAACACCCCTGCCACCAGAAGGAAGATCTCTGATCCTGCTGTGAGGCAACTCCTGAATACCTACAGGCTTCAGCTGGCCATGTTTGGGGCAGCCTGTCCCAACTCCAGCCATGCCTGTCACCTATCAACTCTCAGCCGTCTGCTCTGAAACCTCCTAGTCCTGTTTTCAGATATGGAGAATATGTATTGCCTTCCTTATTGCAGCAGCTGCTGGTCCTTAAAGGTTTATGTCCCTCCTCATTCACCTCTCCTTCAGGTTAAGTAACCTCAGCTGGCTCCTTCTTCCTTTAATTCATCACCAAACCCCTGATCCTTCTCACTGGTTTTCAATAAAACAATTTTTTCTTACATTTCCTCTCCACTCAGAGCAGGCAGTGAGATCACCCGGGAAGGTGAAGAGGGGAAGTATTTTGAGAGTGGCAGGGCGGTGGGAGTGGGATACAACAGAGCAACTGGAGGAACATCAGGAGCTGGTGGAGTAGGGATCTGAGACTTCCAGAGCGTCTAAGGCTCAGGCTGCCCCTGGACTACACCAGGACACCTGGGCCCATTTGTGCTGCCCATGGACCAGCTTTGCATGGGAGATGCAGGAGCAGGGGGAGCCACTTCAAAGATGCCCAGCCCTGCCCCACCAGTGAGGAGCAGTGAGCACCTTGCATGTCATCACGCCTGATGCTTCTGCGCTGCCTCCTGAGTCTTTTCTTTTCTAGACTGAATTACCCTGATCGCTTTCCTTTACCGCCCCTGTAATTTCTATTTGCATCTCCCCACAGGTGAGGATCTGGCATTTCCTCATCTTTCTGCCTGTTGTCCTCTGGCTGCTCTCCTGCTTCTCCATGTCGTGCAGCACAGGTCCCAGTTGAGAAAGCACGGCCTGGCCAGAGGCTGCCCAGCATCAAGAGGTGCAGGAGCTGATGCCTGACTGCGGGTCAGAATCCAGCCCAGCAGCCTGTCATAGCCTTCGCTGGCTGCCAGAGCCCAGCACCCCCGGGAAGCTCAGTGTACAGCCTGATGGGTTACTTGCCCTCCCCGAGTCCTCTTCTGTCTTGGTTTTCAGCAGAGCCGGAATGGTTAAGTACGAACTTGATGCTTTGCCTCTACCCAAAGCAAGGGGACAGGACTTTCCTTCCTGTTCCTGTCTTTTCATATCTCACATCCCAGCATTTCTCCGATCTTTCCTGCCTCGTGAGCTCTTCAGATTACCTCTCCAGATACTTCCTTCATGAGATCTGTTGGTTTTTTGGTGATGAAATGCAGAGAAAAGCACATGACTGTGGGAGTGGTTATACTGGTCCTAAGGGAGCAAGGAGCTGATCTGGGCAGGGAGCGGTGTGGTGCATGTCTCAAGTCACCATGAAATGTGGTGCTTTGCACAGTGCAGTTTCACAGCAGCCTTACAGGACATGGATGTAGCTGGGGCCAAACTGATGCTCGCCAGTCACATGGCACGCTTCTGTACGCTAAATGAGACATGGCTTGGGAAGAGGGCAAGGTTTTTTGGTCACTGCTGGGGTGCAAGGAGCAGGGTGAGCCAGCTCCACGGTCTGTCTCCAGACTCTGCTCTCCACCCCTGACCACAACCAGACTCTGAGGGAAGGTGCAGGGTGTTCTGAAATGGGCTGGGAAGGGACATTTTGCTTCTAGGCTTGGTTCCTGCCTTGTTTTTTCCAGCCAGTAAAATAGCAATAAATATAACTTTTCCCTACAGGAGGTTTTGGTGATTTTATTGCGCTGCTGCTGAGGCTGTGGCGCTGCTGTGGAAGGCACCCTGTACTCACACTCCTGTTCTGAGGAGGTCAGAAGGGAGGCAGAGTGGCCCGTGGGTCTTCGGCGAGCCAGTGCCAGGAAGGACACTTGTTGCCTGAGTCCCTGGGGAGACAGGGCAGATCCTGCTGAGCTGCTGCGGTCATGAGCCCAACCGGACCACTGCTGCAGTGGCCTGGAGAACCTAAATCACAGCCTGAAGGGAAACACATCGTGGCCTTCACCTGCCTTCTTCAGTAGCTTGTGCCTTTCCTCAGTCTTTTCTCAGTAGAGGAATCTGTGAAAGTCCCCATCCTTCCAGTGTGATTAAGCTTGATGCTCCTAAGGCCTGTCCTGGCAAAATTTCTAGTCCTGCTCCAGCAAATTCCCAGGGACCAGCCTATCTTTTCCACGTCCCTCACTGCTGACCAAGAAATAGATGAGGGTGAATGATGCTGTTCCTGGAGGGCACAGGGACCCACAACTGCATCCGCCAGTGACCTCACTCCTGTGGAGCCCACAGTGTTGTTGCATAAAGCAATCCCAGCATCTCCTGCAGCAAGAGCACATGGCACCCAACATACACCTGCAAAGGGCCAGGAGAGCGTCAGAGACTGGCAAGTGAAAAGCTCCCGGTGAAATGAGGGCTGGCAGTGGCCCCGCTCTTAAGAAGCAGGAATTCCTTCAAATAAGAGGCCCATGGCAGGACCTGGATGGGCGTCAACTCTGTGGGTGTCAGCTCTTCCTTCCCTGGTCTTGGAGCTGGGCTAGTCCTCTGCGTACCTCCATGGGAAAAGTTGAGGGATTAGGGAAAACCTAAGGCAGAGCTGCAGCCAGAGAGGTTGGTATGACAGCCCAGGTGCCGCTCTGTGTCACTGGGCACAGCCTGGCTGAGAGCAAGGCAGGTTGTCCTGAAGCATGAGGACACTGACTTCAGCTCTCACAGGACAGCCAGCTTCTCCATGCAATCACTTCCCAGCTGGAAATGCTCCCATCCTTTGAGCAACTCCTTACAATGGGATCACTCGTGGACGTGTTGCCCCCAGTGCCACGCCATGGTAGAGGTGCCGGGTGTCCGTGAGCCTGCCTGCACGTGGGTGGTGGGGCAGAAAGCGCACGCTCCTCTCCTTCCTGCAACCCGCGGGGGGCTGCGCCAGCACCGGGAGGGAGGCATCGCTCCTGTACTCTGCACCAGTAGTTACCTGGGCCTGACACAAATAGAAATTGATCAAAAGCAGCTTTAAAAGCTCCCGCATTCCCGGAGTAGAAAGTTCCTCTTGTTGAAATTGGGTGGGAGAGCTGCGGTTTTTCCTCAGTTCCTTTGATTTGTTGCCTAATGCAGGGGATGGATAAATCTCTAAGCCCTGAGATTTAGGGCAGGATTCATACTTTACATCTTCAGAAGACGTAGTAAACAGCCCTATACTCTCTAATCCTGGGAGCAGGTTTGTACCTGCTCGCTCTGTATAAACTGGACCAGCTACAACAATTTCACATTGTGGCTGAGTTCAAAACATCCCCTTGGGGATGAAATATTTATTGCAGGAGATTTTGAAGATGGTTCCTGAAAGGGAGAAAGGGACTTCCACCTCAATAACCTGCACAGAACCTGTGAGACTGCCACATGGATGCAAAAAGCAGCGTGACTGCACGAGCAGCGAGACAGTGCAGCCTGTAGGAAAATACTCTGGAGAGGAACTTGCTGGTAACCTGTGTCACTTAGATCTTCCCCACTGGACAGGCAGAGGTGGGTGGCCTGCCCACAGTGGTGAGGAGGTTGGCAGTTCCCAGGCATGGCCTGATGGCTGCAATGCTCCTGGGTCCAGCTGCATGTCCCCATCGCCCCTATGGACAGGCTGGGCTCAGGCTGAAGTCAGACGGTCCAAGGATCCTACCCTTGGCAGGGGCAGCTCACTCCAGAGCCCTGCAGAAGCCTCCTGGGCCATGCAGGAGCTTGCAGGAAGGGCAGGCTGGTTGCAAAGAGGCAGCCGAGCTGGGCAGAGCACAGGAGCTCTCCACGGCGCCTGCCCAAGTGTAGATACCTGGACCCTCGGGTTGCACCAGCCCAGCCCCAAGACTCTGCAGCAGAGCAGGCGGGGGGCAGTTTGCTGTCTGGACACCACATCTGGGGTATGCCACATCTGGGGTGCACCACATCAGGGCATTTGGTGAGATTTATGCAAAACGTGGACCTCTGCAGATTCTCCTGTGGTGTGTTTTCACACAGCATGGAGGGCTGCACCCTGGAGGTGACCTGCTCATGGTTTGCTGTAGCAGAAGCAAGGAAGCAGGGCAGGGAGACAGGTGGTCCTTGGGGTGGGACACAGCTCTCCAGTCACCAAGGGACACATTAGTCAGCGCGGAGGTTTAACAATGGACAACACACTGCCTTGTAACTTTGCACCCCCCCGGACAGCTGCAAAATGTTGTGCATGGCCAGTGCCAAGGGGGTGGGGGGACGGGGGCTGGGGAGTGGTTTACTCACAGAATCTTCAGGCTGTAGAGACCAAAGAAAGCTTCCCCTGGGATCCTGGAGATCTGGTTTCCAGAGAGGCGTCTGCAGTAAGAAGAAAAGCCAGTAATGTGTCAACATCCTTGTAATGACGGTCCCTTGTCTGCAGAGGCTTCACAATTCATGCAGCTTGCCACAGTCCCCCTGGGGGGGCTGCCACACCTGCAAGCTGAGATGCGGTGTGCGCTTGGGCAACCTTTGCATATCATCCCGTCTCACAGCTTGGGGATAAAATAATACATTGCTGCTGCCAGACCTGAATCCAGTGTTTTCAGCATCCAGTCACAGCTCATGGCTGAAGTACTTCCCTGGATACCCACAGAGGAACCCACTCCTGTGGGAGGGACCTCTGCTTGAGGGCACTGACCAACCTGCAGACCCTGCACTGCGCCAGGTGCCTGGCAGAGGGTGGAGCAGGGGGAGAGCTACTTTCTGCTCATGCATGGTCCTGGGAGAACTATCCATAAGTCATGGACCATCATCTGTCCCTTTTGTCTGCACGTGTCCTGGTTCTGCATCCTGCAGGTTCTTTTTTGTTCTCTCCATCAAAGCTCGATGCCCCTTGATTTGCTTCCACTCTATCATTCCCATCACTGCTTTGACCTGTGTGATCACAGCTAAGGCCCAGCTCCTTCAACACGCGTGAGTTTGGTGTCGCTGCTCTAAGGGGAGCCTGGGAAAGGGACTGGAGATGGGCAGTACCATGTAGGTGCCGCAGTAGAGCCAGGTCATCTGAGTATTGTTTCCAAAACCGGGCCAGAAAAGTCAAAAGTGGTTCTTGGATGAATTGTGACTAGACAAAACTGTAGGAGGGAAGGCAAGGATAGGGACAATGCAACCTGGGCAGGCTGATGAATGAAGATAGACATGAAGGGGTGGGAGAGGAATACAAAATGAAGAGCAGCCCCGTAAAGGAAAGTGGGATCATTGTGGAAACAGAGAAAAAAGCAGGGGACAGCATTCAGAACTGGCTGAAAGAATTTATATAAAGAAACGTGGGACTCACACGTACAGCATCATCTGATCAGAACGCTCAGAGTTTAGCAAGGCTCAGAGCAGGCTGGGGCACAAACAGGCATTTGGATTTTTTGCTGACATTGGGAAATGCACCACTGTCACTATCACCCACTGATGAAGACAGTGGTCCTGGGAGGCCATGGTGGGGGTGCCTGTGGGGGAGCCAGGAGTAAAGTCCAGGACTCTTGAGTCTAGGCTTAACCTAAGGAGAATCTTCTCCTTCTCCCCCTGTTTCTCCCATGGGGACAAACATAGACCAAGTCCCAGTGCTCATCGGCCAGAAATGATGAAGACGTTCAACAGCGTGAGACCCCAAACTGATACTGCATTTGTGCGTTAATTCTGATCCCCAGGTGGTCGAACAGAGGTCAAAGTTGGACTTCTCCATAGTCACAGGGTAAGAAACTCGTTGTTGGCTTAACTTGGAGTGCAATTTTGCATCTCCCAAAGGGAGACAGTGAACATATTTTGTTCACTGAAATAATCACTGGAGATGACCAGGCTCATCTTCACGCTCCCAGGAAGTCCAAACCAGGCCCAAGAGGCTGGCTCAGATGCTGGAAGCCTGTTGTATTCATTGTGCATCGGCAAAGCTCCTTTCCTGTTAGATGTTTGGTCTGCAGACAGGTGCCGGGTAAGCGGTGGGATGCAGGAGGCAGAGCGCATCGCAGTGGGAGCTGCAGAGGTCACCGGGGGGATTGGGGCGTTCTGGGGAGCCACACGCACTGGTGGCAGAGCAGGCATGTGTGGGTGCCCGAGCTCTCTCCCTCCCTGTCTCTCCCCTCGGGAATCCAGAGAAAATTGCTCCCATAATTAGGCCTCCGACAGCACAAACAGCGCAGGGTCCTCTCTTTAATGTGTGTGCACAGGTTGTAACCTGCCTCTCTGCAGTACGCAAGCCGCCTGGCAGGCTGAGCTATTTGTCACTTAGGGGCTGTGATTTGGGGTAATTGCTCCTTTTGATTGTTGATTTCCACATGGGAGGGAGTGTTGTCCAGGAGACTGGAGTGCTCGCCTGGAGGGGAGGTGTTCCTGCACGGCATCCTGAGCCTGCTCCAAGCATCCATCCTACCGGGCTGCGCTGGCTCTGCGGGGGGCTGTCTGTCCTCACCTCCCCGGAGCTCCTGTCTGCCCCCATGCCTTTGCTGGCAGCAGTCTATGTGTGTTCACAGTTTAATGTGCCTCTCGACTTGTTTCCTGGCAGCTCTGCACTTTTATGTTCACTTTCCTGGGTGTGTTTGAGTGTTTGCCAGGTCCCGAAATGGATGTGGGACCTCCAGGATTTGCAGGAGAGGAGTGTGGAGTTTGGATGGAACCCAGGCTGGGGCTGCTGGCCTCAGAACAGGGTGGCAGGGAGCCCCACTTACTGGTGGGACACGTGCTGAGACAGCTCGTGACATCTCAGCACTATGGGCAAAACAACATGAGGGGAATAACAACTCTGTGAGAGATGCCCTGGTTTCACTGGGCACCATCTGTGGGTGGACTCAGAGGCACAAAGCATCCCCACCCCCACCCCCAGCTCCTTCCCCCCACCTCAGGAAAGGTATCCACGTCTCCCTGTTGCGGCTGGTTCTGTCCTTGGCACTGCCATGCTGAGACTATGCTGTGTCCCTGGCTCACCTTGGCCTCTGGCTCTTCTCTATCCTTACCTCCTCCCCACTGCCAGGGCAGCCCAGCTCCCCTTCCCAAGGTGTACAGCTCCGTGCTGAGTCAAGGAGCCGGCATGAAGCGAGGCACCCGCCACAACCACTTCACTCAATCCACCTCCCAAGGCAATGACCATTGCTGCAGGGGTCCAAGGTGGGCTCTGCTTACTTGTATGCATGCAGAGACTGGGAGGTGGGACATGTCTGTGCCTGAGCACAGGCTGAGGTTGTGCTTTCCTAGAAAAGCACACGGCCAGGACATGCACACAGGGTCTGGAGGGGTGGGCTTTGGAGATTTGCTACATCTCTCAGGACAGGAGCTGCATGATGCTGTGAGTGGTAGCCGGGTGTCCCAGGCAGAAGAGCATGGCTGTCCCGTCTCCCTGAGAGTAGGTCAGGAATGGGTAAGTCTTCTGGGGTGTCCTGTCCAGCAGCACGCGTGGCCACTGGGAAGAGATGCTGGTTTCCATGTTAGTTGTTGTGCCAGTTCACATAAGAGACCCAAGCCATAGAAGACTCCCTGTGTGTGACCTTCCTCTGCCCATGGCCACTTGGCAGTCTCCCCAGTGCTTGGTTCCCTCCATCCCCCTCACTCAAACTGTCCAGAAATCTCCCAGCCTGGCAGACAGGCACCCATTGAATGTATCTCCAGAAGCCAGATCCCACAGGAAATCCACAGAAATGGTCCCTTCCCTTCTATTTAGAAAGGAACAATAACATTTGAAGTGATGCTACCAGTGTGACTTCCCCTGAGACAGCTCTTAATTTGCTCCTTCTGTGCAGAAGACCAAAGCAAATACCCCACCAAGAGGGACTGAGAGGTGGCATTCCCTTGTGCCCCACGCACGCGGTGGGGAGAGAAGCTGCTCTTGCCAGAGTGAATGTCTGTCCCCAGAACACGAGGTCTGCTCCAGGGCCGGCTCAGGTCTCCTTAGGATAGGCACGTGGTTCAGCCGCAAGCCCTGCCATCCTGGAGCTTACGCCTTGAGACAGGGCTGGGCGAAAGGGAAAGCTCTGGGTTTAAAGTGACCGGTGGAAGAGGGAAGGAAGGTACAGGTGGAAGGGGAAGGTGGGAGCTGTAGTTGCCTGGCTTGCTTTGGAAAGCTTGTGTGTTTGGTGGATTTTAGATTCTGCTCCCCCCCACTCCCCATCCCCCGCCTTCCCCAGTCCTGTGATTTCTGGGAACATTCCTCCGGGCTTTGATCTGCATTCTCAATACACTCCAAGTTGGAACAAACTCATGGTTTACCACCTTATGGTTGCTGCAGTTCAGTTACCACAGGCTCCCACCCCCTCCTGTATCCTGGGCTTCTTGGTCATGCTACAACTTCCATGGCACACCCAAAGGCTGTTTGTTGGGCATGATCGCTCATGCCAGGGGCTCAGGCAACACGATGATGCTCTTATCACTCACATTAGGAGGCAGGAACATTGCCCATTGGCAGGACAGGACAAACATGTGTGTCCATATCCCAGTGGAATTTTCCCCTTGCCAGATCTTTATTGAGCATGTCAGCCTCCTCCTTTGATCTCCGGCTCTGGTTCATTTCTCAAGCACTAACACTGTCAAGGCAGAATATGTGCCCAGATAAACTCCCCATTGCTCCTGTCTAAACAGTGTCATCGTGCCAAGACTGTGCCATCCCCTGGGTGCACAGGGGACCACGGGCTGCGTGTCATGCTTGAGTTTGTTCTCATGCTGGTGCTAAACAGGCATCAGGCCAGTTGAGTCATGCAAGTGAAAACATGGTACATTTGAGAAAAGGGCCAAGCTTGGACTCTCCCTTCCCACACAGGAATCTGCAGCTGGTCCTAGTCTGGTATCACCTGGAGGTGTCTCTAACGTGGTCTTTACTGCCTTCATCCCTGAGGAGGAGACTATGCAGGCCTGTTTCTCAATCTGCTCTCCGTACCCCCACTGAGTGCCTGTTCCAACTCGATAGATTGATGGCATTAATTTCTTTTGTTTATGGTCCTCAAGCCAGTTTTCAACCCACATGAATGTTATATGCAAGCTAGTTTGGACTCATTTGCCAGGTAAGATTTAATAAGACACAACTCCTTAATGAAGAACCCGATACAGGACACTGAATGCCTTCACTCCATCCCCTTACATTACAAACTGCCGAAGGTTTTCAGGGGATATTTGTCCCCTCCAAACCTTCAGAGCAGTTTTGACTTTTCTGGGTGCCCCACTTGGGGTACCCCAAAACAGCTAGTCATTTGGAAGGCAGTTTTCAGGAAAACTGGGGCCAGGTATACTCACTTGCAAGGATTTTTTCAGTTGCTGAACACTATACCTAGCCTAAGTGGAGTAGAAAAAGAATGGAAATCTCTAAATATTCACAACATTTTGAATTTGACTTGGGCCCCTGCAATAACTTGGCTTCATTTTTTTCAGTCCACATGACGGAGAACCCCTTAGAAGCCCTTCTCTCCAGTCCCCGCCTGCACCTTAGCCATCATCTGCCTCCACACCATCCTAGATTACACAAAGAAAACTTTTGGAAGGCTTCATGAGATTAACTATCCTTTAACCCTCTGTGCTTCTGCCCACACACTCAATTGGCAACCAGTGCTATCCTCTGTCAAGGACCAACGTCAACCAGAAGGACAGAAGGTCCTGATGAACCAGGGCTAGCCCCCTCAAGCTGCACCCTGGTGCCTTCTCAGACACAGGAGCTAGGCAGCATCCTGGGGGACCTGCGGTATCCAAGCATTCGGAGGAGCTGCATGCAGGTCCTCACCTAGAGCCATGTGCAAATGGAGAGCTGTGTCGGGCAAGGTGGCTACCAAAGGAGCAGTGCCACAGAAAGCTCATGGTCCTACAAGCGTTTGTCTCTCTACCAGGTACCTCTGCAGCCTGCTGTGTCATGGAAACCCCCCAAAGCTGATTTCCGAGGAGTACCCGGCTCCAGGCATGTTACTGCACTGCTCCAGGAAAGGCTTTTCACCACGATGCCAGCACACTTGTGCATTGCCCAGAACCGTCAGCAGCCTTTACACAGCTATCGCTCCACAGGGAGTCATGCCTCAAAGGGTCAGGCATTACTGCAGTGCTGCCTCTTACAAGAATGACAATGCCTTGGAAGGAGAGACCCTGCGCTGGCCAGCACCCCCAAAGGTAGATGTTTCAGATGTCTGGGAGCTGATGTGGGTGGTGCCGGGTGCTCCAACATGGGGCAGGGGCACACTGCAGCGCGGCTGGTGCTCCGCAGCCTACGATGGGCCTTGTGCCCACTTGGGAAGAGGAGTGAGGAGGGGGCAAGGGGAGAGAAGGGGGCTGCTGTGTTCACATTCCTAGCATACACACTTGCGTGTTCTTTCGTTTTGCTTTTATGCAGTTTCTCGGCCTCCAGTCCCTTGAGCTGCCTGGCAAAGGAAACAGCCTGTGCTGCAGTGTGGGTCCTGGTCCTGCTGTGCCTGCAAGGATGCAGAGGCACAGCGCTCCCCATGACGGTGAGTCCCTCTGCCCTCAGGGCCTGAGAAGAGGCAGGTGAAAGAGCCAGTGGCTGGGAAGGGGTCTGATCTTGCCGCTGTGCCCTGAAGCAGGAGGTGAATGGCAATGAACACCTGCCTTTGGCTGCAGTTTCTCTTCTTGGCATGAAGCGCTCATGTTTGGATTCAAAGCGCGGTAACAAAGCCCTTGCCGGCGAACACATTTCAACATGTTATTATTCCCAGGCCGGCTTTCAAGATCCTCTTTCTATTCCTTCTGTACTGACTGCTCTTGTTTCTCTTGGCTCCCAGCTCTGGCTTTTCAGGCTTCATTAACTGGAATTTATTAGCAACTTTAAACAACCTTCCTGCTGCCAAAAAGAGAAAAAGGAAGAAAAAAAAAGAAAGAAACAAAGAGGAGACACACTTAACTCTGGGCTGCTCCCTGCCTGTGTGAGGCCCAGGTCTGAACACCTCTGTCACCGGCAGTTTTCTGTGGAAGGAAGGACCCGGGCTGGGACCCTGCCTCTGCTCCGCATCCCTGCTGGAGCGGGAGGCTGGTGGTGACAGAGGGGAGCGCAGCCTGATGGAGAGGAGTCCTCAGTGGCATTGCCTCTTCAAAGCCAGCTGAAACTGGAGAATCTGGTCTCTTGGCAGCCTCCGATCATGAGTGCTAATTGCATCCGCAACACCTTCCTCAGCAGCTCGCAGTAAAAACTAATGACTAACAGGTCCTGGCACACCTGAGAGGCCCATTCTTGTCGCTGAATGGATGGGTAAATAGAGGCACTGGCAGGGAAAATCACTTTACCAAGACCACACAGTGAGTGAGCAGTTTGAGCTGGAGCAGTCCTGGTGCCCTCAGCTGTGCCCTAACCACAGCGTTGCCTCCGGTCCCCTCTGGGGCACGGCTGTTCGGTCTCCAGATGAGACCTGAGCTAATGCAGAAATGTTCTGTGGGCCACAGCCCAGCTGGACAGCATGGTGTGGCTTGGGTTGCTGCTTCTCTACCCTCAAGACCCTCATGTGCCACCCTGCTCTCACTTGTTCTTTGCATTCCCCCACCCGGCATGGGTGCATGCAGAGGACTAACATACTCCGGTGGATCCAGCAGCTGGGATTCACAGTGCTCCACAGTAGCCTGGATAATGTGCAACAAGGCACGTTTATCCTCAGCGTCCATGAGACACACGTGCTTCATCTACCCATTTTGCAGCTTGCTTTCCCCTTCCCATTATTCCTGTTCTGTGGTTGAACCCCAGCTCCATGCACAAGCTGAGCCTTGAGTCCAGCTGGTCTCCGACTTCCATGAAACATCACCATGAAGAGCCTGAGATGGTGCTAAAGTAGAGAGTCATAGAGCCAGAGGCACAGAAAGAGGAGGAATAGTAAAAGGTGTGAAACACCATCTCTCCTTCCAAGCCGCTGTGAGCCTGGGCTACTGGGACTAGATCTAATGCGAGAGAAGATTGGCAGCAGCAGAGCCAGAGAGGGGAACTACGAGGAGCTCGTGAAGGAGGCGGAGGAACACGGGCTTTCTCTGACTGTCAGAGAAAATGAGGGTTACAGATCACATTCCCATGTGCTCAAGGGCCAGGGGTGTCAGGAGTTTCTGGGATGTTTCTGAGCATTAGACCAAGGTAAAAATGTCCCTTAAAAATAAGAGTGTCCAGGGGACCTGGAAAGGAGATTTGAAAATCTGTGTTGAATTAGGCAAATATTTTTGGCTGAGGACCCTCTGATTTTTTTCAGAATGTTCAAGCATCTTTTTTAAGGCATCTTTGCAATAAGGCATATACCATTTGAAATACTATTTTCTTTTCAAGTTTGACCCAAAGTGAAAGAGTAACAGTCAAGTAACCTGAAAATAAACCAAACTTTTCTTTTTCAGGTTAAAAGAACTGTTTTGGGCTGACCAGCACTCTAGAACATCAGTTTTGGTTCACCTTGAATTAAATTTTGCAAGTTTTGTTTTCAGTTGCTGCGGGCTCACCCAGTTGACCAAGGGTGTAACAACACAACAGCCCGGGGGGCAGGCTGGGCTGTACGGTCACCCCAAACCCCCGGGGGTGAGCGACCTGCCAGAAGGGTTCATCAGACTGAAGATGGGCACTTGCAGCAAGGAGGGGCTGCAGCAGAGTCCTCCTCATTGTCAGCCCTGCCCTTCCTGGAGGGCGGTGGGGTGGGCAGGCGGGTGGGTGGGCAGTGGGGCAGGTGGGTGGGCAGGGGGGTCTCCCTCCTCCCCGGTGGCACTGACACTGAGGTACTGGGGTTGTCCCTCATCGCTCAGCGGGGTTCCCTGGTCTCGTGCCCTAGCACGGGCAGCTCTCCCGCGAGGAAGAAGGCTGGGTCTCACGTGCTGCCTGTCTCCCACCAGGACCCAAGGGAATTTGTTCTGGGTAGATGAAATCTGCAGAGATTTGAGCTGTGAAACCTGAAGAAACTTCTGTTGAGTATGTATAAAGAGGCGAGATTTGTTTGTTTGATTCTTGTGCACATTCTGGCACTGAGGGTGATCCCATCCTGAATGTCATGGTCCTGATGTAATGTTTTGGGATGAAATTTTGGTAAAGATATAAGTGAAAAGAGCAAGGGGAAATGCCAGGCAAGTTGCATTACTGGTTGATGACAGCCCTATGATTAATGTACACTCTGCCCCAGCCTAGATGATGTTGTTGAAACCATCACTTTTAGTTCTTCATAATAGATAAGAAACCTTCCTTGCTTTTTTCATATAAATCATTTGATTTCCATAAATAGGATTACTGTCTTACTGCTATCAAATTCAAGCACAAACTTGGGTATGCATAGATATATATAGATATATAATGCTGCAGTTTGCATTTCTTCTCCTAACTGTGATGGTTTTTTCCTAGTCAAAATACCTTCGCTTTCCGAACGAAGACTTGTGGCGTTTTGAACCTCTAGTAAAATGTTCTCTAACGACTTCCAATTATTTTTCAGATTTTCCTGTTTAAATTTTTCCTCTTCGCCTGTTTCATTTTTAATTATTTTTGGCTGTGGGAAGCTGCGTCTTTTGGAGCCTCTGAATATTTATTCATTGCTGGTTGAGACTGTTCTCTTTGTACATGACATGTAATCAGGACACAATTGCTTGCAGCAAGACAACTGTTAATTGTATACAACAGAGTATGGTCTTTGTGTGTCTAAAGCTGTACTATCCCCAGTGAATGCTTTGGGTGTCACACTTCAACACAGATGTTGGCAAAATGAAAAGAGAAAGGCTGCGAGAGGGATGTGAAGTCTTGAAAAACCCACCTTCTGTGGGCAGCCCAAACTCAGAAGCCAAAGGAGGATAAAAAATAACTCCTGCTCCGCCTGTAAATACCTAATGGGGAGGGAAGTTCGGGTAGCTGGAGTCCTTACAAGTCTAATGAATAGAAACTACGGACAGATGCAGAGAAGTTACAAGACCATTTGAAGTTAAAAACCTGTCATATGATTTGGTAGTTATGAGAGATTTGACCTGTTATGGGAATAATGAGCATCACTATCTGGTCTGCTCTCTGTAGTCAAGATGAAATAGTCAGAGAACTAAGTTTGTCTTTGCGTCTAAGTGGCCACATAAGTGTGCACTCATCTGCAAGCTCTTTTTCAAATGCACAGACAGGACTTTCTGCTCATGACAGTGATGCCTGAGCATGGTACACGGTCACACAGTGCAGAGGCTCATGTCAGTAAGGTGTTAGGCAGGTCAGCACCACAACCTGTGCACATCACTGGTGCTATACTGTGGTACTGAATGCTGGTGATTCAGGGTCGCTCCACTAAAGAACATGTGGGCTGGCACACCTGGGGGACAAAAATGCCTCCATTCAGGGTAGTGCAAACACCTGTTCTGTAGGAAATTGTGACATTTTGGAAAAAAAATACCATTTTTGAAGTGTCAATGTCATGTACGGTAGTGGGTGCGAGAACTTATTCAGTAAAGTCGAAGTGTTTCATTTAGTCAGATGAGGCTGTAGCAAGTGTTATATTTACAGTAAGTTTACAACGCATACTTCAAATGCAACATTAATATTAATATTTCATGTGATGTAGTAACATTGTTTTGAAGAAACTGCATTTTCCAGCAGAAGCTATTGTGTTGAAAGGAGCATCAGCATGAGAATAACACCTGGAGGTATTTCTCATGGTCAAGTGGAATAAGAC
Organism: Falco naumanni; assembly: GCF_017639655.2. Taxonomy (NCBI): domain Eukaryota; kingdom Metazoa; phylum Chordata; class Aves; order Falconiformes; family Falconidae; genus Falco; species Falco naumanni. The sequence goes on from NC_054070.1 coordinate 2,260,498, forward strand.
CATACAGGTGCAATTTACCCGTGCAGAAATGGCCCACCTCAATATTCTGCCCTCCCAGGCTCCCATTTTTGGGGCTCCCAAGGGATTCCAGTGATTTCTAATGCTGGTGGTTAATTTTCACACTTTCAGAAGTGGGGCCACTCCTTCACTGACACACAGCCACATGCTGACGCTGGTGATTGCGATTGCTGCTGTGCCTGAGTGTGTCTGCTCAGACCGCAGTACGCATTGGTGCACAATGAGGCACCTCAGCCTCCCAGGTGAATTTTTTGGACTTTGATTGTCCCAGCTCATGGCCATCTGAACTGCCAGGTGCCCAGGACATCATGTGTCTACGGACTGCAGGAGGCTGTGAAGGGGGACCCTGACCCTCTGTGCAGAAGGGTAAATGAAGCTCCATGCTTGCTGGCTCTGCTCCGGGGTACAGAGCTGATTTCTGCATAATGCCTTGGGTCCTCTTTTATTTCTGCTTTTGGCACATGCACCATCTCAGCCTAAAGGTAATGACTTCTGACAAAACCCTAGGCTAGAGTAGCAAACAAACCCTCTCCCATGCAGCCGTCTCCTTGCATCTCAGCCTGTAGCCGTGGTGACAGCACTGGGGGTTGCTGCCAGAGCCCCATGTACCCTCTCCAGTGCCCTCCCCACCGCCCCGACCCTGCCATGCCCGGTGCAGCCGCTCCATACTCACAGCTCCTCCAGGAAGCGCAGGTGGCGGAGGGCGCGGGGCTGCAGCCAGCTGATATTGTTCATGCTCAGGTCTCTAGCAGGAAAGAAAGCCAGAAGTCTCTGATCAGTCATGCTGTGGCTTGCATGGAATAAACCCCAACTCCAGGCTTACAGAGCCTGCTAAGAGGGAATACGAGAAGCCCCTGCAATGGGCATTTCAGTGTTAGCACGTTATCGCACCAAGGCTCTGCCTGCAAAGGGGTGGAGAGGAGCAACCAGAGAGAGACGCTTGCTCCTTCAGGATGCTCTGCCTGAGCTCCTGCAAGTTAAGGAGCAAGTTAGGATGTTTCCTAGCAGCACAAGCATTATCAGTGTCTCAGTTTTTGGAGAGTGAGCAGGAAGCCCAGTGATGCTGGAGTAGGACCTGGGCACAGAAGCATCTTTCCGTGAGCACCAGTCACACCAGTCACCACAGGGAGCTTTTCCAGCGCACGCAGACACTGCTTTGGGGGAGAAGGCGAGCCATGGATGAGGGGGCACATCCTGTCGGACAGACCTGTCTAAACTGGAAAAACTGGAGAGCAACACCAGGAACAAGGGATGGACGTTGGCTCTGTGGCTGACAAACTCTGAGCTCAGGTGGTGGAAGGAATCTGCCTGACTGTGCTAGTCTCAGTCTTTGCCATCTCCAGCTAAAGGGTCATCTCCTGCCTGCCTAGGGTCTGACAGCCCCTCACAGAGGAGCCTGTGCTGTCACGCAAGGGGTCCAGGGGCTGTGCCGAGTCTTAAACCCGTAGCACGTTACAAAGTCACTGTGAGCCACCTGCTGCAGAGCTGGCATCTTCATAGGAGATGAGCAGCAAAGTTTGCAGTAAATGGTGCATTAGACAAGCTGGAAGCTGAAAAAAACAAGGATGCTTCTGGGCTCCGAGGCTCTTCAGGGGGTCTGATACTTGATAGCTGCAACTGTGCCCTCAGGAGCAGCTGCACATGCAGAAAACCACCTGTTACCCAAGTCTGGAGCAAGCTGCATCCAGATGAGTGCAAGTGAGAACTGATTTCTACGACTATGAGGAAAGATGAGGCTGAATTAAAAGCTGGCATGGTTAAAACTGATGGGAATGTATGGGACATATCTCCTACCAACCAAACCAATCCTGGTCAAATGCCATCTGAGGCACTGAGACTTGTGTGAGGCAAAGGGGCTATTTTTGGTCGTTGTGTATAGGCAAGGACACCGCTTGGCTCCTTCGGACTGCTTAGGCTAAACGGCAGAGGCAGGCAGGTGTCTCTCGTAATGTGAGAATAAGGAGGCACAACGTATAAAGAAAGGCATTTTGCTCGACTCTTTCTTCCTGTAAGTCTCACAGACTTGTGAGCCTGAGGAAGGCTGTGCCCTCTCCCCACAAAGTCAGTGGGAGCCTGTCTTGGTGTTGGACAAATGCATGGGGGAAGGAGGCTTGTGCCAAGGACAAGGACCGAAACATGAAGGAAAAAGGTGGCTCAGCACAACACAGCCATACAAGAGGGACCCCTCTGAGCAAGCTGCCATCTGCACAGCACGCCGTCATTTTAACTGGGATCCTGCTGACCCAAGAGGTGACACTGCACATCATGTGTCAAATGCCCTGGAGCATCACAGGGTGGCTTTGGGCTCTGGGTACAAAATTGCTTCAGTGGAAAAATAAGTTTATTGAAAAAAATACTGTGATTCCTTTGTATTCTTCAGTGAAAAAAAATCCCAAGTTCTGCTAGTGAAGAGGCTTAAAAAATTTGGGGTTGTGAGCTTCTTCAATTTGCACCATTTTCCACAAAAATAACCCATCACTTTCTGACCAGACCTATTTGGCATTGGTGGAGGCAGGTTACACGGAAGGAGAGTCTAAAGCCTGCCTTTACAACTTCCCTGGAGACGTGTCCTGTGACAAAACTGTGTGGTTTTGTGAGCCCTATTTAGAGATATTCTGGTAAAGTTGTTGTTGTTGGGGTTTTTTTATAACTTTTTGCTCTCCAAAGAAGTGGTAGAAAAATCTCCAAAAGACCTATGAGAATTCAAAATTCTGTTTTCAGAATGAATGCAGAAATAAAGTTATTGTCTGCATTGTTCTGCGTGCAACACTGCATTCTATATTTAGATGATCCTGGGATACAATAGAAGGGTTAAAATATTATTTTGTGCTGGTTCTATTTTTATGTTTAAAACCCTAAGGGCAGTTGCTACTTAGCACCCATTAAAACATCTTTTTTTCCTACATCAAAGTGTCTCCTGTTTATGTTGTAAAGAATCGGCCTGATGTTTTGACATGTTGTGAAACAATGTAAAAATAACGAAAAATAACATAAAATGGAAGGCTATGAAACAAAACACACATCTAAACTATCCAATATCTGCTTGAAATTCTGGGGCATAGTCCTTAAGTTGCCTTCTGCTGGCAGTGTAGGGAATACTCCTTGCTTGCTGCAGGAGACACTTTCCAAAGCATCCTGGCTGTGGACAGGTCTGAGGGAAGGGGCTCTCTCCCACCATCTCTTGGGGCAGTGAAGAAAAAATCCAGCCCTGATCTCCAAGGCTATTGCCTGGGGAATGTTTTGGGTCATTTTATTTAAAATTCACTAATGTTTTGGGTGTTTGGGTGTTCTGGTGGTTTGCAGTCCTGTAGGACTCGAGCGCAGCACACCTGCACTCGCAGTACTGAAAAGGGGGTGCCCACGGTGCAAACCCCGGCAGCGCTGTGCTGGCTGAGGAGCAGCAGGGCAGACGTGGTGCCAGCGCCCTAGCTTTGCCACTCGCTCCCCAGTATGACATCCTGCAGGGGCCCCACACCAGCTTCTTTGGAGCAGTGGGCATCACACCTGGCCTGGCACGGTGAAGTTCCTGGACTGGCCATGGCATGAGGCAGGGCAGGGATGGTGCAGAGAAAGAGTGTGAAGGAAGAACAGGCTCCTCCAAGGGCTGGAAATGAACTTCCTGAGCACAGTCCTGGACCCAGTGATTTTGCTGGCCACAAGAATATGAGATGTTTCTCCACAGGCTGTCCATGCTTGTGTAAAACCTGAGGCACAGGATTCTTGCCTGAAGTGTTGTGGGAGTAAATATTTGACTTATTACTCATGTAAAGATGTTGTTGACTTGTTGCTGTGTTTTCCCAAGCTCATGCTTTTCCTCTTAGTAAGGTTCCTTGTGTTATGTACATCCCCCTTGCATGCAAGAGTGGAAATGCTTCCTGTCAGAGTAATCAGAGAAGCTATTTATCTCTTCAGGTGTTTGAGGGTGGTTACTTCAATGGGCCACACAGTTAATTTTAAAAGGAACTCATGGTATTTGAACCTTGTTGGATTTTTCTTTTTTTCAGCAACAAATATCTGGCAGAAGGATGAAGGATTCATGGGATAAATGGGTTAGGGACTCCTCTGACCTTTCTCAGCTCTGTCAATGGCACTGGCTTTCCCAAATATCTCTCTCTTCTGGGTGACCAACATCCAGTGGAGTCGAGGTGCTGGCACACTCACAGATAAGCACAGTTATTGTCATCTGCACTGGAGAAACCACTACAAAGATGGGGACCGTACCATAGCAGGCATTACAGAAATGCGCAAAGAACATAGTTCAGACCCCAAAGTCCCTTAAACTCTAAAAGTAGGAGAGGAAAAGGGGTGCTTGCAGCTTCCAACAGGCTTGCAATGTAGGACCAGCAGAGGAACTGTCCAGATTCTTGCCTCTGGGCTCAAGCAACCACACTGCACCGGTGCACTGGGACGAGCCATCCCTCTGCTGCCCTGGGGCTCCCGTGTTCCTCTTTCTCATGACTGGCCTGCCTGTCCTCTCTGTAAGCTATCAAATCAAAGCAGGAAACCTTTCACCATCAGATCATTTGGCACGGCTGTGGTCTGAAACACCGACAGTCAACTCCTACTCCTGGAACCAAAACTCCGTTCTGGTATCACTCCCGTTTACCATGAAATGATGTCTTTTAAGGCCTCTTGCATTAGGTGTTGAAATTACCTATGCTTTCAAATGGCACTGCACCAAAGCCATCATGGCTATAATTAGTGTGATTTAAAATCCCCCCCTTCCCCAACTAATTCTAAACATTTATCGTAAGCATTTCTAACTTGTACCTGCAGGAAAACTGAGACACAGTTCATGGAAACTGAGCTCATGTGATTCAGCCTCAGACCTTACAACTCCTCTGGCCCTCGAGGGGTTCCTTAAATTATTTGCTTTGATGTCGCCTTCTTTCATGAACAACCTTTGATTATTCACTGATTAGCTGATCTTCCTTACCAAAAAATGATGTGACACACACCGCACTTTGGGTACCCCAGTACGACTGGCTGCTGTGCTCGCTACCAGTGCTGTGAGGTGGTTACCACAGCATTTTAGTTCAGGGATGATAAAAACTTTAAAGATCAAAGGGATTTGTCTTTGGCATAATTGCTTGGGCAGGTGGGATGCAGGCTGTGGCGCTGGTGCTCTGAAACACAGAGCCATGGATGTCCCTGCAGGAAGCAGCCCAGTCCCAACAGACTCAGCTCTGGTGACGGCACCTGTGAGACCTGCTGGAAGTGCAAGTTCTTAGGCAGAAGGGATGTCTCTTGTGCCACAATATGTGGGTCCACGTGAGGGGCACCTTGCAATACTTGCCCAAGGCAAGCTTAAGCAGTATCCTCAGGACGTACCTCTAGGGACGGCAGGACTGATGTGTCTCACAAGAACCCAAGGTGTCTAAAAGCTGCCCACAAAACTGGGGAGAGATGAACCCTGCCCACGGCCCCCAAAACTCCTGACATACCTCCTCCCCAGAGGGCTTTGCTAGGGATGCACTGTAACGTGAATTAACACAAGCAGAAGTCAACAGCCCTAAAGCAGAACAGGCTGAAGCCACATGACAGTGACACAACGAGATTGTGGCTGCTCCGTCAGGAGGGTTTGAAGGTGAAATCTGCGGTGATACAGTTTTGGCTGAGGCCAAGCATGTAGACTTCAGAACCAGGTGTGCCCCTGGCTCAAGATGGCTGGCAGAGACATCTCCTGGGAGCCATCACAGGACCAGGAGTTTTTCTACAGAAAGAGCAGCTCCTGTGCTGCCATTCTCCAGCCACCTCCCTCTGTACTGCCAAGGGGCAGAAAGTCAGGTCAGCACCCTCAGCCCCCCGAGGTGCTCCCCATGGGTCCCTCTGTCACTCAGCATGACGGGAAGCCCGTGTCCTCTTGCTGTGAGAGCCAGGCGAAGCAGCTGCCTTCAAGCAGATCTTTGATCTACAAGGTGTTTGCAAGCTCAGAGTGTGGTTCCAGGGGCAGACCTTCGGGGGGTCAGCAGTGGGACTCTGTGGGCTCCTGGCTCTCCACGCCTTGGTGGAATCCCATGCATATGGTGACAGCTGGAAGTGACGACAGACATTGCTCAAGCCACTGGTCAGGATTTTCTGTATTTAAGCAAGTGGACCTTGTGCTCCTCTTTTGTAAGGAGGCAGGGTCACCCCACAGAACATATCTGACCGTTAGCCTCAGGTTCTGAGCCTACAGGAAGCTACTAAGAATCCCAAATGGTGACTATCTTCTCAAGCCCTAAATTGCTCCACTATATGAGTATCTTTGCCTTTTTTGAGATGTTCAGGATATTAATGTGCTTTCTTCTCAGCATGGACTCAACCTCTCAGTGTTGGTGCTGAACACATGGGTTCCTGGACTGTATAAAAGACCTCCCTTACACTCGGGCAGTTGAGCAGAAATTTTTGTGATTGTGGGGAGAAGCTAATGACCTGGTATCCTGTTGATTCATTAACTGTACATTTATAGCATTAAGACCTGCCAGTCCAGCAGCCTGACTTCTGCAGGAACTGTACAAACCAGACTAAAATTCCCATACTTATCCTGGAAAGGTCCAATGCTAGACCTGCTCTTGCAAGGCATGAAACCCTCTCATCTCTCTGAAATACTAGGAGATGAGCAATGGCTCTACCTATCTTCTGGCCACTCATGTCAGCATCCAGTGAAAAACACACCATTACACCACCTTTAGAAAAGAAGCCCAAAGGCAAGAAATGATGGTTTTAAAAATTCTTTAGATTATACTACAGTGATTCATAAAGGTTCTTGTTATCTCCTTTCCTCTTTATCTTGAAATCTCCGAGGTCACCACAAAATGCCTGAATTGCTCGGGGTAAAGCAGGGGCTGACGATAGAATGGTACTTGGAGCCATAGAACCAGCTGAAATTTTTCCTAAAAGCCTGCAGGTTGAAAACTACACTAAAGGTAGTCTTCATGAAGAAGAGGAGAAAGGGAAGATAAAGAGATCAAAGCAGTAAGAGCTTATTTGCATTACACCATATCTGGAGGCACCAGCCCTGCTTCAATCCCATATCACTGCAATAGGCAAGAGCAGAACGTGTTTCTACTCCCACCTCTCCATGTTTGAAAATAGATCAGTCATCTCAGATCATCCCCCACGTGTAGGCCCTATCCGAGATCTCCACAATGTTTCAATAATAAAGACTCAGCCAAGGCCAGTTTGCCAAGGTGAGATTAAGCCCATCCCTGCACCAGCAGGTCTTCTGAAGTCTGGTCTGTGGGTGAACAGCAGTGACCTACGGCAAGAACAACTCTCATGCCACTCCACTTGGAGCTTCTCCCGTAGCTGCCCTGGCTCTGCACCACTTTACATGCCCTCCACACATGAAAGCAGAAAGGGGCTGAGCAGAGGACTAACGCGCTTCTGCTGCTGGGAATGGCTGATGTGAGAACAAGAAGCGCTAACTCCTGGAAACCATCTGCCAGGTCAGGGCCGTCAGTGAACAGGACTCACCCAGGGCCCACAGGGCGCACGCCAGGGGAAGGTTCTGCCTGGACAGCAGAGGAGAAAGGAAGGTTTGGGGTGCACGGCCAAGGCAGGGAGAAGGGCAGATTCCTTGGCAGAATAGGCTGCAGCCACATGGATGAGACGTGGCTGAGAAGCAGCAAGGAGCTGCCTCCAGAAGTTACCGTGCCATGGGACAGAGATGAACCTCGGATCAAAACATGAGGATGTGTTTTCCAAAAAGGCAAAATACAAATTTTGCTAAGTCTGCTCCTAGAGATTTTTCTCATGGGCTCTGTCTCCTGGCTGCAACTGTTCTAGTTGCCGGAGGAGAGTCTGCATGGCAATAGAAAGGGAAAGCACTTGTGCTGTGACAAGACAGGGAGAAGATGGCTTGTCTTGCTGGGTACAGCTGTTATGAGCGCGATGGGCATTGACGTCTTCTGACCTACAGGTGTACTGGTGCTTCCAGTAGCTGTTAACACAGAGCTGGTTCGGCTGGAGGCGGGGAGTCTCACACACCAGAGTGAGGGGGAGGCTGGTGGAGCCTCCTCCCAGCCCCTCCACTCTGGGGGTTCCTCTGCTTCCAGGCAGGGAAATTCAGAAAGAATTGTTTTGGGTTGATCAAAATAATAAAAATATGTGTTGTTTGGCTTCATCCACCCCCACCACCCCACCACCCCCCCCCCCAGTTTTGACTTTCTGGGATGATATAAAAAATGTCATCCCAGAAAGGACATTCTAAACCAAAAGTCATTTGAAAAGAAAAATACTTTCTGTCCTGGAAGTGTCCAAGCAGGATCTCTCAGCCTCTTTAAAACTCTTTTTTACATTACAGGATTCACATAATGAGATTCAATTGGCCAGTGTTAGAGCTAGGTCAACATGAACTTTTTCCTTAGTGTGAGCACATCAAAACCAAAAGAACCTTGAAATGAAAAAGAGATATTGGGGCACAAATTAGAGTGAGGAACATTTTTTTTTAAAGCAAGAAAATGAGATTGTAAGCAAATCCCCTTTCTGTCCACTGTGTCCTTTGGAGCAGCCACAGCCCAGCAATATCCTGACTTCTAGCAACTAAATGGTCTCCACTAGATCCCTGGAAAGATCCTCACGTTCCCCTGTGTTCTGAGTGTGAGTTTATTCCCTGCCCTTCTCCAGGTCTCTGTTGATCTCCAGCTCCCCACTCGCTTTCACTCCCCGCTCTGGCTTTCCCTCCTCTTCGGGAACAGACCTAGTCACTCTCATGGAAAGTGAAACTGCTCACTCTGCTGAAGTAGGTAACCTCTTAACACCCAGAACAGCTACCAGGGAAAGGTAAACCCAGGAGCATCTTCCTCTCTGCTGCCCAGCCAAAGTCTCTTGCAAGAGATAATGAGCAGTAAACAGCAAACAAATGCAACTGGTGCATCTGTCACATTCCCCACGTCCTTGAAATCAACTGAGTCATGGAAATATTGTGCTTTCAAGTTGGCATCTTCTTCTTTGATTAAGGCAGGATATTTATGAAGACAATTGTTGTGTTGAGAAACTCTTACCCAGCTCTTCTCTGGGGCATGAGCCACACTTGCCTGAGGGCTGGCTGAGGGGCATGGTGCTGAGCCCCGCGAAGAGCAGTGCAGAAGGGTAGAAAGTGGGTCAAGGTGAGCCAAGGACAGTTGTAAGCCACAAGTTGGAGCCAGAAACACCGTGGCAGAGGCACCTGCCAGCAGATTGGAGCTGTTCTGCAGCCTGCGATGCCTGAGAACTTAGCTCATTCATTACAGTCTGCCCTGCCTGCTCCAGGCTCCTGCCCAGCACCTCCAAGGAGACCTCCATGGGCAGTTCATGCTGACATGCAGTGTGCACAGGGCTGGTTTTGTTCTTCAGGGCAGTAAAGGGCTTTGCAGCCCCCTTGTGTCACTAGCATCGGACAAAGCAGTGGACAAAGGAGCACAATGGTCGAACCCCTGTGGCAGTCCACATGGTGGGGACAGAAGTGAATTGCTACAGAGATATTCCCAGGAGAGTAAATGATCCACCTAGAAAGCAAGGCTTGTCGGACCGTACCAAAAAAACTTATGCTGAAGGAGCAGACGTGATAAGAGAGGGAAGAGGGTCTAAGGAACCGGGTCAGTGTAGAGGTGAAGATGTGAGGACTCTTCTCCTTGGCAAAGAGACATGTGAGGAGAGGTGTGACAGAGAAGAAGACGCTGGTTTGAGGTACTGGGAGGATGTACTTTCTAGCTACAAATTGATGGTAAAGAATTTTGTGGAGTTTCCCTATAAAGACACATGATAAAGATAGAAGACAAATTAATAGAGGATAAATCTACCTGTGACTATTCAGGGTAAATAATACTACATCTGGCTCAAGGGTGCCTAAACCACTGATTCCTAGGACCTGGGGCGTGGGGGTCCAGCCAAGCTGAGGACAATACAAAGAGGTTCTTGAAAGTTGTCACCTCGTTGCTCCCGGTGGCTCTTGGTGAGTTTGCATGAGCAAACATCTGAGTGGCAGCCTGCCTGTGCTGGATGTCAGCTTTCCTTCGGGACCACCATGTGTGGAAACTTCTGTGGCTCAAGTGCTTCCTGAGTATGTCCTTGACTTTTGGACTACCAGCCTAGTACCCATGCCTGATTCAGAGCACTTGCTGTGAGTTCTGGTTCTCTTTTTAGGAACAGTTTGAGGTGAAGTTGCTGTGGTCTGCACACACATGCCATAGACATTCTTCCAACAGCGTATCAGGGCCACATGCAATCACTGTCATCTACATCCTTCCTTCAATTGCCCAAGTTCTGCACTAGGAGCATTTGGCCCCACACATCCTGAAAAAGCATCAGCAGGAA